>NC_088930.1:50172500-50297500 GCF_038396675.1 Hydra vulgaris | reverse complement strand
AAATACGGTGGAAACTACGGGGCTTACTTCAATTGTCTTCTTTTTTCCATAGCCATGTATATATTTTTATATTTTGGTATTATAACTATATTTAAACGGCAAAATATATATACAAAAAAATGCTTAAATTTAAAATCATCTCTCAAGAAGGCAGCACAATTAATGTGCCACTAAGGTACACATACCTCCAAAGTATTCCACTCTCCCCTATGTTTAAATCTGAAAATACGAAAAGTAAAAAATTTTGATTAAACTTGCATATTAGATTTAATTTACAGAAGTGGTCCGTTAATCCGCTCGTCCTTTTTTCCCCACCAAATGCGTCTACGCAACAACATTTAGCCTTTATAATTTTAATATATTAGGACGCCAAGTTTAAATCCTAAAAAATGAGTATAAAAAATAGATATCAAAATAGATCATTATTTTAAAACATCATTTTTAGTTGATGGATTTCTTCTTTTGATAATTGGAACTGCAATATACTACCAGTTGTTTGATTTCTCATGGATACCGTGCATCAAAAGAATAGAATATAAAATACATCACAACGAAGAAGATCCAAAGGTTTTTAATTTTTTTATTTAATGTATATAAAGTTGTATTGTTTCTTTATTAAGTATTAATGTAAAGTTGAATACGATTTACCGACAGGTAAACCATATTCAACTTTACATTAATACTTAATTATAAAGAAATTAAAATAAATTAAAGAAATTATTACTTAATACAGGTAGTTACCGACAATTATGAAAAACGCAATGCAGTTGGTAATGAAACTAATGAACGCGAAGAAATAAGTACAATTTACCACGGCTTCTTAGATGATTAGAATTACCATGGTTTTATTTTGAAACGAACGCGTTTATATACACACAACCACCCATGCAGACACAAGCAAGCATACCTACCATATTTTTTAATATGCTTTTAAAACATCCCAGGAAAAAAAGTTTTATAGAATTTCTATAAACTTTCGGAACATATGGTCTATAGAAATGCTATAGAATTTTATAGAATTTCTATAGAATGTCTATTAATTTCTATAGAAATTGCTATAAAACTTTTTTTTCTATAAAAAAAAAGTAGAAAAAAAAGTTCTATTGGAATTTCTATAGAAATTAACAGAGATTCTATAGAAATTCTATAGAATTCTATAGAATTTTTATAGACCATATGTTCAAAGAGTTTATAGAAATTCTATAAAATATTTTTTCCTGGGATGGTGTTCTGACTTTTCTATAAAAATTTTATTGATTTCTATAAAAGTTATAAATCTCTTTTTTTCAATGTATTGTATAGAGAAATTTTAATATCAATTTTCAATAGATTTTATTAAAATTCTAATAAATTTTATGTTTTGTTTATAAGAAATGTTTTAGTGTATCAGAGATATAAAATAATTGTGCACATGCATATATACATACATACATACGTCCATGCATCCATACGCACATATATGCATATATACGTACATATATACATGCATGCATACATACATATATACTTATAATCAAAGTAAACTTTATTAAAATGATTGATTTTAATTATGTAATTTATAAAATGTAACGTTTTATCAAAATTTGTGTGCATCGTTTTTTTTTTGGTCCTCATTAAAACGTTGTCAATGGAAACTAATCCAAAGGAAAATTTCTTTAGGCTTCTCAGTAAAAATGCAAGGTCTTTTAATTGTTTTTCAAAAGTTTGTAAAAGAACTATATAAGTTATGATATTTGCGCTGCAACTAAATAATAAGCATGTAAATAAAATGACGGATTCATCATCAGTCAAAAATCTGGCTGGATTCTATGTTCAGTTTAGACAATAGATTCTTGTAGACTATGGTTTCAAATATATGTAAAAAAAATACAAACTTGGGACACTATCCCCAAATGAAAAGAAATGAAAATTTTTTAATAAAATATTTAAGCAATTTTTTAAACTATATACAATGCGCACAAATTACTCAAAAGATCGCCTCGCACCACATGCAAAAACGTTACTAAAAGGTAAAATCTGCGTGACACAACTACGAAGAGAAACGCTTCAGGGATGTGTTTAGTTTACTGCCCTACTTGAAAAGTAGCTTGTAACGCCTACTTTTCAAGTAGGGGAGTAAACTAAACACATCCAACTACCGGCATATCTTGCTCATATTCATTCCATGCAAAATGATTGAAAGTATTTTTCAAACAAGCATTATAGGACACTGTCTTGCTAATGGCTTAATTACTACAGAGCGCCATAGTTTTGTTCATCGCATAGGGCTGCGTCTCAAACCTATTAGAGACTCAGGACATCATGAAGAAATTAGGATTATGTTAAGCAATTCATTGCAGCCACTCAGTATTTGTCATTTTCACAGATTTTGCAAAGGCGTTTGACATAAGCTCCTACGTCATAAGTTAAAAGCTTACTGTATTCAAGGCGTGATCGTAGACTGGATCTCAACTTGTTTACGCAACCAAAGTCAACAAGTGCTCATCAAAGGCATCACATCTAAATGGCAAGGAGTCACTAGTGGCGTACCTCAAGGCTGAGTCTTGGGCTAATTGCTTTTCGTTATCTTCATTAATGACCTGCCGGACAGCATTATTCATCATATGCAATTGTCTGCAGATAACAGTAAAATTATTGGCATAATAAAAAGTGTCGGGCAGCAATACTCTCCAAGCTAATATTGTCAGAGCAGTGGTGTGGTCACATATTATACATTCCGCATGATTTACCGCGAACGGACGTGTTTCATTTAATTGAAACAAAAAATTTTAAACTTTTACATTTTGTGTCAATAAGAATATTCAACTTACTCAGAAATGGATTTTACAATGACGAACATTGAAAATATGGTAAATATGTTGCTGGAAAAAAAAAAGAACAATATACTTGACGTAACTAAAAAAATGTTAAAAGAACAAGGAAAAATGTTTTGTTGTTATTACAGTTGCTAATGTTAAAATTATAACAGGAAGACTTGATAAGCTGGAGTTAGACCTTACAAACAACGTTTCTAAAGTTAATAACATACTAAATGAATTAGAAGTTGCTTTTATAAGCTGCAATAAACTCTCAATCAATCATTTTGTCAGTTTAGAGGGGCCTGGTGTAGCAATAAAGAGTTTAGAAGGGACTCTAGTATTAAATCACGTAGATAAAATTACTTTATAATATATTTCTTGAAGATACGACTCGTTATTTACAATAAAATCTTGCATCGCGCCAAGTGCATACGCCAAGTCACAAGTTGAATAATATGAAATGCAAAAGAGAGAGAGCGAAAAGGGCGTCTTTTTATATATAATATCAAGAAACCAACAGGCTGCTGCGTTAGCGAACTAACCCAACACTGCGGCCAGCACTTTTAAATTGTTATTTAAAATGTTAATGTTCTTTTCATTCACAAATTTTACTTGAGTTGATTGTTCTTTAATATCGTCATGTCTTTTTAACAGATAAAGTTTATTTGCTGTTCTTTTAATAATAACAGATTTATCGCCCGAGATAACACGTATTTCGGCAGCACGTACTTGACCATCATTTGAATATCGTAACCTTTGTATAACGCCCATTTTCTACACTGAACGTGGAACTTTTGGATCGTCGATTATCACAACATCGCCAACTTTCATTTGAAATCCCCAAGTTCGGTGTGTCAGACTTTTATGCAACACTCGTAAACTTGTTAAATATTCTTTTTTCCAAATATGCCGATAGAAATCCAAAATTGCTTTTTGGTGTAAATACTTTTGTTTATCATCACCTTGGTCTGTAGGTAAAAAGTTACTAAGATTCACAGATTCTAAACGTAACTTTCGCCCAAATACGAGATGATTTGGGGTTAGTGGTTTGTCACCAGGTACCTCGTAAAGAAATGTAATCGGCCGGTTTTTTATAGTAACTACAATTTCAGCCAGAATTAAAGTCATTTCTTCGTAAGTTACTCTTGATGTTCCAAATACTTTTTTAACTACTCTTTTGGTGGTTCGGATCATTCTTTCGAATATCCCTACCCACCAAGGAGCTGCTGGAACGTTACAACACCATCGTATACGTCGTGAACTCTTTGAGTTTCTTCCGCAGAGAAGTTAGAACCATTATCACTTATGAATTAAAGGGTGCGCCAAAGCGACTAATCAAGTGTCAAAGACTATGAGTGCAAGCTTCCGCGGTGCAATCGGGTACCAAATCTAAATAAAGAAAACGTGTACTACAACATGTGGCAACAAATATCCACGCTTTATACATCATATTAGTTTCAAAAATATTTTAAATCATAATTGGACCACAAAGATCTACTCCAACGTACTTAAATGCATATTTATCACTAACTCTCGATAAGAGTAGAGGTGGAGAATTCGGATACTTTTAGGGTTTACTGTCAAATATTCTAAAAATGTAACAATTTCTAATTATAATCATAATTAGATTACGAGCTTTTGTCAACCAAAATTTATTTCTTAATTCATTAAGTGTTTCTTTAACACCACTATGTTTAGTAATATAATGATAATGTAAAATAATTAAATTTAAAAGGTAATTCTTATTAAAGGGAATTGGTGCGTTACTTAGACGACCTTGACAACGAATTAATTCATCAACAGTAAAAAATTCTCTTTTTAGTTGATTGTAAGACTCGCTATTAAATATACTTTTCTGAATAAATTTAATCCACAACAATTCCGCATTATTTAGTTCTAAAGTAGTTATCGTATAAAAATTATTATTGAATTCTTTTTTAATAATACTAACAAAACGTAAAACTAAAGCTGTAACCTTAAGAAGACGATCGTATGTTTTAAAATTCTTAATATTCATAAAAGCTAAATTTATCATCGAATGTTCTGAAGTGATTAAGGTTGCGACTTTAGAGAGAATCTCCTCGCTTGCTTAAATCAAATGAAGGCCGTAAAATTAAATCATTGAATAGAAAACTTGGACCTTTAAACCAAAGGTCATTATTTTGAAAGGTACTAAATTTACAACCACGAAATATAAAAACTGCGGAATTTCTTTCACTTTCAATATAACTCCAAAAATTAATATCATACAAAGAACAAATTTTTTCTAAGCGTTTCTGAACAAATGCTTCATATTTTTTATTTACATTGTTTACCTAATTAAGACAAATAATAGAATCAGAAAATAATTTGACGCAAGAAATATTTAATACACATGATAGTTCTTTGTATACAACTGAAAACAAATTAGCTAATAATAACGTTACCCTTAATTCTTATTTAGGAATAGTATTTTTAAGCAAAGGAGAAACTCTTGATTTTGAAGTAACTAGTCAAGAATTCACAATTCCCTCAGCGCTACTTCTAAAATACATACAAAACCCATACGCTTTTAGGCTCTCATCGCAAAAATATATAACTCAAATGTAATATTTTGGATGTTGTCTACACACTTACTATACCATCTTGGAACATAAATAAAAGGTACTGAACCTAAATCATCAATAATATCGTTCCATTCAATCAAGATATCATCTCCTATAAGTGAATTCCAACCTCACTTTAACTAACAAATTGATTGAAATAATATTTTACATCTTACAATAATAGGATTCACTAATCCCAAAGGATCATAAAAACTTGCAATGAATCTAAGAAAACTTCGTTTAGTAGGTTTATTGTCCAGAAAATATGATAAATCCTGACAAGGAAAAATAAAGTTATCTTCAATTTTATCCCATTTTAAACCAGGAACTTTGGTTATGTCACTTGAGGTTTGATCGTCCTCTTTGAATAAACTATTAAGCTCCGTTGATTTTGACTCAAATTTTCTAAGATAAAAACTTGCTTCTCTTAAACACGATTTTGCTTTATTATAAAATGAAATTCCTTTGGATACAGAATCGAAACTTGCATTTAAATCATCGACATGTAACGATTGAATTAACTTTTTGCTAAAATCAAAATCGTTCGCAGCATAATGTTTAGCGTGATTAACTAAGGTCGCAGATAATAAGAAAGGAGAAGAGGTTACGCCAAACAAAACTTGACACAATCGATAAACACTTAAATCAGAATTTTTTAAATTATTGTCTAAATCAAATAAGTCTTTATACCATATAAATCTTACAAAGTCACGATGCTTTTCAGCTAATGTAATGTTTAAAAATGCTTTCTCAATATCGGCAATCAAAGCGATTCGCTTTGCACGAAAACGTAAAAGTATACTATGTAATGAAGTTGCAAGTGATGGTCCTGAAAATAGACAATCATTTAACGAAGGACCAGATGTGCAAGCACTTGCATCAAAAACTATGCAAACTTTTGAAGTTAGTTTATCTTCACGTATTACAGGACGGTGAGGTAAATAGTGAACGTCACCAATATTTGATTCAAAATTAGAGACTTTCTCGATAATGCCCTTAGATAATTGATCCTTAATAATATTATTGTAAGATGCAAATAAATCTCTATTGCTTGGAAGTTTTTTTTCTAATGCTAAAAACCTAGACTTGCATAAATTATAATTGTCGCCTATCAACGGATGATCTATTTTAAAAGATAATTTTACTTCATACATTGCATCATTAAACTTAATATTTTTCTGAAGGTTTTCATAAACAATCTTATGACTCTCACTAATTTTGGAATCATCCCATAATAAATTTAAGTCATTTTTAATTAAAATTTGTTCCCTGTTGAAATCAGACGCAATCTTTAAAACGTGAGAAGATAAAACTGTTGAATTATCAATTTGATCCCTATTAACAATCATGGGACCGCTTATTAAATGTCCTAATTTAGATTTAGTCGCTACGGGACCGGTAACTCCCATTATAATTGAATTTTCCATAAATTTCCAATAAAAATTTGCACCTATTAAAATATCAACTTATAAATTTTCTTTAGAATTATTATGATCGGCTAATCTAAGACCCTTAAGATGTTTATAATTATTACATGTTATATTAATATGCTACCCACTTAAAGGGGAACATATATCCTTTACAAAACATTCAACACTTATAAAATAACCATCAATACTTTTAATAGAAACTCTTACTCTATCTAAGACCTCAGAAATGCTACCGTGCCCAAATGTTTTGATGTTAATTTCTTTACTATCAACACGTTTTAAATTAAGTTTGGCACTAGTCTTAGGAGTTACGTAGCTTAGCTGCGAACATTTATCAAATAAAATTCGACATGTAGCAAATCTGGAATGATCTTGATTTTTAACAGTAGTATTGCTGTTTGTAACAATACGGTTTCATTAAGTTGAAGAACAGAATTCGAAGCAGAAAGATACGATGTACTCGCTACTGAAGTCAACTCGCCGTCTTTGTTATTATTATGTTCATCTCTATTGTCACTGTCACAAATAGATACATGATGAAAACGATTGCATTTAAAACATTTAAATTTTGATGAACACTTATTGCTAAAATGTTTATTACTAAGAAATCGAAAACAACATTTTTTATCACTTAAAATCTTTTTTCTAGTCGTAATGTTAGTTACTAATTTACACTGATGCGATTTATGGTTATTATCGCAAAATAAACAAACAGGTGAATAAGCGTCATTTCTCTTATAAATATAAGCTTTCTTATCGTATTTACTATTCGGATTATTACTCGAATGAAAAGTACTCGAATGAAACGTACTCGAATGAAACGTACTCGAATGAAACGTACTCGAATGAAACGTACTCGAATGAAACGTACTGGCAGTGAAAGGTAAAGTATATGAGCTAGAAGAATAAATGTGTTCTCGCGCTCTAAACTCAGATTTTAAAATATTGAACACATCTTTAATTTCCCAGAATCCATCTTCATTTAGTTTGCAATTTATAATTAAATTGAGCTCCTCTGGAAGCTTTTCAATTATTATTGAGACAAGACCCATACATCGAAGAATCAATACCAATATTTTCTAGACTACGTATCTGAATTTCCACGGTATCAAAAAGATTGCGCAAAGAACTTACATTTTTTATACTGTTAATGCGTTCAAGCTTTAATAGTTTTTTTCATATAAAAGGAAACTGTCAATTGTTTATTGGAAAATCCTTGTTTTAAAATATTTAAAGCTATAATGTAATTATCGTTTGAAAGCGACAAACCATTAATTGCAGAATATGCTTGTCCTTGAACCAAGTTCCTTAAATAAGTCATTTTTTGAATATTACTTAGGTCATCATTTTTATTTATTTCACAGTCAAAATTTTTTCAAGAGGGTTGCCAATTTTCCCAATTGCCGTCAAATGCTTCAATTTTCAAGTTTGGAAGTTTAATCATTTTTTCACTTTTAAATATTACTGTAGAACTCGCATCGTCGTTAGATTTAATAGATGATTTATTTAAAAATTGTTTATTTTAGAATTCTCTCTCTTGAAGCTTAATGTAAAGTCAATAGCTAAATCATCGTTAATTTGTAACTCATCGCGTCATCAATTAAAATTGAAATTTTATCATCTAAAATCTTAATTCTCTCAAATCGATCATTCGGCGTTTCTCTTAAATTAATAAGTCCTGATAAATTTTCATTATGGTTAACGTCTTCCATTAAACCGTTGGCCTGATCGAATATTTTTTTTACAGAATTGACATTCATAATTCGCACTCTTCTTTTTGTTGTTAGTACAGACATTTCACAAATCTAACGTCAAATTTAAAGGAGAATTTCTAACTTAAAAGTATTTATTTCATAATAAAGAAAGATAATTTTAGAATGTTTTAGTTAAATAGAACGTTTTAAAGTTCTAATTTTCACGGACTTTAAAATTTTTAACAGCTTGTAATAATTTGTTTAAAAGAAATTTATCAGTAAACGATGAGCACAGAGAAATAAAGTAAAATTCAAAATGGCAGACAGTATTTTGAACAACTGAATTTAATCTTAAGAAGTTTCGCAAAAAGATATTGCAAATCTTGTCTAATTTGACCTTAATATAATATAATCTAATTTTCCTAAACATACAATATGTTAACTTAAATATAGCCTAAAATCACCAAACATAAACTTAAATCTCAAATAATGAAATCACTTAGCTGGTAACTTGGTCTTTAAACGTAATTCTTTAAACGTAAATTGTATTCTCCACGAAGAACATTATCAATTTCACGTAAGTTAATATATAATAATCTGTAGCAGTTTTATCATAAATTTAAAAAAAATCAACTATCAAATATTTGATAAAAATAAAAACAACTTAGCTAGTTAAATCTTTGATTATCTTTTAAATCGTGGGCACCATAAAGAGTTTAGAAGGGACTCTAGTAATACATCACGTAGATAGGATTACTATATAATATATTTCTTGAAGATACAACTCGGTATTTACAATGATATCTTGGATTGCGCCAAGTGCATACGCCAAGTCACACGTTGAGTTACATAAAACCCAAGAGAAAGAGAGCGAAAAGAGCGCGTTCTCTTTTATATATAATATCAAAAACCCAACATAAGAAATTATAATATTATGAAAGCTCTCTATTGATTAAATTTATACTAAAGCGGCTATTATATTGTATTAATATTGGCCACTTTAATGTAAATGTTTATAAAAAAACTTTTTTTAAGTTTTTTGACTATAAATGTTTTTAAAGGCCCAAAATTATTATGTTTTTAAAATTATAAGAAGATCTGGGCGTATTTTACGTCATAGATAAAAAAGGAGGTGTGAACTTCCTAGTTTTTTTTTTTTTTCTCTGTTTTAATATAATATAAGATTTTACAACTACGTAATATAAAATTTCAATAAATAAAATAAGTAAAACAGATAGGGGCTCAAAGAAGATGAGGATGACAGTACGTTATCGCAATCTTTTCATAGAGCCCCTACAACAAGATTTCAAAAAAATATCGTAATATGTTACAATATTCGTAATAAAATTTCAATAAAATATCGTAATAAAACGCGTAATTCGCTAATAAAATCGATAAGCAACCAACAAAAGTAGAAATAAAACAAAACAGATTTATGAGAAATTATTCAAAGTATCATTAACCAAAAACGTTTCTTATATTTTAAAAATTTCTTTTTTTGTTAAAAACTTTAATGAACTTAACGAATTTACCGTACCTTTGAATCCTTTTTGAAAAGTATTTCATACTTTTGGACCTCGATATAGAATGCTGTACTCTGAATATTTGTTTATTATCCGAGGCAGTTTATATGTGTTGGACATATTCGCTCTAAGATTATAGCTATCATTTTTTATTTATTTTAAACTTGTTATTAAAGCTTATAGGAGAGATATTGTGATTATAACGATACATGAAAATTAAATGCTGGTAGATATTTATTTCAAACACATTCATCATTTTCATATCTTTCATTAAGTTAATTCTCTTTCATGGTGCTCTGTGACAAGAGCACAGCTAAATAAAATTAATTAGGAAAGTTTTCTTGGAGCGCCATAAATATAAAAATATATTTAAAAAAAATTAAAAAAGATTTATACAAAATTTTAATAAAAAGTCTTTAAAGTTATCATTATTACTCTCTATTTTATAAAATGTCTATTTAAAAATTTATTTAAAAATCTAAACCTTGGAAAATTATTATTATTATTATTTTTTTTTTTTGCATAACTTAAGCAACTTAACGATTATTACACATTAGTAACACTTAACTCTGTTTTGAACATAATAGGGGAGACCGGGGCTAGTTGGCCGCAGGGGTAAGTTGACGAACTGCGTTTATCTTCTGAGCCTTTAATAAGAAAGTGACAAAAATTACAAAGAACCTTCCTAATTGACCATTTCATCATTCTCTATAAAAATTTTAGGATTCGCGCATGCGCATGGGAGATATGAAGATTTATGCGCTTTTTGGACAAAAACGTAACTTTTGGAACATCGCTTCCTTTTTACTTTACAAAGAAATTAGTAAGTCGTATGAAAAAAAATTATTGTAAAATTTCCAGTTACAATTGGTTTACTATATCCAGTCAGACATTTTTTCGAAGTTGCCGTTTTTTAGGATCTATAGACTGTTTATTGATAAAAAGGCTTTCGGGGTAATTTGACAAAATTTTCACGGGGTAAGTTGACTCATAGCATTTACTATGGTAAAAAAAATTATTTTTATAAAATTAATTTTTTTTTTTTTTTAATTCTTAACAATATTGAAAAAATTTATTCTTACAAAAAAATAAAAAAAAATTTTTTCAGGTTTTTTTTTCACAGATAAAAAGTGGGCTACTGTTTCGGCTGTTATACGGACAAATATTTGGTCCCATCTAAGAGTAATATTAAATTTTGGGATAAAATTGTTGCCAAAATTATTAGTAAAAAAATTTCTATTAATTTTGCACTTAATAGTACAGCAATAATCATTTTCATAGTTTGCGCCAACTTACCCCGTTGTGGGGTAAGTTGGCGCAATTTTTTTTTTTTTTTTTTTTGAGGGCCCGGAAAGGCCCCAAAAAATTTATTTTGTAAATGAATGCAAGTTTCATAAGTTACCCAAATTTATACTCTTTAAGACTACACATTAGTATTTTCAAAAAAATGTACTATCAGGGCTGCAGAGCTCATAGAGTAAAAACCGAGCCAACTAGCCCCGGTCTCCCCTACCTTATTATATAACCATTCTAAAGCTTTAATATTTTTAAGGAATGTTAAGGTCATACGACATTTTCATTTATCATAAGATTTTTTGATTATTCACAATAACTTAATAAAATATTATCTAAATTTGGCCAAATTTTTTACAGCATATTAATTCAATCACTAAATTGTAAATCACGTATAAATCTTAAATTTGCTCTTTATATTACAAAATCCAATTAAAAGTGATTTATCTATGTCTAACAAAAATAACCTGAAAACTTAAACTTATAGTTCTGCAACAGCTTATAGAAATCATGTTTTGAAATATCACGTGTCCTAAACCTGAGAGGAAAAGCTTCTGATAAAAGTATTTGTCTATAATCACCTGGTATATACGATGTTTATTTTCATAAGGAGTCTCTAGATCCACAATGGCTATGTTGGAAGATTTGCACCTTATGTTTAACACGTTTAATCCCAGCCTTCAATGTTTTTTTTAAAGATATAACAAATTTTAATCTAAGTAATATTTTATCTAAAATTGAATTAAAAATTAAATGTCGTTTTGAAAAAGGATAAACATAAAGTGGTTATCCAGGTAAAAAAGTTCTATAAGGTTTTAAAACATATGTTCAAGGAAAAATTTAATAGAATTTCCATAAAAAATTCATTAATTTCTGTAAAAATTGCTCCTAATAATAAGTCTTTACTTTATACATTTCTCTTTTTTTCTACATATATTTAAAAAAAAACGTTGTATATATCAATTTTTAAAGAAACTGTTAGACTTTTTATAGAAACTTACTAGCCCAGGGCGAAACTAATTGGTTATTTTACCCTTTGCCTTTTTTTTGAATGGGGTTAAATTGAGCTAGGGACGCCGTAGAAATCTCGCCCAGGGCGCTGGTAGTGCTAAAACCGGCACTATATATATATATATATATATATATATATATATATATATATATATATATATATATATATATATATATATATATATATATATATATATATATATATATATATATATATAGTGCCGGTTTTAGCACTACCAGCGCCCTGGGCGAGATTTCTACGGCGTCCCTAGCTCAATATATATATATATATATATATATATATATATATATATATACATTTATGTGTATATATATATATATATATATATATATATATATATATATATGTATATATATATATATATGTATATATATATATATATATATATATATATACATATATATGTATATATGTATGTATATATATATATATATATATATATGTATATATATATATATATATATATATATATATATATATGTATATATATATATATATATATATATATATATATATATATATATATATATATATATATATATATATATATATACAGGGTGATTTAATCAAAAGTATAAACTTTAAATTAACATAATTAATTTTTTGATTGCAAATATATTACATGCGATAGTACATTTTAAAGCTTATTAAAAAGGAAATTTAATGTTAATAATTAAAAAAAATTAAAATAACAGCATAGCCATGAGGTACGATATTCAAAAACGCATATTTTTAACAAAAAAATTGGTCGAGTTGAAGAGCGTAAGTCTGGTTCAGAGAGCTTATAGAAGTAAATTTAAGAACAGACCATGTCCAACGGCAACAGCTATCACAAAATTATCTAAAAAATTTGATACAACCGGAACAATACTTGATTTGCCACCAAAACCGAGGAATGAGCGAGACATTCAAATTAATGCCAGAAATAAGCTGAAAGTACTCTTCTTCGAAGATCCTACATTGTCGATCAGAAAAGCCTCAGCTGATGTTGAAATTTCATACAGCCTTTGCCGTGATATTCTTCTCAAAGATTTACAACTCAAACCGTATAAATACCAGAGTGCTCATCAACTATTGCCACTTGATTATGAAAAAAGGGTCATTTTTGCTCAATGATGGCCGGACTTGGAAAAGGATGTTCACAAATGGTTGATCACTACAGATGAAGCCTATTTTTACCTTACTGAGTTGATCAACAAGCAAAATAACAGAATGTGGCTGAATGAGAGACCTGAGGATTGGATAGAGAAACCGTTGCACGATGCGAAAGTTTTGGTTTGGTGTGCCATTTCCTGCCGAAAAATCTACGGACCCTACTTTTTCGAAGGAACGGTAAATCAGCACAATTACCTGGGTATGCTTAAATTTTTTTTCTGGCCTAAGCACTATAGAGTTGAGAGTCACAAAAAATACTACTTTCAACAAGATGGGGCTACTCCGCATACGGCTAAAATGGTTCAAGAGTGGTTACAAAGTAAATTTGGGGAGAAATTCATTACCAAGCAACAATGGCCTCCACGATCACCAGACCTCAATCCATGTAATTATTTCCTATGGTGTTTTTTTTTTTTTTTTTTTTTTTTTTTTTCTCCTTTTATTTAGCCGTACAAATATTTACAAGTTCCGTGTTTTATAATATATATAAAAATGGCAAGGACGAGAAGAAGACATATTTGCCTTATCACCAAGTCCCTTGTTTTTTCTAGAAAAAAGCAAAATGTTTCAAAAAAGTTAGTATAAAATGCAAAATAGTTAAAGTCTTTCAAAGTTGTTTTTAATACAAGTTAAAGAAGTAGTTTATTCTCAATAACATGAAGATTAACTTACGGTCATGCAATGCTATATATATTCAAATTTCAAAATTATTCATTAAAGTAAAATTTTAATAAATCATTCAAGGAAACCAAAACCAACAGCATAAAAAGAAAACATGAAAAATGAAAACATAAAGGTTAATTTATAATCAGAAGACACTATATATACATATATATACATATATATATATATACATACATATATATATACACACATACATATATGCATATATACACATACACACACACACATATATACACATACACATACATACACACACTCATACACAAACACACACACACACATATATATATATATATATATATATATATATATATATATATATATATATATATATATATATATATATATATATATATATATATATATATATATATATATATATATATATATATATATATATATATATATGTATATATATATGTATATATAATACATATGTAATATAATTAAAGACTTTAGACCTTTTCAGACAAACAAAGCATGCACTAATAGATAATTTTTAAATATAACATTTATATAGGTAGATTTTAAAAAAATTCTCTGTTTTTTCATTATTTAAAAGTAATAGTTTTAGCTTTTGTTTAAACTGTTCAAGAGTTTTAAGTGTATTAATATCATTACTAATTATCTTATTCCATACATTAGGTCCTCTAATAGTTATTGAGAACTTGGTTGACTCGTATATAGTTTTGGGTTGTACAAAGTTGTTACTTGAATATTTAGTCATGTATTTGTGTTGAATTTTATTAAATAATGGTTTGAAGATATTTGGTATTGTATTATTATTAGTTTTATACATAAAAATTAGCAGATGATATATATTTATTTGGTACAAGTTTGATATTTCTTGGTTGTTGAACAATGGTCCAGAATGTGAGAAGCGGTGTGCATTTGATAATAATCTAACTGCATGTTTTTGTTTGCTGAATAGCTTTTTTGTCTTTGACTTATTGGTGCTGCACCAGGCAATGTTTGCATAATTCAGATAGGAATGAATAAATGAGTAATATATGTATTTCAAACATGATTGATCTAAGTATGGTTTTGCTTTATAGAGTAATCCTATATTTTTAGAAATTTTATTTTCAATCATGTTTATGTGGTCTTTCCAATTTATGTTTTCATCTAGAATTACACCTAGAAATTTCATTGAACATTCTCTTTTTACGATGTATTCTCCAATAATAAGTTTTGGAAGTGCAAGAGGGATTTTATCTTTTTTATGGAGGCGATGAAAAATAGTATAATTAGTTTTAGTTAGATTAATTGTAAGTTTATTCATATTTAACCATTCGGTTAGTTTTAGAAGTTCAATGTTGACCGTTTTAAATAATGTTGTTATATCACTGTGAGAATAAAATAAATTTTTATCATCAGCAAATAAAATAGAATCTAGAATATTAGAAGCTTTGCTTAAATCATTAATATAGATTAAAAATAAAAGTGGTCCTAATATAGATCCTTGAGGAACGCCGCAAGTAATTGACATATTGTTAGTTTTTTCATTCCCGAATGAAATATATTGTTCTCTATTAGATAAGTAGCTTATAAACCAAGCTATGTTTATATTTTTGATTCCGTAGTTTTCTAATTTTTTAATTAAAATACTATGATCAACAGTGTCGAATGCCTTACTAAGATCTATGAAAAAACCTAAAGTAAACTTGTTTTTGTCAAAACCTTGAAAAATAATCTGAGTGAGATGAAGAATTGCATGATCAGTAGAGTGCCCTGTTTTGAAGCCAAATTGTTTGTTATAGAGAATATTATTTTTTTCTAAATTGAGTATAATTTGTTATACATAATGCGTTCTAGTATTTTCGAGAAGCATGGAAGAATGGAAATAGGTCTATAGTTAGAAATATTAGTATCATCTCCAGACTTAAAAACTGGTATTACCCTTGCAATTTTAAGTTTTTTTGGAAAGACTCCTTGTTTAAACGAAAGATTAAATATATACAAAAGAACTTTTTTAATATAGAAAATACATTTAACTACAACATTACTACTAACATTATCAAATCCTTGTGCTTTGTTTAATTTTAATGAACTCACAGCATCTAATAATTCTTTTTCAGTTAACTCAGCATTTTCCATACTTGAATGGCTAGGAGTCAAGTATTTCTCCTTGTTAAACTCACTGCGTTTTAATTTTGATGCTAAATTTAAACCTGCATTGACAAACACCTCATTAAATGTTTTAGCAATTATAGATTCTTTAGTAATATCTTGATGATGATAGTTTTGTTTTTTTGGAAGACCATTTAGCTTAAGTGTTTTTTTTCCAATTACTTCTTTGATGACTTGCCACGTTTTTTGAGTATCGCCTTTAAATTTTATTATTTTATTTGAATAGTATAATTTCTTTGAAAGCTTTATAATTGATTCAAAGTGACTCTTATATTTTTTATACCTTAATTCATTTTCATAAGTTCTTTTTTTCAGAAACGCTTCATACAATCGTTTTTTTTTTTTTGATGATTTTATTATTCCTGGTGTAATCCAAGGGTTTATAAATGTTTTGGTTTTAATAATTTTTGTTACCACTGGGAAAGCTTTATCATTGGGTTATCTTAAGTCTAAAGTTTATAAGCCATTACCGAAGACTTTGGATGATTTAAAAGAGAACATCACGAGAGAAATCCAAAAAATAAACACTTCGGCTTTGGAATCAACGTTTTTGAATTTTACAAAAAGATGTCATTTATTAATTGAAAAAAATGAAGGTCATATTGATAAAAAATAAAAAATAAATTCTTATCACTCAATTTCCTTTTAATTTATCTTTAAAATGGTGTATCGGACTTAATAATCCGATTTGATCTACAATTTTTATTCAATTTTAAAGTTTATACTTTTGATTAAATCACCCTGTATATATATATATATATATATATATATATATATATATATATATATATATATATATATATATATATATATATATATATATATATATATATATATATATATATATATATATTAGGGTGGTCCTTATTTATTAGGAAAAAATTTTTTTTTCGAATTGTTTTGAAATTATTTGCCAAAATGTACTTTTATATAAGACATGAAAATATACCAAATTTCAGCTCAATCGGTTAATATTAACACGTGCCGCATCGACGCTGAAGTTGTGAGATTCAATGTAAGGCAGTTACCTCTAAGAACGACAATGTACGCTCGACTGTAAACATAAAATTACGCATTTTTTTTTAAATTTTAGAATAAAAACATACTAATTAAAATGAAAACGTAAAATAAATATATAGTTTATCTTAATACTTAGATGTTTTTACTTGCACATTCCATAATTTTTTGAGCCATTCTAATTTTTTCAACTATCTCAATTCTATTGTTAAATATTGCCATGGCAGCACACTCTTCACTTAGATACCATAAATGGTTTAAAAATTTTGTTATTGCAATGGTTGCAATGTTTTCATTAATATTTTTAAATTTAACCAATTTTCTCAAAAAATATATATCATTTAGGGGAGCTCCTGTAGTATTCGTTGCTGAAAACCAGGCCTCTACATAACAGTATACAACGAAAACGCAAATTTCTGCATTCAGTTTTGAATTATCTTTTCTCATTTTCATTTGATCGCGAAATAAAAAAAGTTTTAAACAATAAATCGCTTTAGACATCCATCTCGCTAAATAATATGCACCGGGGGCCCTAAAACTCACATTTGTTTAATCTCCCAAAAAAATGAGCGTCAATTGCAAAAACTCTTTGTAGTCATCACGTGGTTGCTCTTCTGCAAGTTTCTGTTTCACAAAATAAATAATTTCGGGCGCTACAAAACGACCTCAAATATATGGTGTCGGCATGGAAGCCACAAAATATCTTGCCCTAACCTTTGTTGAAGCTGAACTGCAGCTCCTTTTATACGTCCAGTGTTTGATGCTGTAGTATCAAAACAAAAGGCTTGAATTTTTTCGGTTAATTTCCATTCATCAGTGATATGGAACACAGCAGAGCAAACTTTCGATCCTCCTGATGATGCAATTCCAGGTACTCCTAATAATTGTTCAAAATCTAAACCAACCGCGATCCCAGGAAGCCGATCAATTTTCTCATTTTTTGTGATATCAGGCAATAATTTGGAATCCCAATGCACTTCAATAAAATTTGCATCATTTCCTACCAGTTATATTGATGAATATTTTATTTGCCGCAAAATCTCTCTATTTCTTTTGATAGACGATCTATTGAGAACAAACTCGGTGATATCTATATTAAGAGCTTCCAGGACAACAGAAATAATATGCATTGCATCCCTGTCACTCACTTTACATTTGTTCAAGGCAGCGGCCAGGCGAGGTGTCATTAACGTCTTTTGTCCTTTCTTGTTTGAAAATGGACCCTGTTCAGATTCCGATATTAAATATGTGTCATCTTCACTGTTGTCTTGATTTATCACTTTTTTCTGTGAATCTTCGTTTTCTTTATCTTCCATTTCAAAATATGCAATCAAACAACTAGAATTTTTCAACAAATCTTCTTTTCTTTTCAACTCTGCAGCTGTGCGTTCTTCTTTCCGCTTTTCCTTACGTAATAATTTGATATATACTCCCAACAGCGATTTTAATCTCATTTAACGCATTTAAGGTGGCAATATAGAAAAGATTGTCTAAATCTTCTTTAAAATCATTTTCTTTTTCTCTCTGCCGTTCAGTATCTCTATTTTTAGATTTTTCTAAATTTCTGACATTATCGTACAAAGATTTTAATTTCGAAATACAGTTTGAACGGTTTTGAACTGGGATTCTTGCTTTTTTCCAAAAAACGACCACTTCATCAATAACTAAAGCACTGCTGTCATTAAGATTTAAATTTACCACTCTCATGTTATAAAAAAGTACACTCAAAACATCTCGTTTACATGGTAATTTACTACCGCAGATTTTTCATCACTCCAACTAGATAAATATTTTTCCGAAAAGTGGACATTTTAGCTTTTTTATCAATTACTTATATAGCACGTCTTTTCTTATGCACTTCATGAACGAAACTAAAACGAATGTAGCATTGAACAAATAATATGTAAAAGCAAAATTGACTTGTAGAGACTTGTAGTTGCGCTTGTAGCGAATTCAGAATGCACTTGGTGGTTAGTTGCGCATAGCATCGTCATAGCATGTTAGACAGTCAGATGCATGAAACTTTAAGGCCAATGCGTCACGTGTTAATATTATCGGATTGAGCTGAAATTTTGTATTTTTAATGTTTTGGTGTAACTGAACAAAATTACAAATAATTTTGAAAAAATATGAACTTTCGAAAATAAGGACTACCCTAATATATATATATATATATATATATATATATATATATATATATATATATATATATATATATATATATATATATATATATATATATATATATATATATATATATATATACATATATATATATATATATATATATATATATATATATATATATACATATATATATATATATATATATATATATATATATATATATATATATATATATATATATATATATATATATATATATATATATATATATATATATATATATATATATATATATATATATATATATATTTTGCGGTAGTGGAGTAGTGGTAGTGCGCTCGCTTCATAAGCGAGAAGTTCCGAGTTCGATCCCCACCACGTCCCTGGTAGTACCGCGCTCAACTTGTTTCTCCGCGCAGCGGCCTTGTTCGTCAAGGTTCGTGTTTCGGAGTTATAAAGTTGAGAGAGGGTTATAACCACAATTATGTAGCCTCCTCATCTGTAGTGGCCTTCTGGGCCTTGGGGAGGTTAAAAAAAAAAAAAAAACAAAAAAAAAAAAAAAAAAAAAAAAAAAAATTAGAAATTTAATACACAGTATAATTAACTTATTATAAAATATTATTAACACATTTTTTTCTAGATATGTAGTGTTTTAATTTAATAGGTACTAAGTGAAAAGTGCTCTCTGCTTTTCATAAGTTATTATATGATCAAATAATGCTCTGCAGATGAAGATATAGCTAAAGGACTAGCGATAAAATAATAAAATTATAAATATAGTATTAAAACTAGCAAGGATCCATTAAATGTAAAAAAGTAAGGCATGGACTGTACTATGAAAAAATTTTGTGGGCATCATTATTGGGTATCATAATTATTACACCGGTATGGAGTATTAAAAATCATTATTTAAATAAGCAAGATTTGTATAGCCAGGTGTCATGCATAGAGAAAAACAACTTTGTAAAAGAAAACAACTGCAATAACATTAATATCATGGTTATAAAAAAATTATTAGCATTTAGTAACTCATTAGTATGACTATCATACTATGACAAATGCAATAACACAGTAGCAATAATATGATAACTAACAATAAAAACCCGTTTTGATATATTATTATATTGATAGATACGTTATATAATGTTAAACCATTGTAATATTAATGTTAATAAACAAAGATATGCTTACAGTTAATGTGTTACATGTATTTATTTTCTCTAAACTTGTGACTAATGATCAATAAGGTAAACTTCAAATAATGAAAGCTTACTAAAGCCAGCAAAGACGGGGACGTACAAAAAACGCACAAAGAACGTTCAGACGGAAAGTCTCGAACGCGTTCTAAACTGATTCTAGATTAGACGCTTAAAGACATTCTTTCAGGACTCCCTAAACACGTTGTAAAAAAAAAATTAAATAAGACTTACCGTTTAAGTGCAGTTATACAAAGTTAGTCTAAAAAATGCGTCTTTTAAACGTTTAACGACTTTTGAACGTTTGATCTAAACCGTGAAACCAATAAATCAATTACTTTTATAATCAGATTTTTAGAATTAAAAAAAAACTAACTTTATCATTTAAAGATAATAATCAACCTTATCATTTAACATTTTATATTCATCAATTAACTTTATAAACAGATTTAAAAATTTTAAAAAAATGTCAACCTTATCAGTTAAAGAAAAATCAACCATTTCAGTTAAAGACCATACTTAAGGATCTGCAAAATACTGAATTTTTCCCACATTCTATATACTGACATTTCTTATCTATTTGAATGTTAGAGTAATTGAAAGCTGTTTTATTCTAAAAAAAGGAAAAGAAAATAACAATTTCTGTTGATGCGCAACTTTTGATAGTTGCGCATCAACAGAACGTTTAAAAGACGCATTTTTTAGTTTTAAAAATCGGTTTTAATACGGGGTCACTAACTTTCAAATAGGAAATCTAGCTTTTAATACAATAACAATGTATATTTTAAATACCAACAAAAATCTTTATCAGATTTTTTTTTAAAAATCAACATCTCTTTTGTAATTACATCCATATTTCAAAAAATTGTATGTATGCATATAACAGCAGGTTTTAGGCTACAGAATACATTACTAAAGCCACACTATATAGGCTACACCATATATATATATATATATATATTTATATATATATATATATATATATATATATCTATATATATATATATATATATATATATATATATATATATATATATATATATATATATATATATATATATATATATATATATATATATATATATATATATATATATATATATATATATACAGAACCAGCCGGAACCAGCTTTTTTTGGTCTTTGAGATAGCTAACTTTCAGATATGGAGCAAACTCCAAACCTTTATATGTTAATACTTATGTCAAATAAGGATGTCTTGCAAAAAATTGCGATGATTGGAGGCTGGGAATAAAAAAGCCCCAATTTTGTGCCCCCCTGCCCCAAACAAGAGAGCAACAAGTTGATGAAATATTTTTTGTACTGTTTTTAACTAGAGTATTATTCATTAATAAATTTTAAATTTCATAGTAAAATATTTTACCTTTCGAAAATTATGACCATATAAAGTTTAAACCCCCTCATTTTGAGAGGGTTATAAATTTTATATAGTCTATTTTTGAACGCTGAAAGATAATACTATGAAATTTAAAAATTTATCAATAAATATAAGTCTATTTGAGAACAATATATATATATATATATATATATATATATATATATGTAAATTATGTTAGTGTATTTTACAAATAGAGTGCTCAATGTTCTTAAAGAACAGAGCAATAATTAATTAGTAAAAAACACTTATCTAACTTTTATCTTCTACTCGGAGTTTCACCATTGCTGGATCATCAGGAAGAGTTACTAAATCTCAAAAAAATTCAATTTATAGAAAAAAATATTTTACAGGAAGTTATAAATTATTATAAAAAATTTTTAATTACTATATTTTTTTGTTAACGGGAAGTTACAGAAAGTAATTATGAAATAATTTTCTTTGGAATGGGGATAGTTTAATTTAGTCATTTGTTTTTATAATTTTTTAAGAGGTATTTATTTTCGTGCCTACATTTAGAAATTAATTCAGATTTTTTATTTAATAAATTTTCTTGATTCAAATGAGTAATTATTTCAAATTTTTCTTGCAAACATAGCATACATTTTTTGGAAATGTTATTATAGGCAGGGGCAGATTTTAGAATAGACCATTGTAAATTAAAATTTTTATTTTTTTCTTTTCAATCCCAAATATATTTTGACAGCATAGTCTCTTTTGAATATTTTTTGTGTTTAAACGATTGTTTGTGGTTGGCATAACGTTTTTTCCATTCCCCCTCGGTTAAGCCAATATATTGTTTATCAGGGTTGTTTTGTGAGGAAACAATGCACTTGTAAATTACATTTTTCGAAAGGCATTTTCCATTTAGAGGGCAATCTATTTTTTGTTTACAATTACAATAATCAGTGTTTTTTTCTTTTATATGTTCATTTTTATTAATTAACGCGTAGTTGTGGCCTTTTATAATTCTTTCTAAATTTTTTGTACAACTATAACTTACTTTAATGGTATTTCTGTTAAAAATCTTATGTAATTTATTAGAGGGAGGAAAATGTTTGTCTACTAATTTTAGAAAAATTTTACCAATATTTGTTGAAACATTTTTGCTGTACGGGGGGTTGAACCAAATTATGTTTCTATTTCTATTACGCTTTTTTGCAATTTTCTTTTCAAATTTTAGCTCGAAATTTTGAAAGCCACTTTTTTTAAGGGCATCTTCATAAACGCGTTTAGAGGAGTTAAAAATATTTTCATTAGAAGAGTTTTGGTTTAGCCTATTGTTAATTGAAATTGGAATTTGTTTTATAATTTGAGGGGGATGGTTCGAATTTACATTAATATACAATAATTCGTCATTAGGTTTTTTGTAGGGCTTATAGGAACTACAGGTTTATAACTTCCTGTAAAATATTTTTTTCTATAAATTGAATTTTTTTGAGATTTAGTAACTCTTCCTGATGATCCAGCAATGGTGAAACTCCGAGTAGAAGATAAAAGTTAGATAAGTGTTTTTTACTAATTATATATATATATATATATATATATATATATGTATATATATATATATATATATATATATATATATATATATATATATATATATATATATATATATATATATATATATATATATATATATATATATATATATATATATATATATATAATATGCCTATATACAATCACTGATTGAATCTACATCAGTTTGATAATATGAAGATCTACAAACATTCATATGAGATAAAATTTGCCAGACATCTGTGCTACATACTTCTTTTTCACTTGACTCTGTTCTTGAATCCATTATTTTGTATCAAATGAGTCTTTAATCCATTGTTTAAAACAATTCTTGAGTCTGAGAGTTTAAAATATGGTTGTTAATCATGATATATATATATATATATATATATATATATATATAATATATATATATATATATATATATATATATATATATATATATACAGGTAAAACATGCACGAGAGTACTAATACATTAACCTCAGGTTTGGGTTGAGACAGCTATTTTTTTTTTTTAAAGTATAAGTACACAACAAAAACAAACACTGCCAAAAATAAAAAAGAAAGATTAACAAAATATAAAAGTTATGCATTTTAAAAAGAAAACATGACCAAATGTTTTTCTTTTTGAATTCTTTTTCTTATTATTACGCCATATACTTTTTTATTTTATGGAACATACTATGTCAATACTATTGTCTTGCATAACATAATATAACAATAAAAGATATTTAACACCTTTTATCTTCCTATATACAATGTATATTGTCATTATATATACAATGACAATATAGATTGTATACATAATGTATATTCTACTCTGAAAAATAATTATGAAAGAAATGAAATGTAAACAAAAGTTTTAGTAAAATCTGTGGCAATACCAATAAAGTTTGTAAAAAGTATTGATTACTAATAGCATATTTATTCAATGATATTGTTGATTAAGAGTAATCTTTACTATGTATTATTGTGTTGCTTTTTATAAACTTCGGGCAAAAACCTTTAATTTTTCGTTCATGTAGAATGTATTTATAGTTTTATCAAATATTTTAAATACAGTTTTTGATAATCTTTATAAAAAAAGTAATATCGTCTAAAGTTTTTTTGGTTTATTATTTTATATATGGGTCATTCTCCTGAGAAGTAACATTTTCAATAGTTAATTTTATAAAAATTGAATATTAAATTTTATAAACCAAATTTTTTGTGGTAATAGCATTGAGAATATTTAATCATTTGAAAGTATCCACACAACTCGTTAAATGTCAGTTTACTAAAATAAAATTAAAAACTTATAGCGTAATCCACAGACGTGACAACTTTACCACAGACGTGACGTTAAGAGTAATATCACTTATGCTGTAACAGCTATAAGTGTTGTTCAAGTAATTTTCAAAAATAATAATCATCTGTAATCAATAGTTTTTATTAGCTGACATAAAATAGTATATGGTACAAGTTTTTAAAATTTTTTAAGTGTTATTAGTACGTTAATTAGCAAATGTTTTTGAATGGTAAATCTTGTGGAAAACTGTATTTCCCCCTTTTGCTGAGGTTTGGCTGGCACAACATAAACACTACATCACCATTATCGATGACAGAGATGTCATCTTTCTCCAAAAACGTGAAAAATTACTGGCCAGATCTTCACAAAAAATTTATGACAAACTCATTTCCATCTGCAACTAAGGCTTGAATTAACCCAACAAAGTGTTTGACAATTTTTTTGGAAGTTTGAAACTTCACAATCACAAAGTCATTCATTTTAGTAGACAAGCTGTCCTCCTCACTATCGCCGTAAACACTGTGATAACTTAGTTTTGTCTTTTTTTTTTACATTTACTTGGGCCTTGGTTTTCTTGTGCCAAACCTTTGAATATTGTTCCTTCAGCTAGTGCTTGCTTCCTTTTCAAAGATCGTTGACCTGGTAAAGTATGTTAAGGAATTTCTTTTTTTTTGCATGTTCATTCAGTTCATGTCAGCCTTCTCATATACAACATTTCTTTTTTAGTGGAACTCCAAAACACCTCATGAACTCGTAAAGTCCCCTTGAAAGTTGTTAGGTTTTTGGGTACACATTTCTCATAGAGATTGAAATCTGTTTTTTTAATGGTATAGATGGTTAGACTTGGACACTTTTCTTTTATTTCTTCAACCAAACAATTAATATCAGGAATACCTTTTCCTTTTCCTATTATTCTGTCTGTCGTTCTTTTGATACATCCCCCTATTCCATCAGGGGCACCTTTTCCGTGCCCCTTTTCTGTGGAATGCCATCTCATTGTTTTAGCTCCAAACTCTTTTCGAAAAAAATTACCTAGCAAATAGAACATGGACTTGTTTTGGTACTGTTAAAAAGTACTATCGCTAAGAAAATGAACTGTTTCAATGATAGGCAGCTTTTCTTTCAAGTCATTAATAACAGGCTTTAAATGTGCACAGATCGTAACAAAGTCGTATTGCTTGTTATCTAAAAATTTACAGTAAGATTTGGCCTTTATTTTGTTTTCAGAAACACTGTAATAGTACGCCAAAACTGTATGGATTGACACTTGGTTTCTTGATCCACCAAAATGGAGCGATTGAATTTCTTTTGAGTATTTGCAATTGTAATTTTCTGAAAAATCACAATGAATGAAAATATCCCTAGGCCCCAAGTTATTTTTTATTTCTGATGTAACTTTGTACTGGTGTTTTATATTGCATACATGCCTCATAAACTTTTCCAACATGTTATTAATGAAATGTAAAAACAGCTGTTTTTTAGTTAACGTTAACTCTTTATTTACAGTTTTGAAACATGTCTTCATTTTACCTTTTACCAAAATTTCAACTCTTTTTTTAGACCATTGGAGAAAAGTTGCTTGTTCATTCTCAAATTCTTTACAAACTATTTTTTTGTTTAAACAGCATACTCCACATTTTCTTTCTTGGCACAATTTTCTCAGCTCGCCATCACATGTTATACTTTTTAGCAAGTCATTAGGATATTTATATGCCAACATCTTTAAAGTATACAACTTTTCAAGAACCAAAGCAAAATTCTCATGGTCAATACAAAGACAAGTCTCGTTTACGAAAGTCTGGTTTAACTACCCAAAAGGGTCTCAATTTACAAAATGTGCTATAAGATGTTGAATTGAACTCGTTTGTTTGTTTAAAGTCATTATACAAATTTAACATTGTATCATTCAATAGTCTTTTCTGTTTTTTCAGTTTGTTTCTTGTTATTGTTTCTTTTTTCCCAGCAGTAAGCCTACTAGAACTATCTTTTTCTAAAAAGTTTTGTACTTCCATCTTAAGTTTTTGTTGTTTCAGTATATTTGAGAGTTGATGTGTATGGTATGGATTGCGTGGTAAGACATATCTAGAAGTAAGATTGTTAAGGCTTCTTTGAAGTCTGTACTTCTTTATTATCTTTCCGCTTAATACCCTGGCAAAAAACTTTTTTTTGTTAATACATTTCTCAGTAGAAAAATTTGATTGTATTTGTGTCTTCAACACTTCGCTAAAAAGCAAGCTTTTCTTTACTTCCTTTGAGCATTTTGTACCACTAGTCATTTTTTTAACCACCTTTCAAAGAGTATTATCTTTTGCAGACTGCAGTCTGTAGAATTTTTGTTTGTATTATCACCTCTTTGCTTAAACAATTTGTTTTTTTCTTCTAATTTTTGGATTTTTTTCTTTAACCCATCTCTATACTTTGTACAAATTTTTAGCACTCTGCTATTTCTGGAACTAGATTCTTGACTGGGACCAGGAAGTACATTAAAGTCTAGTTCATTGTCGATAGGAATATTTACAATTGGACTTTCAGGTGGTGTTGACAAATATTCAATTAGTTGTTGTCTTTTCTTTTTCATTTCTCGACTTCTTTTGGTCCTTTTTTTCCAACCTTTTCTTACTGATCTTTTATCCCTTTCTGAAAGTTCATGAATTTTCTTCCATGTTGCTTTTTTTCTTTCTCTGTCTTTTTTTTTTGTTCTTCATACTTTTCTGGGTTTTCAGCTTTCATCTTCTCCCTCGCCTTTCTCATACTTAGTTTTTTCAATTCTCTAGTTTTTTCTATCTTTCCCATCTTTGTAATCTATCAGGCTAGAAACATTTATCTTTTCTCTAATAATTAATTGGCTAAATGAGCAAAGTTTTAAAATATTAAAAATAGTATAAATAGACATTAAAAAATCCATATACAAGTAAAATTGTTATTTGTTGTCACGTCCGTTCCACTGGTGTCACGTCTGTTGCTTCCTGTATTCCACAGATGTGATATCCACAGACGTGACAGATTAAAGGAAAAAGCCTAAAAGGGGTGCTATGTTTTGAGGCTAGGACTCTGTTCCCCTTGTAGTAAACATGTCCAGGTCATAGCTAGTAATTAAAATTATTGCTTATAAAAAAAAAAATGTATATACTCTATAAATGTTTACCACAGATATGACACACTCACACTAACAAATTCAACTTTTAAAGCTTCAACGCTTATTAACACAAAACAACTCCACTAAACTTTCCTTTAATTTTACTCATTAATAAAAATGTCTGGTATATCAGCTAGGACAGCAAAAGAGAGCAATACTGCTTCATTCTACAGCTTTTTTTTGATGTTAACAACTTTATCTACAGACGTGACACTTGAGCTGGTGACACGAGCTTCAATCACATAAAAGTTACTTTGAAAATATGTTTTGAGGAAAATAATATGTCAACTCTAATTTTAATGTATTTTTAATTATTTATTATGCATTAAAAAAAAGTAGAGTACTTCTATCAAGGATTAAACTACTTGGGAGTAGCAAAAGGTCTGGGTGGCGACATTCCACGGACGTGACTTGTCACAGTCTGTGGAACATAATTTATTCACTGAAAATACTATTTTGGATTGGGTTAGATTAGTTTAACATTGTATGAGCTGTAAATTTATTATTTTTACCCGTTAAAAACAAAAATAGTATCAACTTGAAAGAAAAAATTAGTGGTGACAGTATATTGCTACCTTTCTGGAGAATCACCCATATACTAAAATTAAATATAAACCAAATTGTTAAAAAAAATCAAAGAAACAATATATTAATGCAATAACAATTAAGTTAATAACTTACAACTTAATCTATTTCAAACAACTCTTTATGAAACCGTTAGTTATTTTTATTTAGATTTCAATTTTATTTCGAGATAAAATAAAAAATGGCACACGCATTAAACTACCAAATAAAATATCTACGAAAAGTTAACCATTAAACTAAACATTTTACTATAAAACGAGATTTTAATTTTAGTTTACATGCTCGTTTGATGTGTGTTTAATTATGAAAAAACAATCTTCCAAATGAAATTTTATAATAAATATATTTATATATATATATATATATTTATATATATATATATATATATATATATATTTACTATATATATATATATTTACTATATATATATATATATATATATATATATATATATATATATATATATATATATATATATATATATATATATATACATATATATATATATATATATATATATATATATATATATATGTATATATATATATTTCTTTTCAACATTCCACGTTGACCAAAAAAACACTATTTTGGTTCCAAAAAGGTCCAGGACGTTCTGAACGTAAACTGAACTTG
The DNA here is from genome assembly GCF_038396675.1 of Hydra vulgaris. Classification (NCBI taxonomy): domain Eukaryota; kingdom Metazoa; phylum Cnidaria; class Hydrozoa; order Anthoathecata; family Hydridae; genus Hydra; species Hydra vulgaris. Next base: position 50,268,275 of record NC_088930.1, on the reverse strand, counting down.
CATTATACGTGTTTTGTACGTGAAGTGTTTGCTGGGAATTAAAATCATATTTCAATCCAAATAATCATGCAAGGTAGAATCTCAAGGTAGATCTGAAAATATGGAGAAAAGGTATATTATAGGTAATGTATAAAATGCTTCTAAACAAAATATAAAAGATACAGTACATAACCGTACCAGTTTCCATTAAAAATTGACAGGTAAAACTAAAGATAAAAAGATAAAAAAAGTATACAAAACACTGTTTAAAAGTTAAGTACTTTTACGGAATTATTTTCCGTTATTTGTCCGGAAAGTAGCCATATAACAAAATTGAACAGAAATTCAATTCAGATTTTATTGATTTCAAGTTGAATTGAAATTGAAAACATACACTTTGATTACTATATATCTAGCTATAGGTATGCATGGTATTTTTTTATTTTTATGTAAACATATGCAATGTCTCTTTTGAATTTTTTTCATATTATCACATGTTTTATGTTGTTTGTATACATTTGCATTTTTGTGTGTGCGTATAAATAATGTCTTTTATTTATGCAATAACACAGTATTTTTTAAAATATTTTTAATAATATAAGTATAATATTGTTTATAAGTTAATGTTATATTATTACTAGGTGGTTATACAACACTTTCTTTATATTTTTATAGACGGCAATGGGCTGAAAAAGCAATTTTGCTTTTTGTTAGTGGTGCAGTATTTAGATTTTACACACTTCTTATTACCTGCCAAAACATGCAGTTGTTGTAAAAATGGACATGTACTTTTTTTTATTCATTAACAGTGGTAAGTCATTTATTAACTATCAACTAGTCAATAACTTATTTAATTTATTTAAATAAGTCATTATTTAAGGAATTTTGTAATGAACCCTTTGAATGCATTGCACCAATCTTGCCCGTCTTTCTATCATCGAGTCCTACTCCAAGTAGTTCTCTTACTACTGTTTTAAGTAATTTAGCATTCATCACCTAAGCACATAATAAATTTATCACAACGAAATAACAAGCCTTTATTTTTTGAACATTCTATTAACAATATACAGAAATGGCATGAATCAAGAGGTAAAATGAGCCTTAAAAAAAAAATATTTCAAAATCAGATTGTCTTATTTAACTTCTCAGCTTGCTGTCACATCCAGCATGCATTGAAAAAAAATTAAAAGCAGTGAGTGCAAAATTGAAAAGCATGCCATACATGTTGAAAGTGTTGAGGCAAAGCATTAAACGAAAGAAACAAATTATTAAAGTTTTAAGAGCTGATTTTATAGATCTTAAACAAAAGTTTCAAACATATTATTACAGTAGGATATTACGCAATCTTAATGCTTAAAAAAAAGGCATTGAAATTTAAAGAACTTTAAAAACTAAAGCAAGTTAAAGTTGTATATTATAAAGATTTTAAAGCAATTAAAATACTGATTGATAGTTATGAAAATAATATAATCCAGATGGAGGAGGATAACATTACTGTTGTGAATGACTCAGTAAATGAAAAGACTTATCCATTACAAACCCGAATAATAATTTATAGCATGTTGTTGGCAAATGTACCAACATATAACAAACCGTTACATGTTGGTACATTTGTTACTTAAGCTGTTGACTACAACATGAAAATTTGACTTGGACCTTTGCACAAGTGTTGTGACCACACAAGTGTTGTGACTTTGCACAAGTATTATGACTTTAGCATAAGTGTTGTGACTTTGCATATGTGTTGTGACTTGCAAAATATTTTGATCGGCGGCTCTGACTTATCTTCACGTGGTGTCTATCGTTACAAATGATTATTATAGTGTTCCATTTATGAAATTAATTATTTTAATTATTTACTAAAAGCCAAGACGTTTATTTAAAATTAGGGCATCTAAAATGTTTGAATACAGAATAATATAAAATTGATTGTTCCTTTTTTTTATAGGATACAACACTGATATTTTTGGTAATGAAATGAAATATATTTAAAAAAATATACTAATTTGTTTTGTTTGTTAAAGATAAAACAATTTTTAAGAATTCAACATCTTTCTATTTTAGGATCTGGGTAACCATCACCACCTTATTTAACTAACTCTAAACTTAACCAAAATTTACGAAAAGTAGCGAAAAGACTTTTTTTTCAAAAGTAGGATTGGTTGTGGTCTTTAATTTTACCTTCTGGATTATACCTGGTGCCAAAAACCTAATTCAGGTTTTAAATTGTTAACTCATTTTAAAATAATTATAATTGTTATTATAATTATTTATTTATTTTATTTAATTTTTTTAGGTTGGGGGGAGGGGACGCACGGGCCTCCCACAAGTCAATATGCACACCACCAATAAATGAATTTCTTGTAAAAAAAAATTTTTAAAGTTTTTTATACTGTGTACTAGTTTCATTTTATTAAATGTAGAAATGTTTATTTATAATTAGAGAATTAAATATTTTTGAAATTAAGGTGTGTTAAACCATTACCACCATATCCACATCCAACTTTTATATACATCAATCATTGTTGTTGGTCTGGAATAAAATTATAGCAACTATTTGTATAAAAAAGTTACCATTTGCTGAAAAAAAAAACACACTCTTTATTAAAGGAAATATGCTTATTTTTAGAGTGAAGTTCGTGGTTTGGCACCCCCTCTATCCCCCAGGAAACGCCCAATAGGCTGGCAATGTTATAAATTTGTAGTAAACTGTTACACCTATCTTTTGATACCAAGTTATAGGTATTTAGATAAGAATTGACAAAGCTATAACAATTTAAGTCAAGAAAAATTAAATTTTGACAATAGTTTCTTCAACAAACCCATATATCAAAAACTTGCGACTAAAAACCTTATAACTTTTTGTAGAATAGTTCAATTATAATAATCTTTTCACTGATAAAATACTTTATTGAAGCGCTTTCCAATGATACATAACAATCAAGCATTTGATTAATTAAAATTTTCAATCCACATACCTAATATATATATATATAATATATATATATATATATATATATATATATATATATATATATATATATATATATATATATATATATATATATATATATATATATATATACATATATATATATATTTATATATATATATAATATATATATATATATATATATATATATATATATATAATATATATATATATATATATATATATGTATATATATATATATATATATATATAATATATATATAAATATATATATATATATATATGTATATATATATTGACTTATACTTATAATGTTAAATGTATTCTTAAATGGTGTTTAAAATTATTATTTTATTACTATTTGTAAATATCAAAAAAAATTTATCTTCTGAATATATAAACGATTGAATGATTATCTGCACATTTTGTAATGATTTTGTACTTATTTAAGTGAAATGTAAATATATTTTTGTGAAGATTTTATTTAGATAAAATTAGATACTCTGCTTTGGTCAGTTTTATGGTATTTCTTACTTCTAGTTTTTTATTTTATTTTTCAATGTTTCATCTTTACTTGATTTTATTATATTTTATTTAAATATAAAACGATTATATTATATTTTATTGATGATTTTATTATATTTTAGTCAAAATATGAAATGAAAACTTGTTTTTTTTTCGAGATTGTTTCTATGACAATGACGAAAATTCTCTTAAAGGTAAACTAATTTTTTTAATTTTAGATTTGTTTTGATGATGTTTGATTTATATATATATGTCTATATTCAAATATATATATATGCATATATATATATATATATATATATATATATATATATATATATATATATATATATATATATATATATATATGCATATATATGCATATATATATACATACATATGTGTATATATATATATATATATATATATATATATATATATATATATATATATATATATATATATATATATATATATATATATATTAGGATGTAATTCATATATAGTCACGTGACATTGAATTGTAAACCCTTTTGAAACTTAATTTTTTTTTAAATTAAATGGTATTTAAAGATATTATTTATATAATTTAATCACATACTTAAAGTAGTTACCGGAAAAAAGGTTTATGTAAACAAAGCATTTTGATAAAAAAAAATCAAAAAAATATTAAAGGACATATTTTATTTTTAGTACAGCTTGCATATTTGTATAGAATGATTAAGAAAATATCAGAAAAGGAATCAACCAAATTTTCAATAACCACCATTTTTAGAGTTAAAAATAACGTGGCAAGAATTGAAAGAAAAGATGATTTAAATGGCAAAAAAACTGAGCGTTGACCATCGACCACTAAAGCTAAGTTTATGTCAAATTTTTCAGATGAAAAACTTATTAATAAAAAGACAAACCACCAATTATATCTGAGTTATCTAGAAGGTTTAAGATATCAAGAAAGTCAATTAAATGTTAAAATATTTGTTAAATTGTTAAAATATTTAACTTAAAAAATGTTTCAAAAGGATATCTACATTTAAATGTTAAAATATTTGTTAAATTGTTAAAATATTTAACTTAAAAAATGTTTCAAAAGGATATCTACATCCATTATCACCTTGAGCAATCGAGAGAAGGTTTACAAGATCAAAAAAACTTTACGGGTTTATTAAGAAAAACTGGACAAAAATTATATCAACTGATGAAAAACTATTCTACCTTACTGATTGTGATCAAAAACTCAAACATATTTACGTAAATAAATATCAAAGAGCACCGAGAGTACCCTATTTTAAAAAAAAAGTTTCTCCAAAATCCATCATGGTATGGGTAAAAGTTTGTACAAAAGGATTAACATCTCTAATATTTGTCAAATCAGGAGTTAAAATTAATTTAAGTAACTATATAGAAAGTATTATAAACCATTTAATAAAAACAATATTAAAAGGCTACATCCAAAAGTGGCTTTTATTTCCATGAAGACATCTAGCCACTCTTTGAAAATGACCATTAAATTTTGACTGACCAAAAACCAAATTTATTCATCCTGAAATGTGGACACCAAACTCAACAGATAACGCACCTATGGACTTTTTTAGATGGGGTTATATGTTAAATCAATTAAAAAAATCAAAAGCAAAAAGTATTACAGGGTTTATTCAATAATATAAAAGATATGTGGAGGAACATCCTTTGAGAACTTGTAAATTAAGCATTTTGTCCAGGTTTAAACGTTGTAAACTTATCTATGATAACAAATGTCATCAAATTGAATATTTAAATTATTTATATTTAGAACAACAAGAAAATAAAAATATTTTTTTTCAAAATTATACAACTGTTTTATACTTTTTAAATATATTTTACTATAGTCTATCGAAGTAGATTTTCTGCAAAAAAAAAAAAAAAAGAAGAGGTTCAAGATTTTGCACTTCGGTTTTTAACAATTTTTAACTTAAGCACGAAAAAAAAACTTTGTTTAAAAATGATAAAAAGTATTTCATTGATTTCATATTTATTTTTTTAGTGATAACAATGGACCAGATAGGTAAAAATTATTTCATTTATAAATTAATAATTTTCTGTTATATTGTTATATTATAATTATGTTTTATAATTTTTTTTTGCTTGCTAAAGGTTAGACCTAAGTATGTATAGTTATTATTAAATTTTAAATTTTTGAAATGGTTTTATGTTAAATAAAAATAATAATTTGATAAATTAAGTTTTTATTATGGAACAGAAAAGAAAACTTGGGTTTTATTGTTAAATTGTTGAGTTATTTTGTAAGTAAATTTAGTAATTATTTTTTGGAATTTGATTTTAAAGAAGTTGTAAAGATTTTTATTTATTTCCTAATATAAAAAAATCTAATTTTGAATTTGGGAGTAATGGCATTTGGCGCCAACAATGGCATAAACAGGAAATTCGGTTATCACTATTACAATGACAAACAAACTGAGATTGGTTACATTGCACTTTAAAACCTATATTTGTATAATACTTCAATTTAAGTTTTTATTTCTTGTAGGTATTTATTAATTGTTTAAAAGAGATTTTAACTTTATCCAGAATTGTTTGTTGCTTGGCCTAAGTTAAATCACTCATATTGAGTTACAACTTTAAGGTAACCATTGCACATAATGAATGTTTTTTTTAATTTATTTCTATGTTAAATATTAAAATCTTTCGTTTTCTTATATTTATATTTATTATTTAACCAATATATTTTACTTAAAGATATGTTTTTAACTATATCTATATTGTAAAAGTATATAGGGATATGTAATATGATTATATTATTATGTCCTTGTATATACTTTATCAAAATTGCTAATAACTTTTTTGAAAGTGTTCATTACTTTACTAATTTATTGTTTATTCGTGTATTTGCTGTTGAAGTGAAATGTAAATCATGGAAAATTTAATATTTTTATGTAAATCAAAAAAAATTTGTTTTCAGAAAATATTTTTAAAAACATAAAATCGACTTATATATGAATAATATTTGCTAGAAATAATTGGTTTAAATTTAAAAAAACGGAGTATAAATTGCAACATTACTTTTATTTACGGATACTAACCGGCAGGTGAGTTACTGCAACCTTCCCGTTGTTTAACGTTTAAACTTTTTCAATTTACACGGAAGTATCCGTTTTTTTACGGAAAATTTCTGGCAGCTGCTATCACCAGTCCTCCAGTTAATTAACGTAAAAAATCCATTGTATTTTAACGGAGAAAACCCGTAAAAAATCCATTGTATCTTAACGGAGAAAACCCGCTTGTTATCGGAAACTTCCTTTTACATGCGATGGGTTTTTCCGTAATATAAAGGGTAGTTTGGTCAACGGCAGCTGCCTGAAATTTTCCGTAAAAAAGTGCTGCTTTTTTTAACATTGTAGGTATATTATACGCGATTATTCCATATAATGCCTGCAAACTCAACATATGCTAAAGACGTTTACACTTACAGACGTTTGTACGTAACGCTATGCAAATGGAACTTAGAAGATCTTAGACCACTAAAACAATGTCATAAAATGTTTATGATTAAAAACTAAAGAATAATATTAAACGTTTATCTGAAAGTTAGGCGAAAAAAATTTTGCGCATTGACGTCAGTTTGTGACAAAATAAACCTTGATGCGTCCAGTTACCTTTTGCATTTAGCTTAAATTTTTTAAGTAATTTTAATTTTTTTTGCATACAAATGCATAAAAATATATAAAACTGGCAACAGATATATCATTTCACGGATAAAAGATTGTATTTATTACAATAGAAATAAATAAATAGTTTTTGTCTTCATTAAAATATATTCCATAAAAATATATTCCAAATATCTTTAATAGAAGGAGTTTTTTTTAAAAATTTAAATAAAATCTTATTTTTAGTTTGTTTTACTAGTTTTTTGCCACAAAGTGACGTCACATACGCAAAAAAATTGGTGCTTCAACGATTTACGAAAAAGCCTCAATTATCATTTTTAAAGGTCTAAGAAGCAGATGACGTATTTTGTCAATCAGAAGTTATTAAGAGAATGCCAAAACTAAAATTAGGGTTTCAAGTTTTCCACTTGGATAAGACAAAATATTTCGTGTTTTTTCAATCTAGCCAATTTTTTAAATATAATAACATACCTACAAAAAATCAAAACAATCCAGCTTGAGAAAAAAAGACTTGCAATTATTGAAAGAGTTTACTTAAATTACATACGATCCTGAATAAAACGTTATTTAAGAGTCATTTTTTGTAAGAATCAGGCAGTCAATGGAAGTGACCTCCTCCAAATTGCTTGAATTTTTTATATATTGATCAGAATATAGAAAAAACCTGTTGGGGAAAAAAAAAAATTTCAAAAATGTTTCGTTCACTCGGAATCTGGGCTTAAATTTTTGAGATTTTTTTAAAAATTTTTAGAAATTTAGTTTTTGCCACCTTTGAACCCATTTTTTTGGCAAGGCAAAAAGTTGCACATAGCTTTTGTAGTTAATATCAGACGTAACCCAAAAGCTCTCTCCAAAAAATATAAAAAAGTTGCGTGACACTGTGCGGTTGGCTAATTATCATAGTTCAAAAGTCCAAAATCAATCACTTTTGTCAATTTTTAATCGGAGTTAATTCTAGCGGCGAAGTGTTGCACACAATTTTTCTTTTAGGATTTGAAATTATCAAAGGTATTGAGTCTAAAAATGCAAAGAAAGTTATGTGATACCTAAGGCCTATTAATATATTAAGGCTTGAAATTGGAAAAAAATGTTTTAGTATACTTACAAAATGAACCATTACGGCAGAGGCGCTTAGTTTTGTAAACAAATGTAAACATATCCAACTGTCAATACAAAAAGGTCCTAACATAATAATAAAAAAAATTCGTGTGATCTTTAGATATTAAGTTAAAAATAAAGGTACAAATTGTTAAAAATGAATAAGTACGAAGAGATATTTTTTTGGACACACAGATGAGGTTTTCGCTCACAATAAAATTTCTATCATCCAAAATTAGCATTTAGCATTACACAAAACATTGCACGTAATGTTAAGAAAAAATTTAAGCGTTTCTGACTATGATATAGAAATCATAACAATTGAAATAAATAATAATAAAAAACAATACATGATCAGAAGTGAACTATTTAAATTTACGTCATAACCAAATAACTTGTGGTGATCGAATGGAAGAAGAATCGCTGATATCACGATTGTGGAGAAACAAGTTAGTGGGCGGTTGTTTACTTTACCATAAAAATGTCTTAACTTTATTTTAACGATCTTTAAAATTTGCATAAATAGAGTAGATATTTTATCATTGCTATTGAGAAATAGGTACTGCATAAATAGAACTTGTTTTTAGTTGAGTATGAAACAAAACAAATATTTTTATGAAAACTGTTGTTGCTTTTCAAAAGGAAATTGTGGATCATTCAAAAAACATAAAATTATAAACAAAATGTTCTACATTCATCAGCTGGGAGATGTTGATGTTAAGAAACACCTCATCAACTTAAAGGTAATTATGTATTTTAAATTTACGCAGACTGTAATATAATTTTTATAATTACATACTTTATAACTTCTCTGCAATAAGATTTTGAGACAAAGTTCTTTAAACAAAAAAAAATAGCTCTTTTAATTAATTCCTCACTCTTTTAATAAATAATCACGAAATTAATCACACTCTTGCAATATTGTATTTTAATAATAACAACAATGTATTTCAAACTTGTAAACATTTTTCGTGAAGAGTCAGATTATAAACAATGCTTTAAATGACACACTTAATAATTGTTTAAAAAATTGTTTTTAGGTCATGCGATTAAACGATAATAATATTTGGGAAGAAAATGGACTTATTGCAAATAGACTTAAAAGAAATCTTGAAAAGGATGAACAAATATGTGCTTTTCACCGGTACACGTTTGGTATTGCATGGAGTCCTCCAAAAACATGCTTTCATCCTCACCATCTAAATATAAAAGGAAAAAAATCTCCCGCTTTAAGGGCGTCACCAATACATGTCGTCATATCAATGTCAAAGCGATACAATGAAGTATTTTCAGTTGGTGCAATGCTGTGTTTTACCCATTTAAAGCAAGAAACTGCTTTATCTAGAGTCAACGAAAACACCAATTTATGTACAGAAACACAAACACAACAAGAACAAACATATATGACACCTGCTACTCCAGATGAAGAATTTGATCCCGGTGAAATTAATGTTTCACAGGAGATTTTGGACGAATCTCTAAGAAGCCGTGAGAGTGTAACTGAGGTTCTTAATGCAAGTCCAATAAAATTTAGATTAAAAAGGAAGTTCGAATATCTGGAAGATACTACTAAAGATAAGTTAAAACGCAAGTATGTTCGCCAAGAAAACTTATTAAAGAAAAAATTTGCGAAAGCTGTTGCTCCTGGACAAGAGGAAATACTTATAGATTTTCTTAACAGTAAAAATGTTGATGAAATAAATAGCCCTCTCCCAATTGAAATTATTCGTGCTCAGAAAGTATATAAGCAAAGTGATTCCATGGGAAAGTTAGTTATCCTCTCATTATTAGACCATACCAAGTATACCAAAAAGTTTATAATGAACACATTTGAGTGTACCAAACATCGTATAGAAACAGCAAGAAAATGGCATGCATCTCATAAAGGGTTGGCATTTCCAGAGAAGAAAGTATTCGTCCGATCTAGTCTTGATCAATCAAAGTGTGAACATTTCTTAGACTTTATATTTACAAGCGGTATTTTGCATGATGTTGCTTATGGAATAACCAAATTTAAATACGACAGCGGTGAAGAACAAAAGATAGTGCATGCTAGATTAGATGATGTTACTGCTTCAGGCATGAATGGTTTTCAAACATTACAAAAATTGGCACAAAGATTTAATTCTAAATCTCTCGAAGCTGCCCTTGAAAAAGAAAAAAGGTATTTGAAAACAAGTTATCAAACCAATTGTAGTGTCAATGACTCAAACATTTCTTCTCATAGCTCAAAACATGCCTTATCAGATCCATCTGAAAAAAATCTTCAATCCAACACAGAGATATCAGAAGTGGTATGTGCCGATTGCTATGATTTGTGCAAAGCTATCGAGATGATCAAAGAACTAACAATTCAAAATTCTGACGATGCTGATTTTATTTATGATTTGGAAATTGCTGTAAAGGATGTATTCAACTACATAAAACACCTGATGAGAGATTCTCAACAGAAAAAGGCAAAAATCAAAGCTTTTAAGCAATTAAACGATGAAACTGCTTTTTGGCTTAAAGATTTTTGTCAAAAAATTCTTCCGGTTCGATACAGAGAGGGCCAAAGAGAGTATTTTGGCAAGATAGGAATGAGTTTACATGTGGATATATTCTTCATAAAAATAGCAGGAAAGTTATTCAAACGTGTTTACTTTACTTCAATGTATAGGTGTGATCAGGGAATAGGTGATGTTGTTTCGTTAGCCACTGCAGTTTTAGACCAATTCAGAATTGATCAACCGCATATCAAGAAAATGTTTACCAAATCTGATAATGCCGGCTGCTATCAGGGAAATCTTTCAGCTGAAGCAATCTACAATGTATGCAAAGAGAGAGATATAAAGTTGCTGAGATATGATTATAATGAACCCTGTTGTGGAAAAGATCAATGTGACAGGGAGAGTGCAGTTGTAAAGACAATTTTAAGGAGTTACGTTGACTCTGGTAATAATCTTTTGACTGCTGAAGATATACACAAGGCTATGCATTATAGTTTTGGCGCTAAAGATGCAAAAGTAGCAGTTGCTCAAATTAGCAATGATAAAACTGTAGTTACTGGACCAAAGATTAAGAACATTACCAACTATCACTCATTTGAGTTTGGTGAGAAAAGTATGAAGATGTGGCGTTATTTCAATATCGGTGAGGGAATTGAACAAGAGTATGGAAATCTTAAAATTCAACCCTCGATTAAGTTGTTGTTGCCATATAGCAAAACAGATAATTCAATTAAGCGTAACAAGTCACTTAAGGAAAAACAGAAAAGAAGTGACAGGCAATTATATTCATTAAGATTTTGCACTGAAATGAATTGTACTTTATCATTTGAAAGCGATGCTGAGTTAGAAGAACACATGCTATCCGGTCTTCATACAGTTCCGAAATCATTAACATCATTGGATAAAGTTCGCAACTCGTTTGTTCATAAGATGAAAATTACTTCACAACTAAATATGCCAATTTCTTCATCCTCTAACAGTGCTTCCGTAAAAGACAAACCACATTGCATGAACATTTTTCTATTGCAAGGTTGGGCATTACCAGTTCGAAGTTCTTTTAGATTTTCAAATCAGCAGAAAGAACTGTTGTATAAATACTTTATTCGTGGAGAAGAATCAGGTAATAAAATGAGCCCTGAGCAGGTTCACACGCAGCTGAGGAGAGAACTTCCGCCTGATCAATATGTAACTAGCCAACAGATAAGATCTTTATTTTCAAGGTAGGCATTGTTGCTATCAAAACTTTTGCAAATTAGATTATGTTTCTGACTGTTAAATAGTTCTTTTACAAATATGAAATTAAAATTTAGGTGAAAGTTATAATTTTGTGTGTTTGTTTACATATGTTTAAAAATATGTACAATTGATATTGTTATAGATTTAGTAACCTGAAAAGAAAAGGTAAGCTGGTAGAACCGACAACAGAAAATAATGAAAATAGTCAGGTTAACGATAACAAAGAAGTTTATGGCAAAAATGATGACTTTAATCTGGCAGGAGACAATGAAGATGATAATAAATATGAGGAAGACATCGCCAATCTTGCAAAAGAAATTTGTCTTGTATGGAAAGTGAATGATTGGGTTGCTGTTGCATATGAAAAACAATGGAATATTGGATATATTGTGGAGGTAATATTATTCAAAGTATATATTAGTTTCAAGTTTTTATTTTGTTTTACAAAACAGTGCTCTAAAATAAAAGGAATATAAATAAAATGTAAAAATAATTTCAGAATGACATTATATAAGACTTTACAAGTTTTATTGAATGTAAGCAAAATTAAACAAATCATAAACTCTTTATTATATTATTTTAAATGTTGCGCTAATACTTTTAGGTATCTATAACTGGGATCAGAGTTAATTGTATGATTAACGGGCAAGAGAAGAATACTTTTCGCTGGCCAGTTACTACCAAGGAGATAAATAACCAAACTGATAAAATTATCTGTTTAGTAAATGCTCCTTTTCTAATCAGTGGTTGTGGCGATTATTCATTATCCGAAGAAGACTATAATACAGTCATATCATTATTCTTAGAGAAACTTACTGCAGCAGAGTAGAAATTATGTGTGATGTGGTGGATAATGTGTGTAAATGACTCTATTAATAAATGAAAAACTAATTTTTAAATGGAAAAACATTTAAATGTTTGATTTATGTTTTATTTAATTAGCAATATAGTTATCTTGATGTTAGATTTTTGTTCAGTTTTTAATTCATGTTATATCATGCGTGTGACAAAATCACACGAATTTTTTTTATTATTATGTTAGGACCTTTTTGTATTGACAGTTGGATATGTTTACATTTTTACAAAACTAAGCGCCTCTGCCGTAATGGTTCATTTTGTAAGTATACTAAAACATTTTTTTCCAATTTCAAGCCTTAATATATTAATAGGCCTTAGGTATCACATAACTTTCTTTGCATTTTTAGACTCAATACCTTTGATAATTTCAAATCCTAAAAGAAAAATTGTGTGCAACACTTCGCCGCTAGAATTAACTCCGATTAAAAATTGACAAAAGTGATTGATTTTGGACTTTTGAACTATGATAATTAGCCAACCGCACAGTGTCACGCAACTTTTTTATATTTTTTGGAGAGAGCTTTTGGGTTACGTCTGATATTAACTACAAAAGCAACTTGTTGCCTTGCCAAAAAAATGGGTTCAAAGGTGGCAAAAACTAAATTTCTAAAAATTTTTAAAAAAATCTCAAAAATTTAAGCCCAGATTCCGAGTGAACGAAACATTTTTGAAATTTTTTTTTTTCCCCAACAGGTTTTCTCTATATTCTGATCAATATATAAAAAATTCAAGCAATTTGGAGGAGGTCACTTCCACAGTTTCAGGAATTTGCCTGATTCTTAGAAAAAACGGCTCTTAAGTGGATTTTTTTAAATTTTATAAACAATATATATATAAACAAACAACATATTTGTTAACATTTGTTAAATTTTGCGTCAAATTATCTCCTTTCAATATTTTCGTTGTATCATCCATACTGCAGCCATTTTTTAAAACGCCTTAACGTAAAAAAAATCAATTTTGACTTTTTTACAAAATAAGCTAGTTTAGATGTCTACAAACGTTATTGAATAAATATTTTTAAAGAGTTCTGATAAAAATCATAAAAAATATTCGTTTCAAAAAATGTTTTACAAAGAGTTTCTCATAATAATTTTTTTAATTGCGTTTTTCTCGAAATACGTAATAAGCATATTAAGGCGTTTTGAAAAACGACTAAAGGATTATTTATGGTAAAAAAATTATTGTAGCAAAAAAAATTTATAATTGTCAAAAGAAAGTCTTAAATTTTTTTCTAGCTACGAGCTTTTCTTTTTTTTGACTCCACAACAGCACACAGTGTATCGCTTCATACAAGCTAAGTCGAGAAAAATATTTTGTTTTGTAATTTCATTCCTAAGAATGTAGTTAACAATTTTTTGGTGTTTTATTGATTAGTTATGCAGTAGGGTAGCCTGGGGGAGGCAGGGGGCAATTACCCCGTGCGTTTAAGCTTAAAGGGGCGCCAATAAGTCAATTTTACTATAAAAAGTATTTTTTTTTTTTTAATTTTATTGTAAAAAAGGCAATATTTTAACTACTTTTAAGTTTTTAGAATTTTTTGTCTTGAAAAAGGTAATTAAGTAATAAAAAATAAATACTAAATATCAACACATTTTTTTTTTTTTTTTTTTTTTTATGCAATACAAATATATAAATACATGGCTGGGGCAAGAAGAAGACAAGTTCTGTCTTATCACCAAGCCCCTTTAAATAAAAATGTCAATAATAAAAATACAAAACAAAGTAACTCGTTAAATAAACGTTAAACAAAACGTTGCGTTAAGATAAAATAACGATAAATAAAAACTAAAAAAATTACATAATGTAAATAATGTAATAAAATAATGTATAAATAATGTAATAAAATAATGTAATAAAATTTTGTCTATAAATTTTGCTCATAAATAATGTAATAAAATTTTGCCTAGATTAAAAATATACTCACTACAAATATACAAAATATAAAAATATACTCACTACACTACGTAAAATAAAAAAATATTTTATTAATAATTAATTATTATCGGATGAATCATTATTATTTTCACTACCCGATGAATCGGACTCTAAATAATCTTCATCATCACACATAATTCTATTTTCAACAAGCTGTGGTGGTATTATAGGTGGGGTAATTGAATTCAAAACTTCCAACGGTAGTTTACAAGTTTTCTTACTTGACAATTCTGTGTGGGTTGATGACAGGATCTAATGTTACCAAAAGCATATTGAGCAAATCTATATTTGTGCAAATACGTGAATTTTTTCTTGTATGGTGTTCGCGATATCGACGAAAATCTTTATTGCGGGCTTCTTGAGACTCTTCCGACAGTTGTCCTATTGGAAGAAGGCATGTTTTTTTTAACTTACGTGCTATGTACAAGTATTTTGTGCACGGTAACAGGCATATAGTGCCACGTATACAGATTAATATAAAGAGTTTTGGTTTCAGAACAAAGCTTTTCAAATTCATAATAGTTATTATCATAGCCAGAGGAAAGTGTTCTTAATAAAATACTGAAATTTTTAATGAGATTGATGTCGAAACCCGTAATCTCGCCACTCAACTCTGGCTTCATAAAAAACCTGCGAGCTGTGTTCCCATCATTTGTATTCCCAAAGCCAGGTTTTGGTTTATCAACAATAAGGCCCATATGCCTTTTAAATTTTTGTTTGATATCTTCTGAACGTTTTTGGACACTAGATTTATCTTCATCGCTTCTAACTTGCCACTTTTTTATATCTAAACGGTAGCTAATGTGTAGCATGCACTCAAAAAAACGAATCCACGCATGCAAAGTAGACAGACTAAAACCATAATGTTCTTTTTTAATAACTAAGTCTTTTAGTTCACCGTTCATCATTTTAGGAGTCGCACCACATATGTAACTTTTTTTTTGGGAACTTGTGTCAGTCAAGGCATTGCAAACTTTTTCATCTATCATTGATAGTATTAGGTTGTGTTTAACAGTAATTTGAGATTTGTTGAGTCTTATAGATGTTGGAACAAGTTGAGAAACTTCTTTTAAAACTTGGTTAGTTTCTGTTGTAGTTAAAAGATTTGTTATTATTTGATTTGTTGTTTTATCAAGTATAGCTTGTAGGCTAATTTCGGCACGTGTTTCTGTAACAGAAATATCTCCATCTAATGGATAACATAACTTTTTCGACTTACATAGACTATAATAAGATGGAAATAATATATGCTCTGCCTTTAAAGACCACTTTCTCCTCTGTTTATAAGAATGACTTGTACATTTAGAGTCAATGTAATAAGCTAATGCCTCGTCACGATTTAACTGCCTGCCACCACAAATAAAGTTTTTTATTTAATTTTTTCTGATGATTCCAAACTTTTTCTGATTAAAGTATCTTAGTTTCTGTGCCCCATCACACGGCATACTACTTCAGCAGCTGTGGTCAACTCAGTTGCACTTTGCAATTTTACTAAGTTTTTAACCCTTCGTTTTTTGCTTTTAAAGGACGAGTCTTCAAAGTTCTTTTTTGATTGTCCTTGAATTTCTCCAGATGATGAATAAATACATTGCTGGTATATACTTACTTTAAATTCATTAGCCTTCTCTAACCAAATTTTATTTTTGTTTAAAAAACGGTCCATTGTCATATGTGCTGCAGACCATTTTATTGCGAATTTTGAAGCCATACATGAAATTTTTAACTGCAAAAATCTCTCAGAATCTCTAGTTAAATCAGTTACATCAGTAACACAAAATCTTTGCAAAATAAAATCCAATAAACGAGAATTTCTTTCTTCTTGATTATGTCTTCGCAATTCTTCAAATAGCTCCATTTTTGAAAAAGAGCGCACATGATCTAAATAAAATTTAATAACAAAAAATTGTGGATTTATGTGGTGAAAATTTTTTCTTTGTTGTACACCTTAGGACTTTAGCTATACGCTGTTAATAAATTAGCTTGGATACATGTGGATACAAAAAGTTGTATAAATTTAAAAATTAAAAACCAAAAAATATTTAACAATTTTAACCCAGTTTTTTAAACCATATTTTAACACATATTGCTTAACTTTTAAATAAAATATTTAATGTAATTAAATAGTACTTACCCTCAAAAGTAAAATCTATCGCTGCATTAAATTGATTGCTTTCTTTAATTCTTGTTAAATGTTAATGCAACCATTGTAATTTTTTTATTAATTTTTTTCAAAAATGAAATTATATTTTAACGCCTTTTTAATTGCTTAAGACTCATTGCTCTGAAATGTTTTTCATAATTAACACCGCAAGTTATAACTAATGTAGGACTGTTATTGTGAAAATATTATCAATTCGTCGATTTCTTGATATGACTTTTGTCCACCTAGCTTGTTTGAAGCGATACACTGTGCAGCACCTTCTGGAGTAGTAGGACTGTCTTATTAAGTTTTTTTCTATATTAAGTTTCAGACAACTTTTTTTTCAGACAATCCACTTATTAGGACTAATTACCTGAGCGCATTAATAACGTAAGTATCTCAATCATGGCACATATATATGTTTTGATTTTTTTAGAAATTTTAGCTTTATAAAATCCTTTTATAAACATATATATATATATATATATATATATATATATATATATATATATATATATATATATATATATATATATATATATATATATATATATATATATATATATATATATATATATATATATATATATATATATATATATATATATATATATATATATATATATATAGAGCACCGCGGAAAAGCATAACATTTTTTTTTGTTGTAGCTACTTTCAATGCATATTTTCGCTTTCAAAAATGTTTGAGTTTTGAAAGTATAGATAATAGTCAATTTAGTAGGGATACACGGTTAGCACGGATCCTGATAATGCCGACCTAGCTGACCAAAGAACGTCATGGGGTAATAGCGTACACATCAAGGTATTATGTGATGAAAACTTTAATATCTTTTAATTTTTTTTGCGGAAAATTATTTAATTTGTATGTTCAAATTAAGTGAAACTTTGACTTTATAGTGCAACAATATAAACACCTGTAAAATGCACTAACATTTATCAAATTATAAGTAGCGATACTCATTTTACAGATGTTTTGAGTTTTGAAAGCATAGATAATAGTCAATTTAGTAAGGATACACGGTTAGCACGGATTCTGATAATGCCAACCTAGCCAATGCAAAATTATAAAAATACATAAAATGTAGCATATGGTCATACCAACCTTTGGATAAAATTTCTGCCGTATTGGTCTAATAAAAAGTATTAACTGTTTAAAGATTTATGGCGGTTTTAATTTATATATTGTTAGTTTTTTGCTACATAGACTTTAAAACGTTACTGATATCTGTGATATTAGGTCACTATTTTTAAAAATAAAGGTTACATGAATGTTCTACTATGTAGTATCAACAATTTTTATTTAATTGTTTTATTGCTAAATGTACCATTTTCGTTTTATAGACAAAAATATTTATTTGCTATTTGAAGGCTGGTTTGAATTGGCTTATGCTTATGCATGGCAAAAATTTTCTAAAATATAAACTAAGATTAAAATCCAAAAAAAAATTCAAAATTGAAAAAAAAGCTATCAGTTGGTGAAACATAAAAAAAAATGTTTCTGTTAAAAGAATTTTCATTGGCTGAATTATTACAATGACTTTCAAAATGATGTTCAAAAAATAACTATATAAAACCCTATTTTTACGTTATAATACCATCAAATAGCATTTGATTAAATTGTAGGACATGGTCTTTGATTTTCTCCACAAATTTATTCAAAATAGCAGTTTTAATTATCTTGAAAAGATGATAGACAACTGCTAAAAGGAGATTCAGTTCCATCGATAGGATTATTTCCAAAATCAGAACATTGTCAAGCCCACTGATAGTTGGCTTTTAAATGACATTACCGAACAACTTTGCACGAGAAAAAACTACACTGGATTGCTAAAAAGACTCGAAACTAGATTTCATTGAGCCCAGTGTTTGCAAGTTTCCATATTTGACAAGACACTTAGGTTTGGCGTCACACCATGTAAAAGGGTGCATACTTAAATGGGTTTGAAGACCGAAAATTAGATTTGCAACTTTCATATCGCAATCCAAAATTCCATTTGCATTATTTAGTGACCAGATTTGTTCAATGTTGGAGTGAGTTTTTGGCAAATCTCCTGATACAGTAACAAGAATTTTTCCTTTAATTTCATTGTCTTTTTGCCATTGTCTTTCCTTTGAGTAGGAGGGTTTTTTTTGAGGCGGTGAGCTGGTATCAACCCTTAACGCAGTATCAACAATGCTTAAACAAAACTTAATAAAATCTTTACCACCATCAATTCCGAGCTTAACAAAATATCCATTAGAAATTTAGCAAGATTGAATAACATGATTCACAAGATTTGATAAATCATTGCAGTGAGCAATAATTCAAACTGAACCAGAATCTCCTTTTCCGTTGGTAATTTTTGTCATTGCAGGTGAAGAAAACACTCAAGTGTCAACCTGCTCTTAAAAAATTCTAATAAAAATTTGGCTCTACCATCTTTCTGCTTAATGTTTGGCTTACAGTTCTGACCATCACGTGTCTTTAATCCGTTGTTTGATAGTCCCGAATTTAAGTGTACATTTACGAGAGCTAGAGCGTTCAATTTTGGAGCGCTTAATAGTGGCCAAGCACTACCTTGACCTGAAACCAAAATTTGCATATTTTATATTTGTATTAAACTTTATTCAAAAAGTTTGTTTAAAATTTCAAAATTATTTGAACCGCCGGATCCTATAGCAAGTTGAATTGTTCCTTTAGGGGATAATTCTTTATTAGAAATAACTCGAGGTGCAATTTGTTCGGCTTCACTGGCATCTTTTGCTGCTAAAGATTGAATATCCCTTCCAGAGCAACAATTCCTTCTAGCGTTTTAATTAAAGAATGTGAATCAAAGATCAAGCAAGATATTTCCATCGAATTTAATTACTACTTTGTCAACATTAGTGCTGATCATGCATCAAAAATGCCAAAATAATACATTCAAAAGTTTTTTTTTTTTTTTTTTTTTTTTAATTTTTAATTTTTAGGTGCCCCAAGAAGTCCTAACAGTCTTGTCACAGAGCACCGCGGAAGTGCATTTAACCGGGAAGTTCACGCCTCCTTCCTTACCGTGACGCGAAAATTTGTCCAGAGCTCGTTTCGAACCTGGATCTCCTGCTTATATAGCAAGCGCTCTAACCACTGCGCCACGGCCGCACAGTTACTTAACAGGCTCACGCTGCTCCTTAAATTTCAACGAACTAAATCAAGACGAACTTGAAATAGCTATGAAACCACTTGAAATCAGGTCCCCAGGGATCAACAACATCTCTTAAAACCTAGTGTTAGATGTTTTTGAGGAAATACATAATCCAATTTACCAAATATTTAATTCATCAATAACCACAGGTATTGCACCTGAAAAACTAAAAGTCTCATAAATTGTATCAATCAATATATCAAGAAAAATTAATTTTTTAAGCAAATATAGGTCAATCTCAATCCTTTCAGAATTCTCAAAACTTCTCAAACGAATAATCTATAATAAATTAAATGAATATTTAAAAAATAAAAAAATTATCAATAAAAGTCAATATGGTTTCCAGAAGCTACACTAAACAGAGCATACAATTCTTGACCTCTCAAATAGAATAAGTAAATTGATTTGAAAAAAAATTTACATTAGGGACCTTAATCGATTTGTCAAAGGCGTTCGACACCGTCAACCATGAGATTTTACAAACAAAAATAAAAACTATGGTATAAAAATCAAGCTTTAAAATGGTTTAAAAACTACCTTAATAACAGACAACAGATAGATATAAATAATAAAAGCAATTCAAATTTACTAAAGGAAAAATGTGCTGTAAAAAGAAACTAAAGAGGTGCCATTCTTGCACCTCTTTTGTTTCTTTTTTATATAAACGATCTTCAAAATGCCTCTAATATCTTTAAAACTATGTTTGCCAACGATACAAACTTATTTTACTCATCAAAGATCATCGAAGACCTCTTTGAAAAAACAAATGTTGAACTAAAATATTAGTATATGGCAGGGGCGTTGCGTGAGAAAATTCCAGGGGGGGAGGAGGGTTAAGAGACCTTGTTTTTCCCAACTGCTTCACATAGTTTTCACAACTATTTTTTATAACTCAAGAATTCAAGAAATCGATTTCTGTCTTATTTACAAAATCTACTGATTGTTTTACTACACTGCACTCACTCTCATGATTTGCCAATTATCAGTATTTATTAACTTCTATTAACAAAACATGGCTTCCTTTACATATATACAAAATATTCAATTCAAAAAACGTCTAAAAGTTTTATCCATTCATAGTGAAATTGTATCAGTCCAAAAAAACACAATTTACAAATCCAATAAACTTTACAAACCATTCTGGCAGCATATATAGCAGTTTAAAATTTTACGGAAATGGATACAAAGGAATATGGAAAATATTATTTTATTACAAGACTTATACGCACAATATTTTATCATCAGTTTATCATTTTTTGTCTACTGTTTGATTTTAGTATGACGTTTCTTCAATTGAACCCATCGTTTAACAAGATGTTCGGGGTTAACTTCTTTACAAAGTTCTTTTTCGCACTTTAGTAGCATAAGACTATCCAATCTCTCGTCACTCATTGTTGTTCTCAGATGTGATTTTACAATCTTGAGTTGGCTGAAAGAACGCTCATTTGATGCTACACCATAAGCAGCTGTGATTACAAAAATGCATAGTTTATGGGCTTGTTTCAGTATATCCTTTAACTTCACAACATTGTACAAAATGTCTTTCAGCGTCTTGGCTAGTATTCTTGATGACTTAAAATCTTCATCACCTTCTTCATAACAGATATCAATCAAAATTTCCATCTGGCCTTTCAGCACATGGACGTCTGGAATATGATCCTTGTACCAAGGAGGAAAAAGTTTGTTTGCTTTTGTTAAGTTTTCAATACTCAAATTATCTTTATTTAACGGAAAACTAAAAACTTTGGTGATAGGAGCAAATATTTCCTTTAATGCTGCCGAGTTTTCGGTTAAACCCATGGCTAGATAGTATATGACCTCTTTGAATTCTTTCCGGTAAAAAGCTTTCATCTCCATTGCTATTAATCTATGGTGTCGTTCGTAATCGTTTTCTGCATCAATGTGTAATTTCCTAGAAAATATTACTGCACTTTCAATCAAATTATTCATGACATCTGTATCGTTACTGATATTTTGTATGTACTTGGCAGTACTTTCAATTACATTAATACTGTCAATGACATTGAAGTTTGGACTTTCTAAGATTTCTGTTAATATTTTTATCTTCTCAATGATATTCTTCATGAAGAAAAGAGTACTAATGAAATCAAAAGTTGTTACTTTTTTCAGAAGTCCCATTGCCTTAGTTCTCGTGTTAGTATCAAAAATCTTATTATTTTAGATGAACTGAAGAAGATCAATAACCTTTTCTAAACACTGATTTAAAGCCTTAACAGATTTTGCTCGTGCGGTCCATCTTGTTCTAGACAGGTTTACAAGCTGTATTGCACAGTCAATGTCTTCAAGTTTTTCTTTTAAATGACTAAATCTTTTTGTGCTTGATGTGAAGAAAACATGCAACTGTTCGAGGACATTATGGCCAACTTCTTCTGTTATATACTTTTGTACTCCCTTAAATTATCCAGACATTGAACTCGCGTAGTCATACGACTGAAAAGCCATTTTGATGTGTCAATGCCTTCTTTATGTAAAGAAGATAAAATTAGCTCAGCCATCCCTTTTCCAGTCTTATCAGTGCATTCGACGGATTTCAAAAGCCTTTCCTGAATCTCACCGTTTTCACTGGTTGTTCTCACAGCTATACTCATTATGTCCTTATGTGACATATCAGGAGTAGTGTCGGCCATCACGGAAAAAAAATTGGAGCTGTTAATTTCATCAATGATCTTACTCTTTAATTCAGTTGCAATTAAACTAATCACTTCATTTTGCGACGATGGACTCGTGTATGTAACTCTATTTGGACGAAGGGCTCTATCTTCAATCCAGGCTTTAGTGTGGGATTGTGGCGAGAGATTAGATTCACAACTGCAACAAAGTTACCTTGATTAGCACTGATTGACTGTCTGATTCCCTAAACGCTAACCCTTGGCATCCCAAAGTCTTGCATTTATCGATAAGAATTTCGACAGTTTTTCAATTCTGCACCTCTATTTTTTGCTCTTCTATTAGAGCAAGTCTATTGGATTTTTGAACTTGGGTCCTGTTTAAATTTTTTATCAGAAGATGTTGTTTCTTCTTCTATGGATATACCACACGTTGAAGTTGATGTTTCAATTATTATCAAGTCTAACTTTGTATGCTCACTACTTTGTATTTCATCATCCACTTCGACATCGCTACCAGCATTCGAAGGTTCTATTTTTCGTTTTTTTAAAGCTAAGGAGGCTATAAAAGAATTCTCTGGGGCTCCCACTGTTTTTATATGAACCTTTCTACCAAACCACCATGAACGGATCTTTCATGACTGGTTTTATAGTCGTTATTAAATACTGCTTTGCATACGCAACATAATAATATATATCTTTTGCTTTTTATAGTTAGTGCTGGAAAACAAACGCAGATGCTATAATTTACCGTAATTTTTAAATGATTTAATGTTTATAAAAGTTATCACTCTTAATAAATGTGTTAAGATATAAGAGTCTTATCATAGTAGAATAAGACTAATAATCCTATTATATATTCTTATTAGGCCTATTACTCCTGCAAACCTAATTCTGATCCTACTTTAGTATACTGATAATTGGAAGTAATAACAGGCACAAAACGTTCATATCAGAGTTTAGCATTTATTTTCTTATACTTTCTGATAAAAGCTTTATATAAAATTACTATATTAAAAAATTATATCATTTTAAATGCTATCATATCTTTTATACAAAGACAGAAATGTTAAAATCAATTCATGGAAATAAATATTCACGCTTCAAAGTAGAAAGTATGAAAAAAAATGAATAACTGCTTTTAGTCAAACATAAACTTGCAGCTGCCATTTTTATTGTTAATAACAAAAAAAAAAAGCGCGAAAAAAAACTTGAAGCTGTGGAATACAGCCTTAAGCCGTTTAATAAACGTAAAGTTTATTTGTCCAAGTCAAAAAAGAATTAGAACTTTGATGGATTTTCGCAAAAATTTTGATTTTATTTAACTAGAAAATATTTTTTGATTTTATCACCGGTTTCCCAACTGCCCCAACTCGTGGCAAGGAAATTCCCAACTTTTCTATTTTTTAGATTCTGGGAGGGGGAGACTCCCCCCCTACCCCCTCCAAGGCGACGCCCCTGGTATATGGGTTAAATCAGATAAATTGTCACTCAATATAGAAAAATCTAAGTTTATACTATTCCACTCTATTCAACAAATTAAAAAAATACCCTTGAACCGAGCAACAATTAACAGAGAAAATATAACTATCAAAAGAGCTCTTAATACAAAGTTTTTAGAAGTTTTAATTGACAAACAAATTTCCTGGAAACCCCTCAAAATAACATATACACAAGTATCAAAGTAAATACACACTAAAAAATAAAGGTAGAATTTTTTAGTTAAGGTAGGATATGTGATATACCCTTAGTAAGGTATAATTTTCTACCTTATAAGGTAGAAAATTATACCTTTAAGTTAGAAAATTGTATGACAAATAATTGTTTTTAATATAATTTTCTACCTTAAAAGGTAGAAAACTATACCTTACTAAGGGTATATCACATATCCTACCCTAAGGTAGAAATTTCTACCTTTTTTTTTTAGTGTGTAGGTTTACGTTACAAGGCTTGACCATTTATGTCACAAAAAATCTCAAACTTGTTTACTTTTTATTCATAAATAGCTATCTTACGTATGCCAATATAGCATGAAGCAGTACCCACAAATCAAATTAGTACAACTTTAATTACGTTAAAAATACCCTTCAAGATGGAACAAATGAACGCACTAAATATATTTCAAATAAATATTTATCAAAATATACTTTTCATGTTCAAATATAAACTAAATCTAGTTCCAGAACATTTTACAGCACATTTTTTTAAAAACAACATAAATAAATACAATACAACAGCAACAGGCAACTTTATAAATAAATATTTATCAAAATATACTTTTCATGTTCAAATATAAACTAAATCTAGTTCCAGAACATTTTACAGCACATTTTTTTAAAAACAACATAAATAAATACAATACAACAGCAACAGGCAACTTTAAGATACCGTTTGAAACAATAAGTCTCTCAAAATTCTTAATTACATGTTGCGGTCCCTATTTATGTAACAAAATAAATTCTAGAAACGAATCAAAATAAATTAAAAGAACGAACACTCTCTAAAAATAAACCGAAAATCTGCAATAATCAATTTAAACAACTAAAAGGAATTTTTTTAAATTCTAATTAAATATTTAAATATTAAAATAACAAAAAACACCCCTAAAAAAAAAAGTCTTTTTAGAATATATGACAACTAATGAAAAAAAAATATAACGTAACCATTAAATTATACAAAAATTTATGTTTTGGAAGATATAAACTTTAAGTAAAAAAAAACATTTGTTATTTCATAGTAAACTACTATTTCATCAAGTAAGTTGATATCAAAACTGAGAAAAAGAGAAAAAGGATTGTTTTCACTTAATAAAGTTTACGTTTAAAACGCCGCCTGAAAGTTTCCAAAATAGTAAAATTGAGACGCTGACACCTTTCAGCATAAGATAATCCTATGAGTTCATGAGTTACTTTTGTTGCTGGACTTAAGCTGTGTACTTAAAAGGTGACATCAACTTCTTTGATGTCATCAAGTCCAGACACTGTCTAACATACGTAGTATGTTAGACAGTAATAGGCTGAGTATCATAGTTGCTTTACGTGCTGCAACCAGCATGTGTTGACTCTATTTTAGATAATTAGATATAAAGATACCCAGGTCTTTCTCAATATCCGCTGCCTCAAAAGTAAATGATGTATTTCTATCATTGGTTACATATTCATGATTACTATTTCCATAACTAAGGTGCATAACTTTACATTTTGCAATATTTAATTCCATTAGCCATTCCTTTAACCATTCTGTGACAAAGTTTAAATCGTTTCGAAGAATGAGACAATCAGCATCGTGAAACTCAGGTCTTATTTTTTGAAACTGTTTAGTGTCATCATCATAGATTTTATGAACTGATTTTATGATATCCTTCAAGTCATTTATATAAATGATGAATAATGTTGGACCAAGTACAGAACCTTGAGGAACGTTGCTTAGAACATGGTCCAGTCGTAGAGTATTCACCTAAAACAGCTCGCTGTTTTCTACTAATCAAAAATGAATTAATTTATTTAAGAACATTGCAATTGATTCCATATGCTTTCATTTTATGATGTAGTCTACGGTGAGAAACATTATTGAACCCTATCCAAAAATGAAGTATTGACAAAATTTATTTTACTTAACGCTTTCGTAGTAAAGTCGACACTTTCTAATAAGTTAGACGTGCATCCTTTTTTGGACATAAATACATGTTGATTATGTAAGATGCAGTTTGTTTTTTCAAGATTTATCTGTTCCCTGAAAATCTTTTCCATTATTTTACATGGAATTGATGTGATAGACTCTGGTCTGTAATTAGCGGCTCAAGACAACCTCCTATTTAAATAAAGGTGTGACGCGTGACTGCTTCCAAGCTCTAGGTGTTGAGCCTTTAGACAGTGTTTTATAGTAAAAAAAGTAAGAGGGTCATTTGAGCTGCACATTCTTCAAGTACCTTTCGGGTAATGTTATCAACACCAATAGATTAATTTGTGTTTAAACCTTTCAAATTGCGTTCTTTCTTGCGTTCTTCAAAATTAATATTTACATCGCCTAAATCTTCTTGATAATGCCTTCTTTCAAAAATAGGTAACTGACTCTTTTTACTATAATCAGCAAAAACTGATTTAAATTGTTTGTTAAGTCTGTTTGCGAAATATTTTCCCTCTGTTAATGATTCACATTTTGCATCAGATATAGCACTAATAAATTTATAACATTCTGTTGCACCTTAGCAAAAGCGTACACCATTTTAGGGTGTACGCTTTATTATTATTTTCTTAATGTTTTCTGGACTTGGCTTCTTAGTTTTCTATATTAACAAATTAGTGTTGCTGATTGCTAGTTTGTTGAAAATATGTAATTGCCTAGTTGTTGTTTTTTGTTTTTTTTGCTTTATCATAGCAAATATTTCCTTGTTCATCCATGGTGCATTACAAGAAGTATTGCTGTCAGTTAGTTTCCATAATCTTTTTACCAAAATATATATAGTTATCTTTATTAAAGTCACATTTTTTGTTTAAGAAAGAATTCTTATTTTAAGAAAGGATGACATAATCCCAGCTCAATATGCGATGACCTTGCGACGAATCACCTAACGACGAAAAGGTAGATAAGTTGATTATTCTAGTTAAAAAGTCTGTAATAATTAAATCCAAAATGTTTTTTGCTTTTCCCTTAGATGCTTCAAACGTTTAGAAATTAACCAATTGTTCTAGGTTATGATTAGCTTAAGTATTAATAAAATTACTTGCCGAACTACTTTGACCGCTTAGTAGTTCGATCCTGTCGTCATCGTGCTATTTGATATCCGGAAATTTAAAATCATCTGGTAGTAACAAACAACTATACGCTTTTCTATCAACAGCTTGATTAGCTATAGTAATGTTTTATTTATATCTTTTATATTGCGATAAAGGTGGTCTACAGACACAACCAATAAAAACAAATTCGTTACCAATTTTAATTTCACATCGTATTTGCTTGGAGTTGCTGTTGTTTAAGGTCTCTCTTAGGCGATGATCAGGTACCTCATTCGCGACTAGATTACGCTAGATGTAGATAGCAACACCTCCACCGTGACCTATTCAATTTCTGTTTACAAGTGAGGAGTTATTCAATTAAGTGCCAGGTATTTCAGTAAACCATGTCTCAGAAATAAAGATTAAACGATACATGTTTATGACATAGTGTGCAGATTTTCGCTCATTGAAACATATAGTTTTATGTTTTCATACATGTCATTCGCTCATTTTAGCTGGACTAAGAGAAGTTGCATTTGTATAAAAACATTTTTAAAGTGTATTTTTAGGGATAGCATTAGCAGCTATTATTTTTGTTTTTAATGCTTTCAAACAAGTACTCGCAGGTAAAAATTTTGATTTATTGTGTTTTTGCAATTCTGGCTGCTTGTGCATCTCTCCATTTGGTGAAAGGATGCTTTTTACGTCTATTGATTTCAACTTTTTGTAAGACGTCAATGCATTGCAATTTATTGCTGTGGGTGATAAAACTAAAGGGCTTGTCAAGTTTGCCAAGGTCGGCATTAGCTGCTTTCCTTTCTGAGTTTAATTTATTGAATTCGAATTGTTCTACTACTCTGCAGTCAGGGCTTATAAATTTATTTTTAAAAATGCCTGATGCCAATTGTTTAGCCAACGCTATAACGTTGTTTCTGATTGATACCAAATCAACTTCAATCATAAGAGGAGCAGGTTTACAAGAATTAAAGTTCTAATTTTTTTTGAAACGTTGAACTCTAAATATACTAACTGATTTACTTAAGAATGCCATAACCATCTTGAATTCCGTGGTGCCATCTTTTGTTATCTTGCTTGGTTGAGTTTTAACAGATTAAACACTAAAATTCTCTTCTCTATATTAGTCACGTCCTTATAATGTTTATTGAGGGCGCTCACTATAGCTACGTTTGCTAATGTACCGGGTTTGTCGACTTGTTTATTCGACAGGTTTGTCGACTGATTTAGATTTAAACAGTTTTTCAGTACTAATTTAAATACATGAAGAGCTTGTTTCTGCTCTTTTTAGGCAATTTTATCAGCGTTTGCTTGCGCGTCTTTAAGCTATTTTTTGTTATCACTTTTAGCAACTATCAGTGGAAGCAGTTTTAAGGCTTTAACTAGATAAATACTATTCAAAATATTTGAAAGTTTTTCATTTTATTTTTACTTTCTTTTATTATTTTTTTTTATTTTATTTATTTTTTTATATTTTTACTTTTTTATATTTTTTTACGTAGTAATATTATTTTTTCCTGTTGAATTAACTTATTTATAGTCGTATTAACAAATTTTTCGGAAAAAAATTATAACAAGATAATAATAAATTTTCCACATATATATAATTATATATATATATATATATATATATATATATATATATATATATATATATATATATATATATATATATATATATATATATATATATATATATATATATATATATATATATATATATATATATATATATATATATATATATATATATATATATATAATATATATATATATATATATAAACTTCCTGATGAACCTACAAGAGAGACAGAAATATTGGATGAGTTTTTTTACAAATTATATATATATATATATATATATATATATATATATATATATATATATATATATATATATATATATATATATATATATATATATATATATATATATACATTTTTCCCCAGAAAATATGCTGTACTTATTATTTACCTACAACGACAATTCTATTTTAAGTTTTTATTAGGTAATAACACAAAGGGTCACTTTAGTATTACTTGGAAAATCTTAATTTGGCAACCGCTACACGAAAACGAATCTCAATTGTTAAGTTACAGCAAGGTGATAATAAATCAATAACAAACTTTATTGCATCAATCAATTGGGATATTTTATTTCTACATAAAAATGCGGATCAAATGTTCAATATATTAGTTTCTTATCGTCGTACTGCTTGCAAACTGCAAGTTCGCAAGTTTTTTTGTTTTATTAATCCCCAAGACTAATAAAATCAAAAAAAGTATGATCCTTGGGTTACTCCACATATTAGAAGCTTAATCGGAGTATAAACATTGGCTTGGCATATCAACTGCTTAACTAAATGGAGGTATAAAGATCTCAAAACAAATTACAATCGCCATAAGTGTTCCGTTAAAGCTGAAATATTTAAAGCAAAAATATTATATATAAAAAAGAACTAATGTCAAAATTTCAGCACAACAAAATCTATTACTTGAAATAGTATCAAAATCTAAAAACAACCCAAAACTCGTCTACAAACACATTAACAACCAACTAAAAATTAAAGAAAAAATTCGTTCTCTCAAAAATGCTTCAGGGAAAATTACTGAAACTCTTCCCAATATACTTGAACTTCTGAACTCTCATTTCAAATCCATGATCACTCTTGAAAGCTCCGAAAATTTTCCATTGTTAAATAAAAGTAATGTTTAAACCTAAATGCAGTTATAATAACAAAACTTGGATTTCTCTATTGCAGACATTGTTAATGACCTTACCAATCCAAATCCTTGCAAGTCTTTCCAACCTTACGGCTTTCATCCTTTAATATTTAAGGTATGTGCTAAATGCTTCGCAATTCCGCGTACAAAAATTTTCTATGATTCTTTTAATTTTGGGATAGTTCCGATTTTGATTAGTCCGGTCTTTAAAAAAACGGACATAATCTACCTCCTCAAAACAATAGACCTAATTCACTAACCTCGGTTACGTACAAAATCTCTGCAAAAGTTCTAAACAATAAAATCTTGAAGCATTTCAACGATAACCATCTGCTCTCTGAAAATCAACATGGTTTTCTTCATCATAAGTTTTGCATAACCAATCTAATAGAGACTTTTGATATTATTTCGTCTTCCCTAGCATCGCACCAATTTATAGATGTAATCTACCTCGACTTTGCTAAAGCTTTTGATTCCGTACATCACAACAGACTTATGCTAAAATTAAAGTCTGAAACTTCTAAAATATTTGCCGACGATACTGAACTGTTTTCTAAAACTTTGTCGCAGACTAATTTTGTTAATCTTCAGGATCGCCTTTGCTTAGTATACGAGTGTCAAACACTTGGTTACTTAGATTAAACATTTCAAAATGCTGTGTTTTCCATTATAGTAAAACCAATTCTTTGTATATGTATAGCTACTTTTTACAAAATAACTAAGGTACAAATGAAAGCCTAACAAGCTCTACTGAAGAGCGTGATTTAGAAGTCATTTTTACATCTAACCCCAAGTGGAGCGCACACATTCAATCAGTTGTCTACAAATATCTACAAATTCTTGGTGTGCTAAAAAAAACATTCATCATCGTTGATGAAAAATTGGCTCCCAAATTATATAAAGTGTTTATACGACCACACCTTGAACATGCAGTATTTGTTTGGGCTCCGTATTTAAAAACTGACGTAGCTTTGGTTGAATCTGTTCAGCGTAAAGTAACAAAATGGGCTTTAGGCTTGAGAAATCTTCCATACTACGAAAGACTAAATCTACCATCACTTGAGTTTTGGTGCGATCTTTTCCAAATTTTTAAACTAATACATAAATTTGATATAATTAATAATATACATTAACCTAAATTTATTAACCCCTTGTCACGTGGTCACCATCTTAAAAGAAGGCGTGAATATGTTCCAAACTGTCTTCTAAGTCATAACCAACTACATAATAGATCAGCAAAATACTGGAACGAACTACCCGAGCTAGTAACTTACTATTTACTTTTAAAATTAGACTAGATAACTGGTTAGGGGTAAAACTTGGAACGAATATTTATAAAACTGGTTGTTTATAGTAGGGTGTTTTCCCCGCTCGCTGTATGTATATATTGTATGTATGTTTTACGGCTGCAACTATAATAAAAATAATTAAAAAAATTGTTAAATATATATAAATATATATATATATATATATATATATATATATATATATATATATATATATATATATATATATATAAATGGATGGTGTTCCTGTTTATACTTTTGGTGTGGTATATGGCTTTAAGTTTATTAATAGTTTATCTTTATCGTGTATGCCACTTTCTTATTCCGGATTCTATTCTTTATCTCTATAAATTTCAAATCCGTCCTTGTATGGAATCCTGTTTGTAACACTAAAAAATCATTAAACATTCCAGATTAATGAATTTTGAAATTTCGGTACTTTTAACAGATTTCCCTATTATTTGATTATTTTAACTGCTTTATTTTTATTAAAAATAAATTATTATGATTATTGGATATACTCAGGTATAGCATGTGATTATTAAAATGTTTAAAAAAATAATACTTTGTGTTAAATTTTATCTTTGTTAGTATTTTCCTTTAGAATTATAAACTTTAAAAACAATTTTTAAGAAAATAAGATAAATATTTCTAAAGCCTATTCGAGCATTTACCTACAAAATTAACAAAATAAAATAAAAATAAACTTAAATTCAAAATAAAAATAAATAGTCGTATTTTAGTTATACATTAAGGAACTGTTATACATTAAGGTACTGGACTTTATTCTGAAGTTATGTAATATATTCATCTTAAAACTTAAAAAAATATTAGACCCTAAAAATACTTTTTAGAGTTTTAAATGACTACACTTTTTTTTATAATAAGGGGCGCCAAACCTTAATCTCGCATATACAAAAAAAAATCCTTAAACCGGCCCTGTTGTATACCACTGGAAAGAGGCTAATATCAGCATTATAGTTGTGCTTTCTTCAAATGTAAGAAAACGAAAAAAGCACTAACCTAAAAAGCAATCAAAAACTGTTCAACTCATTTAAAGCATTTTAATTTAAAAATGACAATTTTAATAGAATTATTTAGCTTTAAAAAAATTACCATTTTAATAGAGTCGTTGTGTTTGATACCATGTGAAACACACTCAAGCTGAATCAATTCTGATAGTTTTATAATTCTTTAGTTATTTTTTGATAGGTTTAATATTGTCTAAGATTAGCTATTTTTGAATATTCAATTTTATCTTGGATAGGCCATATTTCAAAACAAAATATTTAAAATATGCTGAAAAATTAAAACCAAATTTGAAAATTATTTAAAGATATTTAAAACCTTTAAAGTAATTTTTTAAAAGGAACTCCTAGTTAAATAAAATAATCATATTTAATATTGTAATTAATATTGTAAATTAGGGTTGGCCAAAATTTAAAAAACTGTAACATTTTTTTTTTTAATTTGTTTCAGGTGCCCCAAGAAAGTCCTTACGGTCTTATCACAGAGCACCGAGGATAAGCATTTAATAAGAACTTTACGCCTCCTTCCAAACCGATGACGCAAAACTTGCCCAAAGGTGGGGTTTGAACCACGGTCCTTTGTTTCTGAGGCAAATGCGCTACCACTGCGCCACGGCTGCACCTGGCTGTGTAAAATGTTGTTCCTTAAAATAGTAAAAGTGTTATTAAAAAAGAAAAGTGTAATAGGATGATTTTGAATACTGCCGAATTTGATATAAAGATTCGCGTTTTTATGCTAAAATATTGCCCCTAAAAAACTGAATGGAAAGAAGGAAGAGGGAGATAAATATTTTGCATCAACTATTTTTGCATAAGCGTTTAAGAAGCTTTTTAAATATCAAAAATTTATTTTACTAATAAAAATTAGCTTTTGAATTAAGCTTTTGAATTAAATCAATCAGAAAAAAGTTGCTTTTTATCAAGGTTACCAACAACCTTTAAGCTGGTTAAAAAGCAATAGTTATAGAAATGACTTTTCTTTTTTGACTTAAGACAGGCCAAAAAATAAAAATTTTGAATGTTGCACATCGGCAAAAAAAACATGATAATACCATAGTCATAAAATACACAGTCTGGCCAGTTTAAAAGCGCTATTGTTTATCTTATTGTTAGCGTTTTTTTAGAACCCAGCCTACCAATGAGTGCACACTTTTTGTAAACAAAGGCGCATTAAGAGGAATATTTACAACAAAATTGTTGACTTGTCCTTGATTTTTGCAAATACCTTGTCTTAATTGTTACATATTTGGCTCTCGAATTTCTCAAAGAAGTATAAATTTTTTTCTATTTGAGATATTTCTTCTTCCGATGATGTTTTAAACAAATAATCGAGAAAAAAAGTTTTACAAATTATAACTGAAGGTATATCTTTAGTTATATATTATAACTAAAGATATAATATAATATGGTAATTTTACATATTAATATATAAAACTACTATTGGTTTCAAATCAAAAAAAGTTATCGTTTGTTTGCAAAAAGCTAGCATGTTAACTGTTAATCCAAATAAAACTTTTTTGTTTAGATCGACTGCTTCTTTACCTTCAATAAATCTTTCACTTAAGAGCTTTTTATTGCCAAATCCTTCTTTATGCATGATATAATAGTTTCTCATATTCATAGAGCTCAACTTAAAGAAATCAACATTTTCCTCTTAAGTAGATTAATATTTAAATGTTTACATTTAAAAAGATTGATGTTTAAACTGAATAAAAATTTACGGTTTCAACTGAATAGCTACGACAAGATTCATTAGATAATCCCTTTGGCCAATAATGAGCCATAGGAAAAAGAAAGAGTAATCTACTTTTAAGTAATATTGGGCATAATGGCAATGATTCAATAAGGAACCAATGTACTTTCAAACGAATTATAAAAACTTTTCTCTAGTCCTTATTAAAAGGGCGGGGGAGGGGGGATGAGAGTTTATTAACTTTTTGAAAACTTTCCTACCCACAACAAGCTTATAAAGACCATCTATATTTTTATAAGATGTGGCTAAAAGATAAAGAATTGTTATTTCAAAACAAAAAAACATTACTGTTCAATTAGGAATGCAATTAATGCAAATGTAAGAAAAAACTGTACTTATGTCTTTATGGAAAGCAAACATAAATATATATATATATATATATATATATATATATATATATATATATATATATATATATGTATATATATATATATATATATATATATATATATATATATATATATATATATATATATATATATGTATATATATATATATATATATATGTATATATATATATATATATATATATATATATATATATATATATATATATATATATATATATATATATATATGTATATATATATGTACATATATATATATATATATATATATATATATAATGCGGTAGTGGTGTAGTGGTAAAGCGCTTGCTTCAGAAGCGAGAGGTTCCGAGTTCGATCCCCACCACGTCCCTGGTAGTACCGCGCTCAACTTGATTCACCGCGCAGCGGCCTTGTTCGTCGAGGTTTGTGTTTCGGAGTTATAGAGTTGAGAGAGGGTTATAGCCACTATTAGCCTCCTCATCTGTAGTGGCCTTCATGGCCTTGGAGGAGGTGAATAACAAAAAAAAAAAATATATATATATATATATATATATATATATCCAGCGGTGGCCAAAAATTAAAGACCACTCATTTTTTAGTTGGTTTCTTAACCTTTAAATTAAAATTAAGAAGATTCTAATTGACATATTATTATTTTTTTTTTAATGTCTTGTTAATTAAAACATAAGGATTAAAGTGGTATAATTTTTTTAATCTAATTCTAATTAAATAGCGTTGAACTTATTAAAAAACTGATGAGTACTTAAAAAATCTTCTTTAAATAAATTGGACAAAACTTAACGACCACTTTCAAATCTTTAATTTGCACTTATTAAAAATAATAATCCTTTTATTTTTTTTAACTGTCTTAATTGCTTATTACGTTGGCTATAAAATAAAATGTCGAAACCTGAGTTTCGATATCAAATAAACATTTATTTTTTGAATTGCAATAAGGATATAAAAATATTGCAAAGATCGAAGAAAAAGACAGATAAGAAGCTCTTGTATTAAAAGAAGAAGGCTATAGTATCAGATAAATAGCAGAAAAGGTGGGAAGGTCTCACTCTTGCATTATTAACATAATTCAACGATACAAAGAGACCCGGTCAATTAATGATCGTCATAGGACTGGACGCAATAAAATTTCAAATGACCGTGATGTGTGCTCGTTAGTGAGATTAATGAAAGAAAACAGACAAGCATCATCTACAGACTTGTCTACGAAATGGACACTGTCAAATGGTCTGAAAGCAAGCCCTAGAACTGTGCAAAGGGTCCTCCACAATTTAAGTTATTTATGGCGTGCTGCTGCAAAAAAACCACGTTAAAATAAAAAACGAAAATTTGCCAGGAAAGAGTGGTGCAAACTACATAAAAATTGGTCAACAGATCAGTGGAGCCGTGTGGTCTTTAGTGATGAAGTAGACAACAGAAAAAGTCGCTTAATGTTGCGTAGATTTCCAAGCGAACGGTTCGATGAATCATGCATTTTGAAACGAACAAAACAAGGCAGAGGTTCAATAGGCATTTGGGCCTGTATGAGTGCCTGTGAATTCGGCGTTTTTCATTTATTCGATGGTAGACTCAGCAAAGAAAGGTACATCGAAATTTTGGAAAACTCGCTTATTCCTAGCATTGATTTATGGCAGTTGCAAGATGGATTTATTTTCCAGCAAGATAATGCGCCGTGTCATAAAGCGCATGTTGTTAGCGATTGGTTTAATTCTAATAAAATTCAAGTGCTTCCATGGTCTGCCAATAGTCCAGACTTGAATCCAATAGAGAATTTATGGTCGTGGCTTGGTCACAAGCTTGGTAAAGAACAACTTTACAATTTGGAAGATTTGAAATCTCCCATCATTTGAAAAATGTGCCTGATGAAGTAATCAAAACTTTAATGAATTCAATGTTAGAACGAGTACAAGAGTGCTTGAAAACAAATGGAGGAACAACACGTTTCTAAATTATTTTTTTATTGCTTTTTGAAATATTTTTGAAACTGGTCTTAAAATTTTGTCCAATTTTTTTTCCTATTTGTACTTTTTACTAGTCAGTTTTTTAATTTTTTAACATTATTTTGTAAAAAAATTATAAATTCTTTTATAATAAATATAAAATACAATAAAAATTCTTTCTAAAAATGTTTTTCTTTTTTTGATACCTTTTTCCAAAATAAAATTATACTAAGGTTAAAAATAAATTTTGAAAAAAAAAAAGAGTGGTCTTTAATTTTTGGCCACCGCTGTATATATATATATATATATATATATATATATATATATATATATATATATATATATATATATATATATATATATATATATATAATATATATATATATATATATATATATATATATATATATATATATATATATATATATATATATATATATATATATATATATATATATATAGGCTTAGGTTACTTATACTTTTTTACGGTATGGACGAGTTTTCAAACCTTTTTAAACAAGATTTTTAAATCCTTTCTTCTCTAATATTTTTTAACTAACCGTCAATAGTTGTTTCAGGTTAGATTATGGTCTTCATTATCACCCTGTTACTGGCAACATGAAACCTAGTGCAACCTGTTCCACGTCCTGCAGCCTTGTGGGATTTGCTTTCTAAGCAAAGGCTGGTAGGAGTTTGCTTCCTGTCATCAGTACTATTTAAAATTGGTCACACCTAGATTATAATATATAAATATATATTTATAATTTTTTTGTTTGCTTATATTTATATTTTGTTTGTTTATATTTATACTTTGTTTGTTTTTTATATAGTTGGAGGTGCCTTAGTTACTTTTTTAGCTTACCTGTAATATGCTTTACATGTATATTTGTGTTCTATTTAAGCCTCTGGCGCGGTGGTGACTAACCTATAAGTTTCTATCTGTATGTTTGTGTCCTGTCTAAATCTCTAGCGCGGCGTTGTTTCACCCGTAAGTTACTTTATATATGTATGTTTGTATTCTGTTTGAACCTCTGGCGCAGTGTTTACTCGCTCGAAAGTTACTTTATGTATGTATGTGTTCTGTTTAAATTTTTAAACCTGTTTTGATGCAGTATTAGTTCATTAACTAACTAAACACTCAAACTATAAAACCGATGCTCTTCCTTATCTCTAGAATTTTTTTAGGTGTGATATGTTTCCTAATCCATTTCCAACATATCATGCACAATGCTTTAAGGTTCTGTTTGCAGAAAGTAGCTCCTCTTAATTACTCTAGGTCAGGTCAGGTTTAGGATCATCACAATCTCCCGGCTACTGGTATTGTGTAACTTAGTACTACCTGCCTCATGCCCTGCTGCCTTGTAGAGTGTGCTTTGTTAAGCAAAGGCTAGAAGAAATAAACTTTGACATACAAGTCCCCTGCCTTGGGGCTCTTGGTTGAGTAAAGGCTAAAGATTGTGTTTCGATAAAAATACTCTTCTTGTGAAGATGTTAACTAAATACAGCTACTGTTTTGTAGGAGGACTCCTAGAAAGTGACTTAAGGGGAAGCAGAATAATTCTGCTAACCAGCCTTGGATCCCTTCTTCATTTATTAGGTAGCGTAGATGTAAACCCGTGTTACATTACACCTTCTTCATAGTGGCAATGCAACTCTTCCTGTTATTATCTCCCAGTGAAGGTACAGCTCTACAAGTCAGTTTAATGGTTCTGAGACCGGCTGGTGGTAAGGTTTCCCCAACTATATGGTAGCTCTAATTGAGGCTGGTTCCATCCTTAGCTGCAAAATATCAGAGTATTAACAGTGCCATGTTGCGCATGGGTGTTGTCCCTTTTGATACTTTTTGTGCGCATTGTCAACGCCACATAAGGAGCCCTATGTTACAACTTAGGGTTAGTTAACAGGACTACAATAGTCACATGCTTGGCTTGGGGGTATACATACGCATCAATTTATCTATTTGTCGTGAAATCGGTTTGGAATCGTTTGACCATTCTTTTATGTGCTTCCTCTTAGCACCTCTTCATTCTATCACCTATCACTTTGTTCTTTAATATTTTCCTTTGTAACTCATTATCCTGACAACCCAAATCATTTACCTTCACTACTTGATTTATATCTGGTCTCTAATTCTAGCTTGTGTTCAATTTCTCCTTTTTTCTCTTTTAGGTGTTTCTGAACACGTAATGATTTCTTTAAATTTTTCATCTCGTACTTCCTTTTCGGAATCGTCCTATCATTGCACTACTTACTATTACCCTAAAGCTGACTGGGATTCTTTTTATAATTTTCTTTGTTATGATCTTTAGGCTGACGCTATTTCCCTCTCAGCTGATAAATGCGCCTCCTACGTAACCAAATGGATTCAGGCTGATAATGGAAGCTCTTATTCAATCTCGTCGGTTTCAAGTCAAGCCTCATTCTACTCCTTGGTTTTCACCCTCGTTTTTAGCTTCTATATCTAATCGTAAGCATTTTTTTTTCATCTTTTTCAAAAGAATAACTCTCTTGAGAACAAACGGTTATTTACTATTGCAAGCAAATCGATGTAAAAATGTGCTGTCAGATGCTAAGCTCCATTATTCTCAGTTCACTAATTCTCAAATCTTATCTCAAAAGTTAGGCTTTGGGAATTTTTGGAAAATCTTCAACAGCTGTTGACGTTAACAATGGTCTAACATTCCATCACTCATTTATGGGACTGATCTTATTACCTCCGTTGCTAAAGTCATCTCAATTAAACTCTTCTACGATTTGTGGTTCAGACAGCATTCCTGTCATAGTCTTACAAAATTGCTCTACAGAACTCTCTTCAATTCTCTCTAAGCTATTTAATAAGTGCTTGGCTGAGTCTTGTTTTCCTGCCTGCTGGAAATTGGTATCTGTTGTTCTAATTTCCAAAAACTCTAGTGAACTTTCTGACCTCTCCAATTATTTTCCAATCAGTCTTCTTTCTGTTATTTGCAATGTCTTTGAGTCTTTGATAAACAAATTTCTAACACCCTATCTTAAGTCAAATAACTTACTGTCAGACAATCAATACGGTTTTCGATATTATCACTCTACAACTGACTTGCTAACTGTTGTAACTGAATAATTTTATTATGCAGTTACAACAGTTAGCAATACTATGGCTATTGCTCTTGACATATCTAAGGCTTCCAACAAAGTTTGACAAGCTGGTCTTCTCCATAAGCTTGTTTCATATAGTGTATCTGGAAAAGTTGTTGATATTATCTAATTGTTTCTTTCTAACCATTTTATTAAAGA
The DNA here is from genome assembly GCF_038396675.1 of Hydra vulgaris. Taxonomy (NCBI): domain Eukaryota; kingdom Metazoa; phylum Cnidaria; class Hydrozoa; order Anthoathecata; family Hydridae; genus Hydra; species Hydra vulgaris. The sequence continues at coordinate 50,228,530 of NC_088930.1, read as the reverse complement.
CATCCTCGAAGACCTACACTCTTCTTTATTTCCAGTAACTTCTGGGGTACCTTAAGGTTCTATCCTTGGTCCTGTTTTGCATAACTCACTGAATCCTGTTTCCCTTACTGAGTTCTCTTTTTAACGTCTTTTTACGTGCCATTTTCTTACTACTGATTCCATTGTTTACCTCTACAAATCTCCTATTCATCCCGGTATGGAACGCTGTTGTCATATTTGGGCTGGGTCTTCTAACAATGCTCTTTCTTTTCTAGAAAAGATCCAAAAACGCAATGTAAACGTAGTTGGAACCGGTCTCTCTGCTGAGTTTGAGCCTCTTTCCGTTTTCGTAAAGTTGCGTCTCTTTCTCTTTTCAACAAATACTAACATGGTCGCTGCTCAAAGGAGCTATCATCTCTAGTTTCATTAACTAAAACTAAATATTGCTTAACTCGTCATTCAGCAAAGTCTCATTCTTTTACTTTATCTGTCCCTTTAGGCTCTAAAAACTTTTATTTGTTTAGTTTTTTTCCGCGCACTTCAGCGCTTTGGAACTCACTCCCATCTCCATGTTTTCCTGACTCATACAACCTAGATCTTTTGAAGTGTTCTGTCAGTCGTTTCCTTGCTCTTTAACTCTTATTTTTGTTGTCTAGTAACTCTCAACTGCTTGCAGCCTTGTTGGGAGTGAATCAGAATAAAAATAAAAATAAAAAGTAGTTGCGTTGCACCTTATTTTTAGTCTGTTTATATATTTATAAAACCTTATTTTTATCTATATAAAAATAAGGTTTATTTATATATAAAACCTTATTTTTATCTATATGTATATATAAAAAAGTAACCTAAAGCATATATATATATATATATATATATATATATATATATATATATATATATATATATATATATATATATATATATATATATATATATATATATATATATATATATACATATATATATATATATATATATATATATATATATATGTATATATATATTTATACATATATATATACATATATATATATATATATATATATATGTATATATATATATATATATATATATATGTATATATATATATATATATATATACATATATATATATATATGTATATATATATGTATAAATATATATATATAAATAAAAACACACCTTATCGACTCAAAAACTTGATAACAATGTATATATATATATATATATATATATATATATATATATATATATATATATATATGTATATATATATATATATATATATATATATATATATATATATATGTATATATATATATATATATATATATAAATTTATAAAGACTATTTAGCGCTGTTAACTTCAGTAGTTCCAGTTTCTCAAGCAAGCAGTGCCACCTTTAAAATATCTCAAACTTCAAGTACTAAATTATTACATGTAACCCAGTACAATCTGCTTCATGTTCTGCTGCTTTGTAGGATAAGCTTTTTTAGGCAAAGGCTAGGAGATACCAACTCCAACTTAAAACACCCTCTGCCTTTGGGCTCTTGGTTGATTAAAAGCTAGAGATGGTGTCTCGATCAAAATACTCATCTTGGGCAGATGTTAAATGCACCCGACTACTGTCTTGTAGAAAGCCTTCTAGGCTAGCACCCCTTCTTTATTTATAAGGCTGGCGCAGATATATTTTTAATACATTGCTTCCAGTTAAGGATGTTAAATGCTAGATCTCCTTGACTCAATGCATGGGTTTTGCTTGTGTCACTGTTTATGACTGGGCAACTTTTTCTAGTATCTCCTAATAAGGGTACAGCTCTGAAACTCAGTTTTATGGTTCTGAGGCCGGCTGGTAGTCAGGTTTCCGAACTCTGTGGTAGCTCTCAGAGAGGCTGATTCCATAAACAGCTGAAAAATATCAAAGAATTAACATTGCCATATTACACATTGATGGTATCCCTGTTTTTATTTTTTTTAAATTTATTAATAGTAAGGAGGCAATTGATTGGGATATTAAACAGTTTACTGAGTACTGTCTATACTTTGAGTCAAGTTCTTCAACAAATTTAAAAATGAATAAAGTACCAAATACTATATAACACAAAAAACCGTCGTCTCAAGTTCTCATCAACTAATTATCATGGTCTTCGAAGTAACTTTTCTTCTATTGAGTCTTATCTCTTGCAAAGTTCACCAGACCAACTTGCTTTTTGTGAGACTAATTTGAGTTCAGCTGTTCTATTTTGTGATCTTAGAGTTGATGCTTATCTTCCATTAATTTGTTAGGACTCAAATAGTCACATGCTTGGTATGGGCATTTACATTCGTAAGAATTCACCCATTTTTTGGGAAACTAGGTTTGAATCCACAAACTATTCTTTTATATGTTGTCGTTTAGCATCACTACACTCTATCGCTTTTCTCTTTGCTTTATAATGCTCTCCTTCATCTCCTGCACTCTTTTTGATGTTATTTCTGATCATATTGAACAAAACCTCCCTCTCTATCCATCAGTCAATGTTGTTGTTGTTAGTGACTTAAATGCTCATCACACTGAACGACTTGGCTCTAGTGTCAGTGACTCTGTAGGCATTAAAACCCACAACTTTTGCCTTTGTCAATCCCTAACTCAAGCCCAAAACCTTTGCTTTTCTTAATCCCTAACTCAAATAGTCAACTTTCCAACAAAAAACTTCCAGACAACCCAATTAATTTACCTTCTCTACTCAACTTGTGTTTTATTTCTGATCCTAGTCAGTGCTCATTTTCTCAGCATTCAGCCTTAGATGCTTCTAATCACAGCTTGATCTCTTTAAAACTATTATCTTGTTCTTCTTCATCATCTAAATCTCCTATCATCGTACCTCTTACAACTATCTTAAAGCTGACTGGGACTCTTTCCGTGATTTTCTTTGTGATGGCCTTTGGGTAGAAATTTTTCGTCTTCCTGTAGAAAAATGTTCTGCTTACATAACTTCGTGGATTCAGACTGCCATGGAGTTTTTTATGCCATTTCGACGTTTCCAGGTTAAGCCTCACTCTTCTCCATAGTTTTCCTCCCATTGTGCTGCTGCAATTGCCAATTGAAACCACTACTTCCATGTTTATCAGCAAAAAATTTCTCCAGAAAACAGACGTCTGTTTATTACTGCTGGAAACCATTGTAAAAAGGTTTTGTCTAACGCCAAAACCCGCTATTCTCAGGTCATGAAATCTCGTATCTCATCTCAAAAAATAGGCTCTCGTGACTTCAGGAGAATCTTGAATAGTATTAATAATATGGGCCAATCTTTAATTCCACCTCTCTTGTATGGTTCAGACTTTTTCAACTCACCTAAAGACAAAGCAGAATTGTTTGCTAAGAACTTTTCCTCAAAATCATCTCTTGATTCCACAAGTTGCGTTCTATCTAAAATTACCGTAAAATAGGTTGATCCATTGCTTGACATTCATAACACTCCAGCTTCTGTGTCTAAAGTGATTTCCTGCTTAGACTCTTTTACCACTTTTGGCCAGGTAACATACCTGTTGCAGAAGTGTTCTCTGGAGCTGTCATCTATACTTTTTAACAATGTCATCTATAAAACTATTTAACAAGTACTTTTCGGAGCCTTGTTTTCTAGCCTGCTGGAAAGCGGCATCTGTGATCCCTATTTTTTAAAATTCTGGAGAGCGATCTGTTTCGTCTAACTACCGTCCCATTAGTCTTTTACCTATCATAACAATGTTTTTAATCTTTTATTAACAAACACTTTATCTCTCATCTTAAATCTATTAGCTTACTTTCTGATCGTCAATATGAATTTCGTTTTAAAGTTGATTTGCTAACAGTAATAACCAATAGTTTTTATTGTGCATTAGTTACAGGTGCAAAAACGCATTGTAAACATAGTTGGACCTGCTCTTGCAGCCAACCTCCAACCATTATCACATCGTCATAATGTTGTTTCTCTTTGTCTTTTCTACAAATACTTTACTGGGCGCTGCTTTACAGATCTAGCGTCCCTTGTGCCATTAACTAAAATTCATTCTCGTGTTACTCGTCATTCAAATAAGCCTCATCCTTTTTCTGTGACTGCTCCTTTGTGCTCCAAAAACTCCTATTTGTCTAAATTTTACCTCGAACATTAGTTCTTATGAACTTGCTTCCTTCATCTTGCTTTCCTGATTCAAATAATTAGCAATCCTTCAAGTATTCTGTTAATCGTTATCTTGCTCTACAATCTTCATCTTTTCTCTTCCAGTAACTTCCAACTCTTAATAGTGGTTGCATGCATCTTTGTTGGAAACAAAGATGTTTTTTTTTTTTAAAAAAAAAAGTTGTGTCTTGACAAAATGCAACATCCGTGTAACTAAAACAATTACTGCAAAATTAGTAATAATGATTTAATAAATATAATAATCTTAATATCGATAATCGTAATAAAAACAATAAAAGTAATATAATATTTCATCAAAAAATGATAATAAAAAAACAAAACAAAAATATTCAAAAACACTCAAAAATAAAAGAGTGTCACACACACACACACAAACATTTAGTCACGAAAAGTATAAAGTTTTTAAATAAATGAAAATATTCAAATAAAAAAGGAAATCCTTTCATAATATCCAGCAAACATATAAATTTCACTCATAATTGTTAAAGTTTAAAAATTGTTATACTTCTTTTCTTTAAAAACGGAGCACTTTTTACATTTTATATAATTCTTTTTAATTCTTTTTCATTTTCGAATGTTTTTTTCGTTTAACTTTGGTTTTTTATTTTTCTTTTTTCTTCATGGCCGATGACACAGGTTTTGAAGTCCGCTACATCCTGATTTTTTTACTATAAAAGGGCTTTTAAAAAAAAAGTGAAAAACCCCAATCCATGCGTAGTCGGTCCTGTTTTTTTCTCGTTTTCTTTTTGGTTTTATTTTCTTTTGTCACTATGTTTGATTTGGTTTTTAATTTTTTGTTTATGCTTTTTACTTTTTTATTTCTTTCTTTTTCTTTTCTTCACTCTCTTATTTTTATTTTATTCATTTTTGGTATTTTTATTATTTTTCTTTTCTCTTTCTTTTTTCTTTTTTTTCAATTTTATTTCAAAAAACGTTAGAAAAAGACGTCCTCCATTGCGGAAGTCTCTGCACTGAATGATATATATATATATATATATATATATATATATATATATATATATATATATATATATATATATATATATATATATATATATATATATATATATATATATATATATATATATATATATATATATATATATATATATATATATATTATATATATACCGGTAATGTTAAGGTATGTTAAGGTAATTTTAAGGTATAAGATCCCTCAAAAATTTATTTATTAAAGAAATCTTTTTGACAAAAAACCGAGTATATCCTGAGAAACAACTATATAACAGGATTTTAAATAATCCAAAATAAATTTATTAGTTGCCATGGTTACCAAGTAGAATGGTAAATATCCAAAAATGTTTAGGCCACGCCGTCCATTCTATCTCAGTAACTGAAAGCATATAGGACATGATTTTTTGGCGTATGATTAACAACATAGTAATCTACAAACTGAACTAAAATTGTTCTAAAAGACAAAGTATTTAAGTATTTAAGCTATGCTGAGTTTTTCAAAATGGCGTATTTAAAAAAATGCCTTTTTGAGAACTAAATCTTCTATAAATCAAAAACTCCTAACAGTATTGTAAAACTTTTAGTTCCAATTGTAAAACTAAATGCAATAAACTTTTGGTGAAAATTTCATGCAAATCTGACATACGGTTAATGAGATAGGATGGCCGGGAGGTTAGATATTGACAATTTAAGAAAATAGCATTTAAATATTACATTAACAATTTTACCAAATAAAAATGTCAAATACTCAATTTAAAATCTCGTATTTATAAGAACAAGAACCAGAATCATATAGATAACCTTCTTGGTTATTCTCTGAGTTATCTTTTTTTTTGCATCCACGAATAATTTGTCGTCGCTTTTTAAATATTGGTCGATTTTAATACTCTGCGAGAATTAAACGCTTTTTGTTCATGGTTGAACAGCCTTGAAGAGTATATATACCAGGGATAAATAATAAGCTTTTAAAATCGCCATCACCATAATAGTTAACATACCGTAGTTGACTTTGTGAAATAGAATAACTAAATATTCTTTGTGCACCAACTACTTCCATGCCAGAAGCAGAGCCACGATAGTTTTATTTACACACATGTGATGACTTTCAAGCTTCAAATGCAAAAGGATTATTTTCTTTAAGTTTTAATTTTAGACTACGTGCTTTGCATGACCAACTTATTAGCTTGTAATCAAGAATTTTACCTGTGCCAATTAATATTGTTGTAACAATGAAGAAAACCAACAACGTTGTCAGCTACCATCAACTGATAATGCAGTGTCAACAATATTTGAAGAAGATTTACAAATTTATATAACAGCATCACTTATTGTTTCTTTTGCGACAATTTTAGCACAATCAGAGACACATTTATTTATTTTGTTGTAATCATTTTTAATCATAGGTTCATAGGTTTAGGAATGTTCATTAAAGATGTTAATTTTTCTAATCCTGAAATACCTTGACCCCATGATGCATTGAATAAATTATTCTAACATTTACATTCACAAATTTTTCCCAGAACATGTCTTTGAAGTGTAAAATTTAACTTTTTCATTGCAGTTAGAGCAGTAAATATTAAACATTGAATTGAAACCTTTTTTTTTGGAGAAAACATTCTGAAAGATTTAATTTTGATTGTAAACATTTTTTACAACATAGTTGATTAATTACACCAGACAAAATTTCAATACTAACAGTTCAGTAACCAACAGTTTTATTTTTATTATGCTGAGTAATCTCAATTTTCTCAATTTTTTTTTGAGGATATCGATAAATTTAAAAAAGTTTTACAAGAAATATAGTCATTTTCATAACTAATAACAGGAGCAACTAATAGAGATGAATCGATTGGCAAAGTTTTAGTGTATCTATTTAAATAAAATTTTCTGGATTTTTTACTTTGTTTGACTCTACATGATTTACCTATTGTCAAAAAAGTTTATTAAATAACAACAAAAAAAAAATAGTTTGCAATTCTGATTAAAGACCTGTTGCTATGCGTGTTGCTAGGCAGACCAAATTTACCCAGTTCGACTGCAGTCGAAGGAATAGATTTATATCTTAAGAACTAAATCTTACTTTGAGAAATGGTTTTCAAATTGGAGTTCAGCGATAAGTTTTGTGTCAGAATTACACAAAATATTTTTTTTGATTTTTTTATTATTTTTGAGGGGTCTTACACCTTAAAAGGAACTAGATTGAAATTGTCATTTTTACATGGTTCATTTGTTTATTAATAGTGGGTTTTTTCCACTCTATGTACATGCTTTCTTTGAGTTTTAATATAAATTTGTTGGAGGCCGAATCCAAAATTTAAAAATTAGCATGTTTAAAACTATATTTTTAAACATGCTAATTTTATAGTTTTAAACATGCTAATTTTATAGTTTTAAACATGCTAATTTTATAGTTTTAAACATGCTAATTTTTTAATTTCGAATTCGGCCTCCAACAAATTAATATTAAAACTCAAAGAAAGTACATAGAGTGGGAAAAACCCACTATTGATAAACAAATGAATCATGTAAAAATGACAATTTCAATCTAGTTCCTTTTAACATTACCGGTTCTTTTATCTTTTTAAAACATTTGTTACATTATTTAATTGCATTTTTATTGTATTTTTTATTATAAGGTAATTTTACAAATTTGATTTAACCATTTTAATATATTTTAACTGAGGATGGCTATGATAAAGTCGAAACATGTATTTATTAAATAATTGATTTTAACAAAAATTAAAAAAATTGTCTTCTTTATTAGAATATATGTATATATATATATATATATATATATATATATATATATATATATATATATATATATATATATAAATATATATTAATTTCATTTATCTAGTTGATCACAAGATCTTATTAACAATTTATATTTCTATGGCATTTGAGGTATCGAAATAACTGATTTTCATCGTTCACACATATTCGTACTCAATTGTCTGTATCAAATAATAGTTTGGAACCAACATGGTGTTCTACAAATTTCTATTCTTGGGCCTTTACTGTTTTTGATATTTATTAATGATTTATCTTATTCAATAAATAATTCCGTCATTTATCACTTTGCTGATGACACCAATCTTTTATGCACTTATAAATCACGCATAAAACTTTTTTATTATAATATTGTTATTGTTGTTTTTACTACTATTTCTTTTTATTTGCATAAAATATGTATAGGGGAGAGTGGGGTAATGGCGAACGCGGGGTAACTCCGAACATGGTCAAAACAGCATTGTAAAAAAATAAATTCGACAATTTTTTTTTACCTGCTGAGAAGGGATCCTATGCTCAGTTCCAGACGTGCAGTAGTGTAATAAAGCTGCGGATGTTGTTCACTATAATTTGATTTTAAATTTTTCTGATAATTTTATGCAACTTTTTTCTTGAGTAACACTCTGTTGTAGCTTCTATGGAAATAAAGTCACTCCTTTTTTTTGTTGTTGCATAATATAGTTTTTAGACTTAGTTATTACAATTAGCTTTTTATTCGCTATTACACAACAGTGCTTGTGATTGCCCCCCAATGTGTTCGGAATTACCCCACGTAGGCAGGGTAATTCCGAACACCAATGGTTTTATTTCTGGCATAAATTTTTATTTTATAATAAGATTTTTAAAAATTCCTTTTGAGGGTTTGTGACTGAGTAGTTAAACTAATTGATAAGCAATAAATATGATCAATTTTGTATAACTGGTGTCTTTAATTTGCATTCCCGCTTAGGTGTTCGCCAATACCCCACTCTCCCCTATAATTAAAACAAAAAATTGACAAATGCAATTATTGTTTAAACTCCTTGACGTCCATTAAATGGAAAATTATGGGAAAAAATTGTTCAAAAAGTATGACTCAACACATTCGAAAACCACTAAATTTCAACTAATCATCATTGGTTTGTTTTTATCAAGTTAGTTGAGAATAAAGTATTCTCAACTAACTTGATAAAAACAAGCTATTTATTATCTCAAAAAGACACTGCTGATGTAGTATTCATGGATTTTGCTAAAACGTTCAGTGTTGTTTAATTTGATCTACAAGCTCTCGGATTATCGAATTCAATTTGATCTGCAAGCTTTTGGGTTATCAAATTCAATTTGATCAACAACCTTTCGGGTTATCAAATTAATAGTCAAACTTGAAAGAGGAACTTTTAAAAAATTGTTCGATACCCTGGATGACATAAAAACATAACTTTTAAATGAAATCTAGCAATTTCAAAAACTTTGAAGATCAATAAAAATATTATTAGTATTGGCTAATAAACTTATGAATAAATGGCTTTGAGCTTTTATGAATTCTTTAGCTAATTCAACTTATCAGATAAACTTTTAAAATTTCACAAAATATTTATATCAAAATAAATACTTAGAAATGTCGGAATTTTCAAAAACTCTTAAAAAAAAGTAGTACAGTTGTTAATTTTTTTAACGAGAAATTAAATCAGTTTGCGCTGTTGTCACTGAAAAGTGTTAAGGGAAGACTTATAAATAAGATGGTTTTCAGTCGCCTTCTTCATCGAAACTTTAATGTGAGCGCAAATAAAATAGATACACAAAAAATTTTGATATAAAAATAAATTCATTATGATTTTGATGCAACTTTGTCAAATTTGCATAATAAATTACATAATTAAAACCAATTTTAATAAAGTTTACTCTGTGCATTTGTATATATGTATGGATAAATGCATGTATAGATATGTACGTATGTATGAACACAATTTAAAATGTACTTTGGATCACTTGAGCAATAAAACAATCATTCATAAAAGCATAAAATTTATAAGAGTTTTAAGTACTTTTAATGAAATTGGATACTAAAATTCTATGAATATAAGCGAGAGTTTTTGTGTGCATGTGAGTGTTCGTAGGTGTTAGCGCGTTTGTTTGCCCGCTTGTCATCAAAAAAACAAAGTAATTCTAATCATCTAAGAAACCATGATAGATCGGACTTATTTCTTCGTGTTCATTAGTTTCATTATCAGCTGCATTGCATTTTTCATAATCGCTATTAATTACCTAAAATCATTTTTAAGTTATCTTTAATAAAAAAAACAACTTCAATTATAAAATACAAATATAAAAAAATTAAAAACCTTCGAATGTTGTGCATTTGTGTGTATTTTATATTCTATTCTTTTTATAAACGGGATCCATGAGAAATCAAACAACTGGTTGTATATTGCAGTTCCAATTAACAAAAGTAGAAACCCATCAACTAAAATTGATAACATTTTAAAATGCTGATCTATTTTACTACCTATTTTTAAAATTTAATTTTTAGGACTTTTGGGACTTATAAATCCTTATAAATAAGTCTTAAAACGACAGTTATTGTTCTGTAGACGCGTTTGGTGAGGAAAACCGGACTACCTTTGTAAACTAAATCTAATTAAGGTCTAGTTTTTAAATCTAACTTTTAATAATTAACATACTAATTGATATCAATATTCATTAAAATAAAGAAAAAAAGTTTAAAAACAAGTAAAATACAAATTACATTAATTATAACAAAAAGTAAATTTTTATAAAAGTCAATTATAGCTTTTTTTAATTAGTATTAATTAAACTGACTGGGTGATTTTTCAAAAATTGGGGAGGACTGCGCCAGCAGCCCGCTACCAAAAAGAAATTTTAGAAACGAAAAACTTTTATATAGATCAATATATTAAAAAATTAAAAACACAGGATTTAATATTCAACTCAAACTAAAACACAAGAAACAAAGCTTACTCTGAAGTAAACCATAATCATTGTCAAACTTCTCACCATATTTCTGAAAAAAAACTTGAGCAAGTCTATAAGGCATGATAAAATGCAAAAGATATCATAATACAGTGTTATTTTAAATTAAATTGTTAAAAAATAGTCCAAAAATGCATAAGTGTAGAAATTACGTTTTTAATATCTTTACAATTTTATACACAAGAATTTAAAAAAAGTAGCAATTAAATGCTGTATCTTATAACTAAATTACAAACCCCATTAGTCGAATGGTATACTATTATACTACACAACCAAATAATAACTGAACGACATGCGTCGAGAAAAGTTCGATGCACAGCTAAAAAATAACAAAATGAGAGCTTTTGTAATAATAAAATTAATTTTAAAATGTCACTTGCAAAAATAATAAAAAATATATAATACCTGTCATTGAACGAGTAACTGACAATCCAAAGTAATTAAAGAATGCAATCGATAACAAAAAGACGACTAAAAAAGGTTTTTTGAATTTTAATTAAGCTAAACAACATTCTCAAAATAAGTTTTCGTAAAACTATTTTGAACCACTTTAACAAAACTTTTGTATGTTAACAACATTTTTGGGTTTTATTATTTATAAAATGTATTTATTTACATTATTAAAATATATTTTCTATATGCTCAAAATTTACAAAAAGTCTAAACTATCGTTAACAATAAAATTAGAAATCGACATTTTTTGGCATGCGACAAGAACTTGACATTAATATTAAGTCGACAGCTAGTTGAGCCAAATAAAAGATTTAAAAACCTGTGGTGTTTATTATTTCTATCATTTAAACACTTCCAGTTAGTATGTTGTACTCTTCTTTAATACCCTCACCCTGTTCATGAAATTATGGATATAAATTATTTCGAAAGCAAGAATATACTAGTTGGGTTTATATTAAATGTATTTCTAAACAATTATCATCAATGTAGTTTCAATTTCATTAAACAATTTTCATGAATATCTTATAAATCTAACAAATTCTTTGAAATATAAATATCTTATTCGGAAACTTTTAAATATTTTCCTTAAATTTCATTCCTGTTATTTTGTATTCATATGCTACTGTGTTCTATCTGTAATTGTTTTTGATAACAAATGTACTCCTTTATATAAACTTTTAAATTCAAAACTTTTATTTCTTCTTGTCAGCTCCAAATCAAACTAAATTCATCTCTTTGGATTTCTTTAATCGTTATAAATACTAATTACCAAAATCTTTGGTTTTCTTCAATCGCTATAAATCTCTAATTACTGAAACCAAAACAATTTTTTTTTTGTTGATAAAACCAAGAGGCTAACAAAATCTCTTAATTATTAACTCCTTTTAAACTATTTAATTAAGATTTATTGATAACACAAATCTAACACAAATTAAACATTTTATTTATTAAAATTCTTCCGCCTACAGAGCTATAAATTTTTTTAGCGAAATCGGTAACTTATTTAGTAGTTCTGAATTGAAAAAATTCACAAGATTCAAAGGTCACGATAATTAGCAACTTAAATTTACACATTTTAAAATTTGCACATACCGCGTTAAATTGTTTTGTTTTATTTAAAATTTAAACCATATTGCTTTATTGAGTTATTTCTTACTGCTACTATTATTTTATAACATTATAAATTTTTAAAATAAAAAAGTATATAAAGTTGAAAAAAACTTTTTTTTCAAACTTTATATACTTTTTTATACTTTTTAATATACTTCCTTAATAATTTAAAAAATATATTAAATATTATATGCATATATTACAAAAGATCAACTCTTTGTTTTAATTTATATAATTGTGTTGACAAACCAAATTTCGAGAATCTAATTATAATAGTGTAAGAAAAAAACTTTTTACTTATAAAATCTTACAAGAAAGTGTAGTGAGTACAGAACTTTCAAAAAATTATAAGAAAGCGTAGTGAGTACAGAACTTTCAAAAACTTACAAGAAAGTGCAATGAGTGTAGAGCTATTTTTGATCATGATCAAAGCATCATAAGTATTGTCAAAACTGTTTTCAGGCTGAGGTCCTGGGACGTATCGCATTACAACAAGAACAATCTGTTGAACAAATAATTTAAAAATTGTACAATATATCAAGCTCAAAGCTATTTAAAATTTAAAACAAATTTATAATAAAAATTTAAAATGTATAACATAGATAATTTAAAGGTTATATAAAACTTTTATTTAACTTTGAAAATTTTTTAAACTTATGAAGAAATTAATATCTAATGACTATCTACTGGGACAAGAAACTGCTGCAAGACTTCAGTGGTAGAGTGTATTTTTTGTGTTAAAACACTTCAAAGAACTCTTTAACGATGTCAAATACAACTGCGTCTCTGATATCGTTAAAGATATGACTGCATATGCTGAAAATCAACTACAGGAAATCCGACCGCATGATGGTTATAAAGATTAGCTAAACTATCAGTTTTTTGAGTCGCGTTTATAGTCGCAGTGTGTCATTTAAAGCTCATAGAGTCTCCATAAAGCATTATAAATAGCCAAAGCTATTTATACTCTTAAAATCTGAATGTCAAAAAGTCAATTTAAAATGACAAAAAAACAACAACATGAAATCAGGATATTCACAGTTCATCTGTATGTAAAAGCCTGATTTACAGAATATTCTGCAATATTTGCTTTTTGAAATAAATTATGAATCGTTGAAGAACATTAACAAGTACAAATCTGATATAATATTGATACTTAACAGACAATACTAAAAAAGTTATTTAGACATCTGTTTTAATATCATATAAAATTCTTTTGGCATCTGTAGTCATCTCGCTTGGTCTTCTTTATTTAGTACTTGTCAGAAACATTTATTGCTTTTGCTTTTTTGATTCAAAAGTATCTGTTAAAATAAAGAAAAGAATGATTTTTGATTTGGAAAACACATCTATTGAAACCGGTAACAAACTTTTTAGCCTCACTGGAATTTTCACAAAATTCCTATCCAATGATTTCATGTCTTAGGAAAGATGAAGAATTTAAATCTGCCAAATGTATAGTAAAGCATATGAATGTTGTCAAAGATAGGACGGAACATAAAACAGCTATGATGTAAGAACTTTTTACAAAGAAATAAAGAATAAAAATACTTTTTGTTGTTGATTGTTAAAGATTATCAGCATTGTTACATCACAAAATCAATCCAAAAAAATACAAGAAAAAACTGTTTTGAATATAAGCTGGTTAGAAGCTGAATAGTTGTAATTTACTTAATAATTAAAATAAATTTTTATAATTTTCATTTAAACATTCAATACAAACATTAGTATTTAAATAGAAATAAACATTCAATACAAACATTACAACAATACATCATGACAGAAAAAATGTCAATTTTTAATATCAATAATATTTAAAAAACTATTTAAAAAAAAATAACTTCTAACAAAGCTGCTAGCAATCACTAAGTTGGGAGTTAACAAAAATTGAAGAATACTATTAAATTACTAAAAAAACAATATAATTTGTTTTGATAATATTGAAAACCTGTTAAAAATTATAAGGTCTTGAAGAACACCTTTAAAGTTATTTCTTTTTCCAAAATTTTTTAAACCAAGTGCTACTCTATGATGTTAAATGCATTTAGGGAGTTGGAGTAGATATTTTCAAAAAAATATATGAACCACACTTAGTACAAATAGAGGGTAATTCCATGTAAAAGTGGTATAAGAAATTGAAATTTTTCAGTCACCCTCTCAGATTTCTTTCAAATTTTAACCATTGGTACCTATCAAACATGATAAAAATGTAAAATTTGAGCTCCAAATCCAAACAGTTAAAAAGTTACGACATTTTAAAATTCAGCCTAAAATGCCCTTTTTTTCCACATCCGCTGACTTTGGAGTAGTATTTTTTAATGAATAATTTAAGATTTAGTGGAAGTATGTGGCTAAAAATTGGTACCTGACCAATTTTTAAAGATGCTGAATCCAAAGTAGAAAAGAAAATGACCTAATTCAAAATGTTTGATAACTGTTTTTTTTTTCAAAATGGTCAAAAATTACTTATTACCATAAAAGGAGGTAACGTTTTCTTTAATTTCTAAAGTTTCCTGACTCTTATGGATTCAGTTGTGATGCGTAAAAACAGTTTTTTGAGGTTGGTTTTGATACATAAATAAAATTTTGTGAAGTGATATGTCATGTAAAAATATATTTTTGTGACATCTGCTGTGATGCATAAATATAGGTTTGTAACGCCAGTTATGTCCTATAAATATTGTTTTGAAACACTAATTGTATAAACATAAAAACTATTATAATTTTAGATTAAATAATTATTGAGTCTTTTGGTAATTCAGTTTCTCAGTAATGGCAAACAGTCAACAGTGCTCCATTGGAATCAAGCTAGAAAGTGAATGTCATCACTGCTTGGAATCGAACCTTTTGAAGATATCCCTGAATATGAAAGAGAAATACCAATGTGGAGGACTAGGCTATCAATAATCAATGTCAAATCAACAACTTATCTCCATCATTAACATGTTTATTTGAAGCAATATGCAACTAAACTAACATGGTGCTGCAATCCATAAAATACTCATAACAAAGCTTTAAAAGGTATTTATATTAATTACAACTTTTTGTGAAAGTGTTGTGAGTTACAATAATAAAATTCTTGGCCAAGTTCTATTTTAGCTATATTTAACTTTACTTTTTGCTGACTTCTGAAAGTGCACTATTGAATGCCATACAACTTTAAACTTTAAATGGTTTTCTTAACGTTTTTATACATATTTAAAGAGTTCTTCTTTTTTTTTAGGCAGTCTTGGTGAAATCAACCTGGATACAGCAAAGTACCTATGCAGTAAAGGTAAATTTTTAGTACCAGGTGAAAAGCTTTGTGCACGATGCAGACATAAATTAGTGTCAAGTGAAGAATCAGAAGAAAATGAGTTGGAGATTAAATTACCTGAAGACAAAAAGAAAAAAGAAATTATACTGGAATCAGCAAGATCATTGCTCAAGTATTTTGTGTGAACTTGAAGTGTCCCCTCTAAAAGTTCATTTACCCAAATCCTCTAACAAGCTTTCACTTGGAAAGAGAAAGATAAATCAAGTTGAAGAAGCAGTTTGAAACTTGCAACTGCTCTGGATGTCACTGAAACTAATTTCGTTGCACCAAACAACAATGAAGTTTTAAAAGAAATTTAAAACGAAGCTGGCAACCTAGACTTCCTTGCTGAATGCATGAAAGAAAAACTCAAAGTTTCTAACAGAAGGCAGCAACTTCAAACTTTGACATTGACCCCAAAATCTTTGTCTATCAGAAAAGCAGCAAAAGAGTTTTCAGTTTCCAAACAGAAGCATCTCAAAGAAACAATTAGTATTGATGAGGCTATAACACTGGCAGATTTTGCAGAGAATTACACTTTTGTAGTACAAGACGAGATACAGAGTTGCCATTGGAGCAAGAGCCAATGTTCTCTTCATCCAGTTGTCATCTACTACAAGAAATTGAAATTGGAAATAACTTCTTTTTGTGTAATTTCAGAGGATTTGAATTGTGAAGCTGGATTTATCAATGAAGTTATGCATAAAATTATTGTTCATATTAAAACTCATCTTTCCCCATCACAATAACAAAAATTCATTATTTTTCGAATAGCTGTACAGGGCAGTATAAAAACTGCAAACAGTTTTACAATTTATGTCCCCATGCTCAAGATTTTTCTGTTCATTGCATTCGGAATTTCTTTGCAACAAGCCATAGCAAATCTCCATGTGATGGAATAAGTGGCACTGTTAAAAGGCTTGTTGCAATTGCTAGCTTGCAGAGTCCAACCACAGGTCAAATACTGTCTTCTCAAGCAATGTTTGAATACTGTCAAAAGTCAATCAGTGGGATTATGTTTGTGTAGGTCACTACTGAAGAAATGGAGCTAGTAAGAAACAAACTGATAAACTTTTAATAGCAACCACTATTCCTGGTCAAGAATTCTCCATCAATTTATACCTTCTTTTCATTAAATTATAAAAATGAAAAGGGTATCAGATGATAATGATTTTGCTCTAACATTTGACTTCAATAAACAAAAATAAGAAAAACAAAAATAATGTCACAATACCTATTTTGCAAATACAACGAAATTCACTGACTTGGTATGGTTGCTGAAGTTGATAAAGAGAATGATGATTTTATGGTAAAGTTTACGCATCCACGTTACCCAAGTCGGTTGTACTCCCGGCCAGAGTGGGATAATAATTGCTAAGTGCCAAGAATGAATGTCATTTCTCTTATTAAAACACAGTCGACATCATCTGGGCGTCAGTACCACATTTCAAAAGAAGATGAAAGTCTATTTGAACAGCTTTTATCTTGTCAGTGAAAGTGTATTAATTTTTTATTTTCATTATTTAAATGATATCAACTTCAATTTTAGTAATATTGGATTATTCCTTTTTATTTCTATTTTTAAGCTTTTTTCAATAAAGCAGGTTTTTTTTACTAATTTTCAAAAAAATTGGCATTTTAGTTTCTCATTTTTTAACACAACATTTGAGTATGCAACCTAAAATTTGAGCATCAATCTTGCAATAAATATTTTGAAACAATACTTAACTATTAGACAGTAAGAAATAATGTTAAGTAAAATTATTATAACTAATAAATAATGAAATTAAATTTTTAATGTGATGCACTGCAAATTATATTTGCATGTATACTTTTAAAATATCAATTATAAATATGCAAGTTATGCAAAGCAATATAATTTTTTTATTTTCTTTCAGAAACCTAAACTTTTCTAAGAAATCTTATTTCACATTTAGAGTAAGGCAACTCCAGAAATTAGTGAAATGTAAACCATGGTTACAAAACAAAAAATTTGACTCTTAATATTTAAACATTAAAAAGTTATTCTCAAGTATTAAGAATTGGGTTATTTTCTCTTTATCTTTATATTCAACACCTTTAAAAATGGTCAGGTAGCAATTTTCAGCCATATTCTTTCTCTAGAATCTAAATTATTCACACAAAAAGTATCGCTATAAATTCTATAATGGAAAATGGACACCAAAAAAAGGATTTTTTTTGTCTAAATTTCAAAATGACATAACTTTATTATGCTTTAAGAAACCAAAACCATCTTTTTTATAAAGATAGCTTAAGATCTAATACTTCATTTGAAAAATAAACTGAATCCTTAAGACTTGGGCAACACTGGGAGTTAATGAAAGCGCAACCCATGATAACAAAACAAAAAATTTGACTGACTATTTTAATATCAGAGAATAACAATCAAAAAATTTAAGTTTTAATATTTTCTTAACATTTTTGAATTCAGCACCCTCAAAAATGGTCAGGTACCAATTTTTAGCCACATTCTTCCACTAGATCTTAAATTGTTCATTAAAAAGAAATACTACAAAATCCATAATGGCGGATTTGGTAAAAAAAAGGAACATTATAGGCTGAATTTCAAAATGTCATAACTTTTGAATCGTTTGGATTTGGGAGCTCAAATTTTACATTTTTTCATGTTTCATTTATAAGTAGAAGTGGTTAAAATTTAAAGAAAATCCAGGGGTGACTGAAATGACTGTTCCACTTTTATGTAGAATTACCCTAAAGTGCTAAATGATCTTAAAGAACAGAGCAATAATAAGTTAGTAAAAATATTTATCTAATTTTTTCTTCAACAGGCTGTTTCTCTTTCTGTAGGTTCATTTGGAAGAATGTCTAAATATCAAATAATTCAAATTAAAGAAAAAACAAATTTTTTAGGAAGTTGTGAATTTTTATAAATAATCATATAATAACTGTAGTTATTTTGCAATCAGGAAGTTAAATCAACTACATTAAAATCAAAAAATTAATTATGAAAATAATTCTTTAGAACTAGGATAATTTTAGTTTAGTCTTTTTGTTTAGTTTAGTCTTTTAGTTTTGTTTTTATAATTTTTTAAAAAGTATTTGTTTTTATGCCGGCATTTTGAAATTAATTCAGAAATTTAGTTTAGTAAATGGGTAATAATTTCAAATTTTTCTTGCAAACATAGTATACATATTTTGGAAATGTTATTATAGGCATATGCCATTTTCAGAATAGAACAGTTTAATTTAAACTAATACTTTTTTCTTTTAGTTGCCAAATATATTTTGACAGCATAGTCTCTTATGAAGATTTTTTATGTTTAAAAGATTGTGGTTGGAGTATTGTTTTTCATACTCGGAATAGTTAAGGCAGTTTACATATAATACAAATTCTTTTATTTTGAATTAACATCGTTTTATCAGTGTATTATGTCCAAACAAGAGCTTTAGATGGTATAAATTTTTTTGCTTCAGGTTTTTTTAATATTTAAAGAAACTTTTCTTCTTTTTATATAATTTTCAAAACCTTTTTACTACCCGTAATGGTGAATCTAAAGAATACCATTTTGGAGTCTTTAGATCAATTCTGCTCACAAGGGTTAACATGAATTTAGTTAAAATCTTTTGAAAAAGTTCTTTAATTTACTATTGATCCAAGTTTTAATTGGCTCTGACTATATTAACAATATATAGTTGTCAAAATACAATACTTCTATCAATTTCCACAAAAAATGCTAGAATTCCAATCAAGAAATTAAGAAAAAATGCCAATAACCGATCATATTGTTAATAACAGATCATATTGTTAAACTATAATGTTCATTTGACCTGGTTTGTAATAAATTATAATTAAAATAAAAATAGCCTATAATAACATTTCCAAATTATGAGCACTATGTTAACAAGAAAAATTTGAAATTAATACCCATATGGATCTTGAAAATTTACTAATCAAAAAATCTGAATTAATTTCAAAATGCAGGCATAAACCCAAATACCTTTGAAAAAGTTTTAAAAAAATGACCAAACTAAAGTTATCCTATTTCTAAAATTATCCTAATTCTAAAAAATTATTTTCATAATTAGTTTTTTAATTTTAATGTAGCTGATGTAACTTCCTGGTTGTAAAATAACTACAGTTATTATATAACTATTTATTACAATTCCCAACTTTATGGGATATGTATTTTTTCTATAATTTGAATTT
This sequence comes from Hydra vulgaris, assembly GCF_038396675.1. Taxonomy (NCBI): domain Eukaryota; kingdom Metazoa; phylum Cnidaria; class Hydrozoa; order Anthoathecata; family Hydridae; genus Hydra; species Hydra vulgaris. Next base: position 50,208,625 of record NC_088930.1, on the reverse strand, counting down.
TTTTATATTTAGACATTTTTCCTAATAAACCTACATAAGGAGAAACAGGCATCAAAGAAAAAATTAGATAAGTGTTTTTACTAATTTATATATATATATATATATATATATATATATATATATATATATATATATATATATATATATATATATATATATACACTTATATGTTGTCTGAAAGTTTTCTTCCATATTTTGTTGACAAAAAGTAAAAGTTAAAATGCAAGACCGGATTTTTTTTTTTATTAATTGATAGACTGCCTGCCCCAACCAAACCCTCAGTCGATGTAGCAGCACTCCCTTGCGAGTCAGGCTAAAAGATAGTAGATGTAGCAGCACTCCGTTGCGAGTCAGGCTATTTGTCAGTCGATATAGCAGCACTCCCTTGCAAGTCAGGCTATTTGTCAGTCGATGTAGTAGCATTCCCTAGCGAGTCAGGCTATAAGATAGTCGATGTAGCAGCACTCCGTGCATGATTTACAGTAAAAAAAATGAAAATAAAAACATTGTATTAAAAGAAACAAAAATAAAAACATTTTAATAAAAAAATAAAAATAAAAACATTGTTTATATTGTTAAAAACATTCAGAATGTTTTAAAAAACATTCTGGTCAATTAAATTTGTGTTTTTGCGGCTTTTTTAAAAAACAAATAATTTGTAATTAAATTAATGGTTTTTACTTTGTTGGACGAAAGTCAAAAGAAATTAAAAGTGACATATGTGTTGGCGTAAGAATCACTTTTTTCCTTCTGCTCTTCCCAAAGACAACAAACTATAGATCTATATATATATATATATATATATATTTATATAAAAATTTAATCTACACTAGGAGTTTAGCGGTCAGCATCATCAGGTGTAACACCTGATGATGCTGACCGCTATAGGTCAGCGAAATATTGTAAATATATAATAACATCAAAATATATTTAAAACAAAAAGTTTATACGCTGCTGTCTTAATTAGATTCAACAAATATGAAAATATGGTGTAACAAGAATATGATTTTAAAAGATATATATATATATATATATATATATATATATATATATATATATATATATATATATATATATATATATATATATATTACATATATATATATATATACATATTTATATATTCATATATATATATATACATATATACATACATATATATATATACATACATATATATATATATATATATACATATATATAATATATATAATATATATATATATATATATATGTATATATATATATATATGTATATATATATATATATATATATATATATATATATATATATATATATATATATATATATATATATATATATATATATATATATATATATATATATATATATATATATATATATATATATATAGATGTATATATATATATATATATATATATATATATATATATATATATATATATATATATATGTATAAAATAATTTTTGATGTTTTGAAACACGATAAAGAATCAGAACAGGAAAAAGTTATAAGACTAGTTCTAGCGCAGATATTTACAGCACTTTGAGATGTTGGAAAAGTCATTAACATAGTAGATGATGTTGAAGAAAATTATGTTGAAAATGTTACTGCTGCTTGTCAAAGATATTATTTATTATTTTATTGCAGACTAATTTAAAAAGAAAAAATGTTAACATTGAAAAAAAATGCTTTTTTGTCATATCCTATTAGCACTACACACTGGTTTATTAACCCATACGATGGAAGACATGTACTTTTACACACTTATAACAATGATCCTTTAATAATTTTATACCATCTATGTAATGATTTTGCAGAAGTTATGCAAAATACTGTTTCATTTAACAAAATGCTTTGTCATTTAACAAAAATAGGAATTTGCAAAGAAATTATATTAAGTTTCTGAAAAAGTAATAGTCCAAGGGAGCCAAACCTGGTGAATATGGAGCTTAAGTGTGGGTTTTTAAGCAATTCATAATTTAATTCCTTCAATTAAACCATAGTAAAAAAACTTGTATGAAAATCTGCATTGTCTTGATAAAAAAAAATATGCTTTTTTAAACTGGGTATTTTTTTTCGATTTTTTTATCCAACTGGTCTAAAATGTTGCAAAAATATTCAGAGTTAATTGTTTTACTTTTTTCAAGAAAATCAATCAACAAAAACCATTTTGCATTCAAAAAACAAATGCTATAATTTTTTCTGTCAATCATTCTGAATTAACTTGATTTGGAGCTGAAGAACCAAGTCTTATCTTTTATTATATAATGATGCACAAAATTGGTTTAATCTCTTTTAAACACTCCAAATTACACTGACAAATTTGTTTTTGATTCTGTTTTGGTTGAATTGTTACACAATGCGTCATTAACTTTCCAAACAGCTTTATCATATGTAATTCTTTTAAAGCACTTGTTCATCTGAGATGCCTATGGTATAAGCAATTTCATGCTTAGCCAAACTTGTATCTTTACAAGCAATAGGGATGGCACATTTACTTATTTTGATGCAAAAAAAGTACGAACTACTTTTAAGCGTAAACTACTTTACATAACTTATATAAAAATATATAATTTACTTACATTTAAAAGTATAACTTATAATTAATTTATAATTATATAAAAATATAACTTACATTTAACAGTATTTTTTTTTTTTTTACATAAATTTTATAGCATATAAAACTTTATTACTTAAGTTGAGTTTTTTAAACTGTTACTTGAAAAAGTAAAATATTTTTGTAAAATGTAAAAAATCGATGTAAAAAATTTACATCAAAATGTAATATACTTTCTTTATGTAAAAAAAGTTCTTTATGAAGTTAACTTAGGTAAATATAATATTTAAAAAACATAACACTAACTTTACAAAGTAAAATAAAAGTACATTATAACAACAAATTTCTTTTACGTGTAAAAGTAACTATTAACTAGCAAAAACAGCTTACATAAAAATAATTTGAATAAAATTGTTATTTACACTTATAAATAAATGTTAATTTTGGCTTTGAAATTTTATACTTTACTTTGTAAGTAAATAAAATTTAAGTTATATTATTTACTTTCTCAAACAACAGTCATTTCATGTTGATTTAACATAAATTTTGAGATATGTAGTTTATTCAAATCCATTGCCTGTTTGGGGGCACTTCTGGGTAATACTTAAGGTAAAACTCTGATGTATGTGAGTAGAGTTTTTGGTGGGGCATCAGGAAAGGATTTTTTTCACATATATCATAAAGGGTAGTTCAATTATAATTAGAGGCAAATATAGTCAACATGTGGGTACACCAGTAAAGTTGAGACAGGCTCCCTGTCGCATGAGTGCTAATAAGGGCTGCTAAATAATCATTGATTTTTTATTTCTTCTTATTGTTGAGCAGATTTAGGTTAGTGGCCATAATTTAACTTTGGCTGATCAGAGGGGAGGATCAGAGTAAGGGGGCATAATTTCTAAGCTATGGGAACCTCAACCAAATCACTGTTTGTTAGAGCGCGCTTTTTTTCCAGTTTTTCTTAGTATTTGCCTTTTCAATCAAATATTTTGTTATGGTAATATGATGCAATACAACATTATTGGTATCGACTGCTAAAATAGTTTTCAAAAAATTATAAGTCATTTAAACTATCTGATATAACTTATATAATTGAAGGAGTGTTTATCAGATATAATCTTTTATTGTATTTTACCATATTTTCAATCTAATTGCAAAAAGTTGGTAAGGAAAGCTGGTCAATCTTCTACTATAGGTTGTGGGCACCCTAATAACCTCCTTTTAGTTGCGTTGGTACCCAACCTGCACAAGGATGATTAGATAAATAAAATCATATTCAATTAACACAGTGCTTTAGAATAAACTTGCAATTTTTTCAAACGTTAGTTTGATTTCACAAGTTGTTTGTTAGCTATCATGTGTCTTGGATTCTTGCGATTGATTTTTCACTTCCTTCCAGACTGGCTAAAGCTCTGAAACTTACAGCATTTGTGTAAATTTTATAAAAGTACATCCTAAAATTGTTTTCAGAGCCAACTGGAGAACTTCACTTTTTTGAACTGAAATGCTAAATGTACAAATGTGCTAACTCATATGCACATATAACAGCTTGGAAGGGATACCCCTACATCCCCCATTCAGGACAGCCATGGTCGTAACAACAACTCTAACAGAAATGAAAATTAATTTTTTTTTGTTTATTCATTAATAGCTATTCATATAATTTTTATTTGGAATGAACCAATTTCAATTATTCTATTCCAGATAAAAATTATTCCAGTTAGTCATTTCCAGAAATACCTTTCATTTTGGTTAGATTGGTTTTTAACAACAACCATGCTGAATAAAGTAGCCAAAATACAAAACTTAGAATAAAATTGCAAAATGCAAAGCCATTTCCAAACCAAGAGCAATAAACCAGACAGTCTTTTAAAAAAAACTTTTAAATAACTGATGAAAATAACATCAAGATTAAGTTGAAAAAAAAAAGTAAAAGAAATTAACTTAAAAAAAAATTATAACTTTGTATAACCACAACAGTCGCTAATTTTAATTTATTTAACATAGCAAATTTAGTAGGGTGGATCAAAAAAATACACTTTTAAATTTAAAATTATATGGCCGATTGTGAAGAAAAGTGTCTTGATGTTATTTCATCATATAGATGAAATAACATCAAGTTCTTTTTTTTTTCAGTAAATATTTGTTCCTTTTTTTGTTTTAAAATTTCAAAAATTTAAAGTAAAAAAGTTAACAAAAGTGCAAATCACAACATTTAAACAACCAGATTCCAATCACATTTTTAAAATTAAGCTTTTAGATTTTGTTCAAGAATTTAACTTTGTGTGATGACATGGAGCAAACTCTAAATATTTATATATTCATGTTTATGTAAAGCTTTCCAAAAGCATTGTGATAATCGGAGTCTGTTAAAAATAAACCCCTAAAATATTATCTCCCTTTCATGCCATTAGCGTGAGAGTGACGAGTTTATAACATTTGTATAAACATTTTATTTAACATTTTAAACTAAATTTAAGTTCATTAACAAGTCTCTAATGTCATGCAATAATCTCTTAATATTCAAAAATTATGACCATATAAATTTTGAGCAACCTTCCCTATTATTAAGAGGATTTAAAATATTATCTTTAACTAAGTTATAAGTTTGTCTTCCAATCAAATTCTGTTCCTCACTCAAAAGTTCGAAGCAAAAGACAATTTAACTCTTTTTTTGTGAATAAATAATCAAATGACGCAGACTTCAATGTTAAAATTTGTGGATGAATAACGAAGAAAATTTAGTTTTATAAGTGACTTTAGTCTACAACATCATTTGTATTTTTCAAGCAGTATTATCAAATTTTTTTTTTTTTTTAAATTTAATTTGGTCATTGATTATTGTTTTTTTATTACATAAAGACATTCTTTAATGCAGTAGCTGACTTTTAATTTTTATAATTTTTTGCTTTCCTAAATTTGCCGTTACAAATAATTACTTTTTTTTTGTAAAATATACAAATGCAGGGGCAAAAAGAAGACAAAAATATTCTTATGGCCAAGCACCTAAATATATGTACATAAAAAAGTCATTAAAAACTTGTCATTAAAAATTGATGATCATGTGTTTTTCTGAAGTTTGAGTCTATTAAGTTTATTTTAGTTGACAATGTCAAAGTCAATGTCAAAGTCAACTTGTTTCTCCGCGCAGCGGCCTTGTTCGACGAGGTTCGTGTTTCGGAGTTATAGAGTTGAGAGAGGGTTATAACCACTATTAAGTAGCCTCCTCATCTGTAGTGGCCTTCTTGGCCTTGAGGAGGTGAATAACAACAACAACAACAACAACAAAAAAAAATTATAATTTTGTACTTTTTGGGAATATGTCTAAAAAATCAATATATAAGTAACCGAAATACCGGATTCTCCTGTTTTAGTATGTTATTTTAGAAAAAAATTTCTATTTTTCTAAAATAACATACCAAATCAAAAGAAATATTGCATAAATAACAGAAATTTTGAATAATTTTATTTTTTTAACGTAAGTAAAATGGTTTAAAAAAATATTATCCATGAAAATGTAAATTAAACAAAATACAAGATTTAATTTTAAATTGCTTTAAATACAAGTATTGTGTGGTATTATACCACGCCAAAAGCAATGTATAAAGGTTTCATAATTAGAAAATGCTGAGATTCCTTTTACTAAACCGATTAGAATTACTGAATCAACAACTGCAATTCCTTTCACCAAGTCGATTAGAGTTATTTAATCAACAGCATCTTTAACTAATAGTATTATTAATAGTTATGTACAAATGAAGTCTTTTAATGTGTTATTAAAACCATATTAAACTTATTTAAAGACTATATGGTAACCAATAATATAATGATGTCTACTCGCGCAAATTTTGAGATGTATTAATAATATAATTTTGAAAAATCAATGATTTTGGTTAATAAATATCCTTTTGGTAAATCCTTAAGTGCCAAATTTAAGTATGTTCTCGTTTATATCACATTTGAATGTTTAGGGAAATGTTGAAGCAACCACCTTAATCAGTTTGGGTGTAAACTTTATATAACCATAACCTTTATATTTTGAATTTTAAAACCTGTTGACTTAAATTCAATATCAAAAAATAAAAAATAAAGGCTACTAATTTGTTGCCCTCACATTTGGGGTAGGGATGGTAAATGTTTTAGGGTATTTTTATTTCCAGGCTCCCATCACCACAAGTTTTGTTTCTTAATCTACGTATAAATCATTGCTTGTGGACAGCTCGGGTTATATGTATATTACACAGTGGCAAAGCAAAATAATTTTGGCCAGAAGGCATACTGGTCCAGATGCCCAATTTCTGTTACTTTAGAACAATAAATTTGTCTAAAAAAAAAACAACAACAAAAACTCTTTAAATACATTTTGAGGCTCCTAAGCTTCGCAGCCCTGGGCCTAGTTGCTTGAAGGACAGTAAATGTTGCTTAAACTGGCCTTGCTGTAGTTAGGCCACTGATACTACACGCAGATAAAGATAATTACACAATTAGTTCTAAACTTTTCACGACCATGAAATACTGTAGTTCTTAAAACTAGTACTGGATTGAGACTTGCAGTGTATGGGGATACTTTTGAGCAGGTGGCCTTTTTTCTTATTAAAATGGCAAAAACACCTTACCAAAATAAAGCACCTTTATAAAAAATTCAGAGCCCCTAAATCAGCGGGACATCGGGTTGTAGCCCATAATCCTAGACTAGTTTAAACTTTTCCTCCTTCATTTTTAAATAATTAAAATTTGTACACAAAAAACCTGTAAAAAGAACTAACAATTATGCCAATTATGCCTTTCAAATAGTCTGCCCTTTCTGAGTCTCCCATTGATATATGCGCCTTCTCACTGCCATGTTTCAGCTTTGTCTGAATTCTAAACTTAACTTTTTGGCATTACTGTTGGACAAGATCCTGTCAAAGTTATTGTAGAATATAAGTAAATTTACTTAATTTATATAAAATACTTTTAATTTACATTACAAATTATATAAAATGTAAGCTTATGTAATTTAAATTTTATTTTATATAATTTACTTTAATAAAAATTTGTTATTACTATTAAAACAAAAAATCTTACTTTAAAATATTATTTTATTTGTAAATTTAAATTACATTGGGTAGCATATTACTTTTATGTAATTTATTTTCATATGCAAGTTTTTTTTTAAATAATTTTTTTTAAATTAATTACTTTTATAGGTAAATGTAGATTACAGTTTGTAATGTAATTTTCAATAGTAATTAACTTTTAAATGTAAACATAAACAGCTTTTTCATGTGACTTACTTTTACATGTAAAAGTAAATTACTTTTTGATATAATCTACTTTTACATAATTTACTTCTGAAAATAAAAAAACTTACATTATAAAGTAACAGTCGTTTTAAAAAAATTAATTAATCTAATTATTGTAAAAAAATTAATTACAGTAAAATAAAACGTTTAAAATTAGTTATGTAATTTACTTTTTGATAAAACTTAACTCATGTAAGTAAAAAAAGAGTAAGTAAAATCATCCCTAACACGCAATATCATAAACTTGCTTAATGATTTCTGGTGTTGTTGCACTTTTTGGATGTCTACTATGTGATCCATCATTAATGCTTTTATAACCAGGTTTAAACTCTGGAACCCATTGGTAGACAGCTGGATATAAAAGAGCAGATTTCTGTAACACTTTCACCCATTTTTAATGAATTTCTGTTTCTGATAAACCTTTCAAAACAAAGAATCTTATCACGGCACAATATTCTGTTTTTTCTATTGTAACAAAATACACTGATACATCAACTACAATTAGATTGTAAACAAAGAATGAATTAACAAATCAAATTATAATTTTTTGTATGTTCAAATGGATGATGAAATATTTAAATAGCATATAAACTTTAATTCCTCTACTGGTTAATAGGTGTTGCTTTTAAACCTTCTCAACCAATCTGTATAAAGATTATATTAAGAACTTTATAATTGATAAATATATGATAAATCAGAAAAGATAATGTATGATCTTTTTATTCACTATTACTTGATCAAACTGATGTAGACAGAGTTTGACTGAACAAAATGACAAAAATTTCTATAAATTGCAGATATCTTCTAATGGAGATATTTGCTATTTAACAACAAAACAAGCTCCAAAAGAGTCTTTTTATCCATCGAAACAACAAGCCCTATTACTTGATTTGTTTTAGCAACCATTATTATCATGTGTGCTGCTTTCTCAGATTGCATGGAGTCATCAAGCAAGTCACCCATTGAAGATGATTGGAAATATAATACTGCTGAATGCCAGATGGGTAAACAAAGCATCATTCTACTAAGACTAATTTGGTAACAAAAGCAAGTTTATAAGCAAAAAAAGCATTAAGTTATGGTTATTTTAAAAAAAGTTACTATAGGTTACACTATGCCAACGCCTCAATCTGGTGTGTACAAAAGTTTATATAAAAAGGCAAAACCTTTATCCAAATATTTCAAAGTTTATTTTCATAATTATAAGTGGTGTTTGCATTTTGATGGTGTGATGGTATCTGAAAGGAGAAAAGAAAGTTGTTGTCTTAAAAAACTCCATGCATGAAATTCCACTTGCTGTTCTCCCACTAAAAAATGGAAAAACTTACACATATGGTGGTTTGATGGCTATTTTAACATTTGTATGATATTAAGGAGGCTATTAAAGGGATCCTAAAGTACCAAGACAAGTAGTGTTTATATTCGACTTGCTGTTCTCCCACTAAAAAATGGAAAAACTTACACATATAGTGGTTTGATGGCTATTTTAACATTGTATGATATTAAGGAGGGTATTAAAGGGATCCTAAAGTACCAAGACAAGTAGTGTTTATATTAAAGAGAATGTTTAAAAAATGTTTGAACTGAATTTTTTCATTTAAAACAAAATAATAAACATATACCGAGAAAAACTAATTTTATAGTTTTAGTCAAAGCTTGCTGTCTCCATGTTAGTGTGATTTTAAGCCTTTAAAATATTTGCCACAATCTACAGACTTTATAATTTATTCAAGCATGTTTAATTTAATTATTATAGTCTCAGTATAAAAAATGACATCATTGTAGGATTTCTTATTTTGGAAAAATTCAAATTTTTTTTTCGAATAAGTATTTTGTTTTATTTGTTTTTAAAATAGATAATTCTCATCAATTGTAATTTTTTTTCATTCCAATAGATTTTAAAGGAAGCTAAGCAAAAAAATGTTTTTTATAGAGTGCAAGAACTAAATAAAATTATCATTTTTATGGTACACTCGTAAATACAATACAATAAATACAATAAATACAATAATGTACTTAATAATAATATAAATAAATACTTAAATACAATAAATACTCAAAAAAGTCACTGATCACTTTATCATGTATTTTGAATCTTTTTTTATGTAAACAATGTGAACTTTTTTTCTAGTTTTATCTAAGCTATTTATCGCTATGACCTTTTTGTTCTCCTATCAAAATGACATTTTACAAATTCATAGTTTTTTAATTTATAAATAATTTTGGTAAATAATAGCATTTATGAGAGATATTTGACAAATTCTTTAAGAAAAATAATAATAATTATGTTAAATATAATAAATATAAAAGAAAATAAAAATAATTAAAATAAATAAATATAAAAGAAAATAATAATAATTATGTCAATTTAGATCAAATTGATAAACTTTGATAACTTGTATTTGAATGTAAAGGTTATATTTTGCATTTGAATTTTTATGATTAAATGGTTAAATCAAATGGTTTATCGGCAACTATATACAAATCCATACCAATTAGAACTTCTATAAAAAAAAGACATGTATGGATAAAACAAAATAGATGACAATTGTATCAGCTATGAAAGTTTGAATTTTGCTAAAGTGTCAAAATTAAATCATTTGAATGTTCGTGCTGAACAGTGGTGTAAATATGGGTACTGCAAAACTGCCAATTGAGAAAGAATGTGTTTGTTGCATTGAAATAAAGGAAATAAGTATTGCCACAGTTATTACAAATTAAGTAACACTTTTAAAAATATAAACTAATGTACGTGGTATTAAAAAAATAACAAATACAAGTTTTCCATTAATAGATTTCTATTTTATAATTGACTCAATAATGCTATACTTTTTTGCAATCTTTAGCAATAATTATTCAATTTTAAAAATAAAATAAAATAACCAATACATGTTTTACAAAATTAATTTTTTTAAATATATTCTCGCATGCAGCCCTCAGAATAAGGGTAAGCATTCGACAAAGCCGACCTCACTGCAGACCTTAAAGTGTTTGAGGTTGGATATTTTTTGCCAGCCTCATTTCTATGTCCTTTGTTTCAAATTTTTTTTTGACCTCAAAAAGATTGAGGTCTGCAAATTATTGTTGACCTCATTTTTCTAATACCAAGGGTTGCGCATGACTAAGAATTGAAAAAATATTTATACCCAATAAGAAATTTAACAAAAAAAATGCTGTTATTTAAACTTTTATAAGATTATATTAAATTTTTAAAAAAAATTTTACTAAGGTGAATAATCATTTAATAACAATAAATATAACACAAAACTAATTTATAGCTATAGACAAGCTTAAATATCTGAAATATTTTAATTATATTTTTTAATGCAAATTTGGAAAAAACTAAAAAAAAAAATAACTTAGGAAAATCTTTAGTAATTTATGGTGAAAAAAATTTTTTTATATAATAATAAGTAACTAAAAAAATTTATTAGTAATCTGTTCATTATTTGTACACGAAATATCGTGTACAAATAATGAACAGATTACTAATAAATTTTTTTACAATTTATTAATTTTTTTACAATTTATTAATTTTCGTGTACAAATAATGAACTTTGTTCATTATTTGTACACGAAAATTAATAAATTAATCAAAAGTATTAAAAAATTTGATTTCCTTCTGGACAAAACAAGTGCAACTCGACAAAATGTTGACCAAGCTGTATTTCGCTATCAATATTTTGTGGCGAATCCTGTGTTGTCGATTACAGCCTTGAATATTCGAGGCATAGATTCGATTAGGTGATCAATGAAACTTTGTGGAATCGCTGCCCGGGCCTTTTGGATTTGTTCAAACAGTTGATCCTTATTACGAACACCTTCATGATTAATTCTGCGGTTGACACATCTCCCACAGGTTCTCGATAGGGTTGAGATCTGGAGATTGAGGCGGCCAATCCATCACCGATAGGTGGTTGTCTTGAAACCACTGCTTGACTACTTTTGCAGTGTGTTTCGGATCGTTGTCTTGCTGAAAAACCCATTTTATTGGCATATTCCATTCAGCATGAGGTAGCATAACATCTCTCAGGATATTTTTATACATGAAACGGTCCATTATTCCATTGTTTCGATGTATTGGACCTAGACCAGCAGCAGAAAAACACCCCCAGACCATTACATTGCCTCCACCATGCTTCACGGTCTTAAGGCAGTAACGTAAATCGAGGTGTTTTCCGGCCGGTCAACGTACACAGCAAATGCCATCGCTCCCAATGATGTTGAACTTCAATTCATCACTGAACAGGACAGTTTGCCATTTCAACACATTCAAGTCAATATGAGATGTAGCAAGGAGGAGTCTTTTCTTCTAGTTTTTTAGTGAAATCAGCACAAATACTTTTTTGTGACATTCCACTTACGTAATCGCCTAAAAATTTTTTTCTTAGTTCCAATCCAAGACTGTGGGGAGCCATTTTTGCACTTGAAGTCAAAAAATATTAAAAATATATAATCACGCTTCTCAAGGCTTACCGTGTTACATTTACCTTGTGATGATACAATAATGCTCTGTGTAACACAATGTCTTGGTTGGATGTGGACTGTATTGATGTAATGAAACACTTGTTGTATTTCACTCCTTGTATTGATGTTCTTCGATAAAACACTTTGATAAAACTCACTTTGATAAACTGTCTTGACTGATTGACTTCCATATACTGACTGAATTACATGTCGATTTACACGTCTCTTATATAGTAAAATGAACCTGTGTGAACCTGATCTGGAAGGTTCGAGATGCTTCTTTTTGATGCTTCTGGAAGCTTCTGGATGCGTCTGGATGCTTCTGAATGTTTCTGGATATTTCTGGATGCTACTGGATGCTTCCAGATGCTTCTTCTGGAAACTTCTGGAAGCTTCTGCATGCTTCTGGAAACTTCTGGAAACTTCTGGATACTTCCTTTAATTATTAAAAAACTTCCATGACGTTGGCACGGACCAGACTTAAGAAAATTAAACAAACCAAAAAGGTTGCACTTGTTTTGTTCGCTGCAAAATGGCACTTGTCAACGAAATTCTGCCTGTGTGCTGTCACCTGATTGCTCATGTCATGACATGCTATGACTCCAGACTCCTGAACTGTTTGCTATGGTAGTATAGTTCGTTTCATTTTTAAGACATGTAAAATTAGGAACACTTTTTAGCATTGTTCGATGTTGGTTGCAAATGTTTTGTCCAATACTGTATATATATATATATATATATATATATATATATATATATATATATATATATATATATATATATATATATATATATATATAATTATACAATCTTTATATTGTGAAAGTATAATACTTTCATATCACACATACCATCTACCATAACAGATTTAAAATGCAATACAAAATACTTACACTCATTAAACAAAAGCCATAAACTCCTTCCATTCCCACAACCTATAATAAAAATAACAAAAAATTTCCACACAAAAAGTTATGATTACTTGAGTAGTCAACTATATTTTAAGATTTTGAGATGATTAAAACTCAGTCACTGCATCAACAAGAGATATTAATAAGGTAGGTAGTGAATCAACATTTAAAATAGTTGAATGCTTAAGACAGTTTAGTAATTATTGTGTGTGAATTTATAGACAGATGGTTATTGATAGGAATAAGCTAACTAAAAAATGCAAACATTCATTTAAAAGATTAGTCTGGTCAAAGGTATTAACATTAAATTTAAAGGTTTTCAAAATCCCAATAAACAAAACTTTAAATACCTAAATAATTATGTTTTCCTGCAGAAATGTAATACTTTATTTATATTTGATAGCAAATGTATTTATTTAAAAACAACCTACATGGTATGGTTTGAAACCTTTTCCTTTAAGAAATGTTTCTTCTAAAACCATTTGTGTTGCGCCAGCAATTTGGCTCAATATGGTTAAAACAACACCTAAAACAAAACTTTTTAATTTAAACTTAATTAAAAACAAGCTACACATATAACCATTACATATTGTAAATATATACATTATTTTTACATTAAACTTTTACTGTCAATAAAACTCCACACAGCTTCTTTTTAAGTTAGGAAGTGCTCAGAAATGGAAGACTGAAATTTAACAGCAATAAAATTTAAGACGAAGAATTAATTTGAATGTTGATACATATGGCACATATGGTAATACATATGGTAAAACATTATGGTTGTCTTTTTATTACTCCCTTTGAAACAAATTTTTAGCTTAAATGTTTATAAACTAAGAAAATATTGAAGCTGTTTGAAAAAAGTCTTTTTTTGACTTTTTGACTTTGACTTTGACTTTTTTCGAAGCTATTATTTAAGTTTATAATTTGAAATATAATAAATGTAGCACTTATAAAACTTTTTAAATATTATTTTATTCATATTTTATATATCATGGAAATAATTTAGTTATAATTCCAAACTTTTCATTTTTTTTTTGTTTAATTTTGACCGAATGCTTATTTTCAAGATTCATTACCACTACTATTTTTTATAACATATAAAAAATTTTTTGAAAAAAAAATCTTTTCATTATCATGAATTTTTGTCTAAAATTAAAAGAAGATTTGAAGAACAAGAAAGTGACAAAACATTTAAAGAACTACAAATTGTATAAGTCAGGAAAACATGATGGGAGAGAATTCTAAATCACTGATGTTCGTGGAAAAAAGCTATGTGACAAGAGTTTATGAGCATAAAGGAACAGTTAGAGTAAAAGAATGCGACTTTACTAAATGATAAATTACGCATATTTTGGTATGAAACAAGTGGTCATATTTATATTTTTAAAACAGTGTTTGTATATTGATGGTAGTTTTGACAACCAGCAGAAAAAGATTGAATCTTATGACAATGGGACAGAGGCTGGCAGCTTGAACAGTGTTTTTTTTTAATTATTTGAATTATTTAGAAAAATGCTCTTCAATTGCAAAAATATAAACATTCAACAACACATCATTACACATATAAAGTATTAAGAGAAGTTTATAAAACTATTTGCCTAATAACATTTTATATTACATGTATGATATAAAACTTACATAACATGTGTAAGTTTGATGATGAGCCATTTTACCTGATAACTCCCTGACTTACCTAAAATTCAACCCAATTTCCATAATTATTCCCTGATTTTTTTGCAGATATCTAAATTCCCAGCCTTTTTCATGTTTTCCCTGATTTTTCTGTAATATAGATAAGAAATAAAACAAGACCATGGATGGAACCTTGTACCCCAAAAATTAACAAAAATAAAAGAGAGTGTTATCAAGAACAACTTTATTATTGTAATGATTCAATAATAACAAAGACACACCACATGAAGCAAGCTTATAGAAAAAACTAGTATAGCAAACTTTATCAAAAAGCTTTAATATGTCAAGAGCCAAAGAAAAAAAAAATTTACCCCTTAAATCTAATGCACGGTAGAACAAGTTTAAAAAAACATGGTTTTAAAACCTTTTTGATAACAAGTCAGTAGTAGAAGAGGATAAAAATCCACATTGAGTGTCAGAGAATAAGTTATTAGACTCAAGATAAGGTCTTAAAAATTTATAATTCTTACTAATAGTTGTAAGAAGACTAATAAGCAACAAGTACCCACAGATAGAGGGGTCTAGAGCTACAGGGCATTTCCATTTCTGTGCGTGATTTTTTATTTTTATTTGTTGTAGCAACTAAAAGCTGGGACTTTAAGCAATATGCATACTATTATGATTTTCTTAAAAAACATTTATAACAAAAATATTTTGATCATATTTTAGGCTACCTGAAAAAATTAAATATATATTTTTGATCATTTTATTTTTTTGCATAATAATATCACTACAGCTTAAAAATATTTAACAATTTTCAAAATGCTATACTTAAGCTAGAAATAATTGATGACTGTCATTTCTCATTGAAAATATATTAAATATGAGTCGTAGAAGTATAATATTTCACTTAAAATACAAGCAATTTATTTTCTTAAAAATATCTACATGAAATTAATAAATTCTGTGCGTGATCATTCATGAACTGGGTTTAAACAATTGCTGTGACTATGATACATCGTGCAATCCTATAACTTTCTGGAAAGATTTACTAATGTTTAAAACATCATTTAAAAAAATAAATGAAATGCTGAAACTTATATTTTATGAGGAATTAAAGTTTATTTATTTAGTAACTAAAATTTGAGTTTTTCTGTTCTGTGCGTGATTCCGCTTCAAACTTAATTTATTCTTTATTGACATTACTAATATATACCATTTTTTGTTTACAAAATATTATATAGGTTAGAATTAAATCAGAGCAAATTGGAGGTCGCCAGTTTTATTATTATGAAAATAATAGACAAAAGATATACGAGTTTCCGTGCATGATTTTTTTTGAAATGCCCTACAGATACCTGTTTACAGAAGCAGGAAAGTAAGATTTTGTCAACAAAATTGTTAAATAGTTTAGAGAGTAAGGAAGAGAAATTCAGAAGAAAAAAAGTTTTGGAGAATGTTCTTTCGTGTTGTCCCACCAATGAAGGAATGTTCGGACCACAAGCTGTAGAGGAGTGAGAAACAACTTTAGCAAAGGAAGCAGGATTTGGATGTCTAATAGTAAACTAATGTTTCTTTTGAATTACAGGAAGAGTGCTGATATAAAATCCAGAAGTTGAATAGGAGGAAACCTTTATCATAATGCATTCTGCCTTCTACTTGGGAGAGGTAATAAGACCAGATCTATGTACAAGTGCTTGATTGATACGAGAATGCTTGATTGGCCTTGTTAATGATATTGTTAAAAGTCGTGAAGCTAACTTCTGAGAAAATACACTTAATAATCTAAAAATAAATTAATGTCAGGCAACTTCGCTTTGCATAAATTTCTTGCAAAAGACAACTTCTCCAGAGAGTTAATCTTCTCCAGAAAATTCTTCTTCTTCAAAGAGTTGTTTTTGTGAAAAAAATGAAGAAATGATTACAATTAAAAAATAGTATTTTTATTATTGTATTTTTATTTTATTTATCACTCGCCCGGTGATTTCCAATTTGTAAAACAGCAGCCCAAGAAAAAGGAAATCATGGGGTGGAGTAACGCTTGACTTAAAACTGGAGAGAAGTAATATTTCATAAATAATTATTCATACCTGTTTAAATCTAAAGATTATGAAGGAGGCACAATTCCATGATTCTAAACTGATTTCAAGTAGGTGAATAAATGCATAAGTATATGCCCAGACCAAGCATGCAACTATTGGAAATCAATCAAAAGATAATAGCTATTAACTGGCTTATATTAAAGATAGAAACAGTAGAATTAAGATTAGCTTTACAAAAAGTAAGTAGGTTAGCAAAAAGCAAGTAAGTAATGTAGCAAGTGGTGAATTTTGCAAAAACTAAGATTGTGAGAAACTAAATAATTTTTCAAGTATTCTTTTGTCAACAAAAATGTATATTATTACGCTTTTTTTTGTAATGATTAAGAACAAAGACTGTTAAATACTCTTTTAGTTTCAGCATTTGCAAGATCCACGATATCCAAAAAATTAGGCAAAATGATTTTAATGCCTTCTACACAGCTTCGAATATAAACTATTAATGTTAATTTTTGGTATATAGTTGTTGACTTATCAATCATTACTGAAACCTAGCTCTTTAATTTGACAACTTTTACAATTACTTTTGCCCTTATTTTGTTACCTATATGATTAAGAATATTATTTCCTTACCTATATGATTAAAAATGGATTATTGAATGTGTTTCAGTATTAAAGAACGTGACCTATTGCAACCTTTTTTTTTTACTTGTAGATCAATTTTAATTTCAAAGGACTGGTTTCTTTTTTATCTTTTAAATGTAGTTCAAAAAATGTTTGCTTTTACAATTTTTTATGTGTATTTTTATATATTTTTTTAAGACTTTGAAATATTGTCCTTAAAAGAATTCCAAAGCTCTGAGACATGTTGTGTTTATATTAAAGAGAATGATAATAAAAAAATGTTTGGGCTAAATTTTTTTGATTAAAACAAAAGAATAAACGCATACTAAGAAAAATAAACTTTTTTATTTTAGTCAAAGCTTGGCTTCTCTGTTTTGTTGTAGGCTTAATATACGCCACAATCTACAGACTAGATAATTTATTCTAGCGCATTTTATTCCTAAGAGTTTCAGAACATTACATCTTTGATTTATTTTTGTTTGCATAAGAGATCAATTATGTAAACAAACAAAAAAGTTAATGAAAACTAAAACTCTAAGGAATAAAATGTGCTTAAATTTAATAAATTATCAAGTTTGTAGATTGTAGCGTATAATATGCTGACTTTTGGGCCTACAACAAAACAAAGAAGTCGAGGTTTGACTAAAATAAAAAAGTTACTTTATCTTAGAATACATTTTTTTTTTGTTTTAATTAAAAAAATTCAGCCCAAACATTTTTTTTTATAATTCTCTTTGAACACAACATGTCTGGAGGTTTGGGATCCCTTTAAGAGTCTTTTTTATAGCTTCTGCAACCATGTATAATGCTGCTTGATGGCTAGCAGATTTTTTGTAATATAAAATTTTCTTTAGCAACAAATATCTGTTGCACTCTATCTTCGCCATAATAAGCAACTTTATTTTTAGTTTATTATTTAGATACTTTTATACCCAGCTTGGATACTACACCAAGTACTTCCACATTTTAACAGGTAGTGCACCCAACTACTTTTTTCAAAAGCAGAACCATTTGCTTTTGGAACAAAAATCTGCTTTTTGCTCCAATGTCCAAGTTAACCAGCAACTTAACCAGTTAGATTGATGTGCAGAAGTTATATATACAATTTATATGCAGAAGGTAAACCAGATAATGCAATTTGATTTCATCTGGAGTGCCAGACAAGAAAAGGCTGGTGGTTTTTTTCATTTTTAATTTTGGATTGATTTGTTTAATTTTCATATGACTTTTCAAATATATTAACTAAATTAAAACTTACAATGCTTGCAGCTGAAAATCCATTAATGATATAGTAAAATTTACATAAATTATTATTATAAATTTTAATTTATATTCACAAATTTAGAATTTATAAAAAATAATAATTATAAACAACCAATATTCACAGGATTATCAGGGAAATTAAACTCATGAAACCATTGTAATTGCAATTAGATAGTGTAGTTTATCCACTACCTAAAATGTTTATTTCTAGTGAGAAATATTGTCTGCAAATTTCTCACTAGAAACTGCAAGATAGTAAAAGTGGTTAATAGAAGTATACATTTTTTATGACAATTTAGTTTAAATAAGAGTTTATTTTTTTAATTATTAAATTTTAATTATTTTTTAATTAAAAAAAACTCACCTATAGCTACATATTTTTGACTTTGAGTTCCAGAACCTGACTTAAGTATGCTTGCCAAACCAACTATGCACAAACCAGACTAAATCATTAAAATGTAAAAAAAGTAAGTTTAAAAAACGGCAGGGAAGCGTGAAAAATAGAAAAAAAGATCTTAAAAAAATTATTGGGTACACCCTTTCCTAGAGCACTAATGTATATGCCTTATAAGAATAAGCTTATACATTGTGAAAAGCTACATTATTCTTCCTCAAATTTTTGCAATATATTGAAGTCAAAACCTTAGTATTAGTGTAATCTTAAAGCATTGAAGAGCACTCGTAATTACTCATACATATTATTAAATTGTGATTTAATAACCAATTTCATAGACATAAGATTTTTTGCTTGGATAACAATCCATTTTTGTGTTTTGTAGGACACTGTAGCAAGGTTGTAGTTTTTTACAGGAATTTCAAATGATTTTGTTTTGTTTTCCAGATTCAACAAGGTTCAACAATAATTTTGTTTTGTTTTCCAGATTTAACCAGGTTCAACAAAAATGACCAGTGAACTTAATACCATGAGCTGTGTTTTGCTTGCCTTTAAAATATTAGAGTGTGTTACCTTATATATTTTTGCCCGTTTGGAGAATTTATAATTTCATTTAGAACTTTTGAAGTGATTCTCTTTCCCTTAACACTTAAAAGTGTTATTAACAACTTATAGTTAGCAGTAGAGATTGCAAAACACAAGAGAAAAAAAAAGAGTTTTAACAAAACCTACATTTGAATTATAATAATAAATATATTATTTAAAATTTTAGAATATATTTACTTTTACCAGCTTCATAAAAGATAATCACTAACCACATCAAAATATAATTTATCAACCTAATAAACACTCATTAAATGTTCAGTATTGTTTGAATAACTTTTTTTGATTGAGACTTTCAAATAAGTAAATTTTTTCTAAATCAATCAAATAACCCACTGTAGTTTGGCTGGAAATTTTATTATAAAAAAAATTTACTTAATTTTTTTATAATTAAAATCCAATCATAAATTTTATCATCTTTAAAATATCAAACATTTTAACATACCACTGTCACAACCATCCCAAACCAATGCGACGCTTTTAATTTGTGTTTTAGAAATATTTTCTATAAAAAAAAAAAAAAAAACTGTCGATAAAAATAAAAAATATTTGATTGTTAAACTAATAAAATTAAAAAAAAAAGATAACGTCAAAAATCAAACAGGCAAAAAAAAAAGGGTTTCAGGTTAACAACTATGTTTTAAACAATTGATGATTATTAAATTAACATTTTAAAAATGGTTTAAAAAATAATGACTTTTGATCAGTTTAAAAGTTAGCGGATAAACTAATGCTTTGAACATTTTCCCAACAAAATTGCTAATTAACGGGTGATGCGGAAGTTATCGGACAAATCCTAATTTCATTATTTGAGCATAATAATTATTTTTTGTGGTTTTATGCGTAGGCATAAACGTTCTATAAAATATAAACTTTATTATTTGAAACAGAATTATTTAAAATGAGGTTAAATGCAGCTGAACGAAAATCTTTTTGAAAGCAACTAAAAAGATTTTTTTGTAAATAAACCTAAGATAAAAATAAAAAAAAGCGTAAATCATTTTAAAAAGGAAGAATTTGCTCGAAGTACAATATATGATAACCTAAAAAGACTTGAAACTGTTCAATCGTTTTCTGATAGAAAACGATTGAACAGTTTTTTGAACATTTTTTTTAACTGACGACAATTGGTCGTCAGTTAAAAAAAATGAATATTAAATATAGAAAACGTGAAAAGACTCCAAAATACACTATAGAACAACAAATAAAGGCAAAGAAAAGAAGCAGGAAACTAGTTAACCAACTCTATAACACAAAATCGCTTCTAGTCATCGATGACGAAAAATACTTTTGTTTTGCAGGGGACAACGTGCCTGGAAATTCTGGATACTACACAAACAACAAAAAGACATGCCCCAGAAAGTGTTCGTTTTATAGGAAAAGAGAAATTTCCAAAAAAATTATTAATGTGGATAGCCATATCTGACCGTGGTATGTCCGAGCCATTGTTTCGCACTTCCAAGGCTGTAGCGATCAATTCATCAAATCATCTATATTAATGAATGTTTAGAAAAACGACTTCTTCCATTTATTCACAAGTATCATGGAGACTTTAACTATTTATTTTGGCCAGATTTAGCAAGTTCTCATTAATCTAAAGATTCTAAATTAGATGGACCAATATGTCTATTACGTTGAGAAAGAATCCAACCCTCCAAATGTGCCTCAAGCACGACCAATTGAAAATTTTTGGGGACATTTGGCACAGAAGGTTTACGAGGGAGATTGGCAAGCTTCAACAGAGCAAATTTTGATTGATCGCATTAAACTAAAACTACAAGAAATTGATTTAAACTTTTTACAGTCGCATATGAAAGGCGTCAGAGCAAAATTGAGATCAATTGCAGATGGTGGTGTTTTTTCATATAAAAAATAATATATTTTTATAAAAAGATAAATGCTTTATTTAAAAAAAATATAATAGCAGTTTGTTTTTTATTTATAAATAAGTTATTGACGTTTTTATTTTGTCCGATAACTTCCGCATCACCCGTTAGTTGATTTTTTATCAAATACTTTGTTAAAATATTTCGACAACTATTCAAAATTCGTTTCATAAAGAGGACAGCTTTATGGAGTCAATAAGTTTGCTGTTGGACAAACTATAAAAAGATATGAGAACTAGATCTCCAAAGAATAAAAATCAATCAGGAAGACCAAGCAAAACAACACACTATCAGGAATTAGGGATTCTTGATGTCCAGTAGGTACAAGATACAATCCTAAATACCAACTGCCTACTATAAAACATGGAGGAGGTAATGTAATAATTTGTGGATGTTTTAGTTGGGGTGGAGTTGATCATTTTGATAGAATTAATGAGACTATGAATCAAAAAGTACAAAGATATATGCAAGACTATAATGTTACCTTCTGCAAAGAATAAAATGCCTTGAGGATGAATATACCAACAGGATAATGATCCCAAACATACAGCCAAATCGGGTTTTTCAAAAAGAGTAAAGTTAATGTTTTGAAGTGGTTATCCCAATCACCTGACTTAAACCACATTGAACATCTATGGGAACATGTTGACCATCAAATGAAAGAAACTAAGCCTACAAATCGCGCTGATTTCATTAATAAAATCAACAAAACATGTGACTCAATTCCGATTGATGTTTGCAATAACTTAGTAGACTCTATGCCTTATAGATGCCATTCTTGATTGCAAAGGATATCCAACAAAATACTACTGTGATTTTGATTTTAGATAAATTTGAGATCTAAAATTGTTAAAATGATTGTACTATTTAAAAAAAAAAAACATTGTTCACAAATTTTTGAACTTATCAAAAATCATTAATTTGTATACCAACTGAAAAATAATAATTGGATAATCCATAATTGTTCAGAACATATTTGTAAACTTGAAAACCTATCTATTGGTATATAATATGTAGACTATAGTAAAAAATGTGCTAGAATATTAACAAAATTTCATTTTTTTTGCATGTCCTCAAGCTTTTGGATGCTACTGTATATATATATATATATATATATATATATATATATATATATATATATATATATATATATATATATATATATATATATATATATATACATATATATATATATACACATATATATACACACACATATATATAAATATGTAGAAATATCTGCATATATATAAATTAATTTTTATAAATATATATATATGTATATATTTATATATATATATATATATATATATATATATATATATATATATATATATATATATATATATATATATATATATATATATATATATATTTGTATATACATATAAATATATATACATATGTAATAAATATATATATATGTATATATATTTATTGATAAATGTTGTATATTACTGGAAATACAACTCAATTATTCAAATATAAAATAAAAACCGTTATAAAAATACAAATTTAGCGTTGCAACGGCATCTGACGTCAAGTGTACGTGATTTGATATTTACTAATCGCCGGAATCAAAATTAGAAAGTAAAGATTTTTTCCTATGCCTGCAAGCAGAAACCAATTCACTTTTTTTATTAAGTAGTAAACCACTATCAAAGTTCATAAAAAAATATTTTTCACTGATGCAAAAGATACACTTTTTTGTAGATGGATTATAAGTTTGGTATCTTTTAATTATGTTCCACTTAATTACAGGCATGTTACCTGCGTCTTTGTTTTTCCAGATTTCTTTGGAAAGTTCTGTATCACTTCTATACCTGGTTGCATTAAATGATTTAAGGTGGTTTGCAAATCTGAGCTTGAATGCGTTTTCACTGATACCGATGAAAGATTTTTCCATAAGACTGGGATTAGGTGATGATAAAGTGGCTTTATATACAACATTTTTTGATAGACATTCGTTATTTAATGGGCATGCAGTTTTCTTAATGCAGTTACAATTTATATCATTAGTGGTGAGTTTGTTGCGCAAAATTTGTTGGTTGTGTGAATTAATAATAGATCGAATATTTGGCATGCAGCTGTAACTAACTTTTATTATGTTTCTGTTGAAAATTTTGTGGAGCTTATGATGTAATGGAAAATGTAAGTCA
Organism: Hydra vulgaris; assembly: GCF_038396675.1. NCBI lineage: Eukaryota > Metazoa > Cnidaria > Hydrozoa > Anthoathecata > Hydridae > Hydra > Hydra vulgaris. Next base: position 50,184,818 of record NC_088930.1, on the reverse strand, counting down.
GTTAAGTTTAAGAAAAGGTGTCCAATTTTTGTTACCACATTTTTACTGAAAGGAGGATTAAACCATATTATATTTCTTTTTCGTTTATTAGTTTTAGAAGGATTTAGATTTGAATGATATTGGAGATTGGTGTGAAATCCAGACTTTTCTAATACGTCTTTATAAATAGGAGCAGACTTTTGGAAAATTTTTTCGTTTGAAGAATCGGAAGATAATCTATGTTCAATTGAGGTTGGTAATTGTTTTAAAATGCTTGGTGAATGGTTGGAACTAGCATGGATATAATTATGCTAGTTACGTGGTTTTACACTATCTCCAATAATATATATACATATATAAACAGGCCTTGTTTTAAATAAAAAATGTTTAGCGCATTTGCCTAATGTGAATTTGACATCATAAAATTCTCTATATTTTTTTACGTTTTAAAGACATTAACTTATTTAAATGCATTATTTACATGCATTTACGACATTAAGAGGAGATAGCAAGAGTCCAAATGAATATATTCTATACGTTTCCAAGGCGAGTTTTTAAGAGTTGATATTGATTACTAAAATTTACTTTTTTTAAGTAAGGCAATTTTCTTCATAAATCACCAGTCTAACGGTATGAATGATGTTAATAATAATAGTAATAATTATACCAAATTTAATTCCTATGGTATTAACATACCACATTGTCCAAAACAAATTAAAGATGTGCGTGCGTTTGAATGCGATTTATTCAAATTAAGGAAGAACATACAGTTTAGGAAGGTTCAATGCGCCTTCCAAAATAAATTAAAAGAAGACATTTTTTCTATTCGTATACTTTAAGTGTATACTCACACTTATGCAGATAAAACATCAAATTTGCATAAATTATCAAAAGACGAATACAATAAGTTGTTAATGAATGCTACTACATCTAACTATAAAAAAACCAACCCTATTATAAAAGATCACATTAATAAAGAAGGAAAAAATATTCTAAAGAATCATGACATTTTTAAAAAAATCAATATAAATCGTTCTTTCAATTAATTCATTACATTAAAAGACCATAAACCTAATTTTTTAAATAATCCTACTGTTCGTCTAATTAACCCAGCTAAGAATGAAGTTGGTAGAATAAGTAAGCATATTTTATCAGATATTATCACCAACCTAAGAAATATTTTGCAATTAAATCAGTGGAATAGTACACAAAATGTAATAAATTGGTTCAAAAACATCAATGACAAACATTTTTATAAATTTCTTATTTTCGACATCGTTGACTTTTACCCTTCTATTAATAAAAAGCTACTTATCAACTCCATAAACTTTGCAGAACAATACATTTCCATTGATGCTGATCATAAATCTTTAATTCTCCACGCGCGTAAGTCTTTATTATTTACCAATGATCAAGTTTGGATTAAAAAATCGAGTGGTTTGTTTGATGCTACCATGGATGCATTTGATGGAGCGGAAGTGTGTGAGTTAGTTGGTATTTTTCTTTTCTTCCGGATTTCGCAATTTTATAAAAAATCTGATTTTGGATTATATAGAGACGATGGCCTAGCCGTGTTTAAAAACGCAAGCGGTTTAAAAATGAAAAAAATTAAGAAGCATTTTACTCAAATATTTAAACAATGCAACCTCTGTATTTCCATTCAATCTAATATGAAAGTTGTTAACTACCTTGATGTTACATTTGAACTTAATAACTGCACTTTTCAACCTTACCATAAACCTGATAGTACGCTAAATTATATCCATGCTAGTTCCAACCATCCACCAAGCATTTTAAAACAATTACCAACCTTAATTGAACATAGATTATCTTTCGATTCTTCAAATGAAAAAATTTTCCAAAAGTCTGCTCCTATTTATAAAGACGTATTAGAAAAGTCTGGATTTCACACCAATCTCCAATATCATTCAAATCTAAATCCTTCTAAAACTAATAAACAAAAAAGAAATATAATATGGTTTAATCCTCCTTTCAGTAAAAATGTGGTAACAAAAATTGGACACCTTTTCTTAAACTTAACTGACTTACATTTTCCATTACATCATAAGCTCCACAAAATTTTCAACAGAAACACAATAAAAGGTAGTTACAGTTGCATGCCAAATATTTGATCTATTATTAATTAACACAACCAACAAATTTTGCACAACAAACTCACCACTAATGATATAAATTGCGACTGCATTAAGAAAACTGCATGCCCATTAAATAACGAATGTCTATTAAAAAACGTTGTATATAAAGCCACTTTATCATCACCTAATCCCAGTCTTATGGAAAAATCTTACATTGGTATCAGAGAAAACGCATTCAAGCTCAGATTTGCAAACCACCTTAAATCATTTAATGCAACCAGGTATAGAAGTGATACAGAACTTTCCAAAGAAATCTGGAAAAACAAAGACGCAGGTAACATGCCTGTAATTAAGTGGAACATAATTAAAAGATGCCAATCTTATAATCCATCTACAAAAAAGTGTAACTTTTGCATCAGTGAAAAATATTTTATTATGAACTTTGATAGTGGTTTACTACTTAATAAAAAAAGTGAATTGGTTTCTGCTTGCAGGCATAGGAAAAAATTTTTACTTTCTAACTTTGATTCCGGCGATTAGCAAATATCGGATCACGTACACTTGACGCCAGATGCCGTTGCAACGCTGAATTTGTATTTTTTATAACGGTTTTTATTTTATATTTGAATAATATGGCTGATGATTGCCGAATGAACAGGTAACAGCGCGTTACCTGCCTTTCAGTTCCATTCTTTCTGTATAATTTGTGCATTATTAAAAGCTCTAAAGTCATATAAAACAGAATGCTTAGCAAGACTAGATTTCAAAAATATGGGTGCATGGAAAATTGGGATTATGAAACACATCTTAGAAACGTTTCTTTTTTGTTGTTCATGTAGATAATTAATTACTGGTGATGAAATTTCAAGTACCAATTGCCATAAAACAAGCTGCATGACGTTGTATTTTCTCATTTAAAATATTTTAATATTATTTGATCTATTTTTTCAAAAAGATATTGATCACTCTTAAACAGACAAGAGTTGTATTTCCAGCAATATACAACATTTATCAATAAATATATATATACATATATATATATATATATATAGATATATATATATATATATATATATATATATATATATATATATATATATATATATATACATATATATATATATATATATTTATCTGGAGAGCTAACGCTCACAGACAATCTGTCATAAACAACAGATATTTTAAGGTTTTCTGAAATTTCTTTAACTAGTTTAGTGCCAAATTGTAGAACTAGTCTTTTACCTTTTAGTAAATCAATTATTTGCTTACTTAGAAGGTCCCCTGTTGACTGAATTATCTGAAACTGTTTTCTGTAAACAGAAGACCTAGAGATGTTGGTTTCTTTAAAATTAACAATAAATTTGGAAATAATGGCAGACATAATTTCAGTCTGAAGTCGTATTCCAATATTATATATATATATATATATATATATATATATATACATATATATATATATATATATATATATATATATATATATATATATATATATATATATATATATATATAAATATATATATATATACATCTAAAAGTATTCATATACAGTAGGGTGTCTCAAAAAATGATAAAAATTTGAAAATCAAGAGACTATACCCTCCAAACTATGTGACTCGGTCAATAAAGATAGAATATATTAAAAATTTTGATCCAAAATTTGCAACTTTGCGAGATGTGTAACTATAAATTCAGAAAGATTTATATTTTTTTATGGTTTAATGCGCATATTACTGAGACAATTTTCCTTCAATAAATATAAAAAAAAACTTCAAAGTTTATTTTGCAGAATTAAATAATGAAATAAACAACCGTCACAGAGAGAAAAAATGAATCACAAAGTTAGAAATTTTTTTATTAAATTTAACGCATAGGAAAACAGTTATAAAGTATATGCTTTTGTGAGTTGATCTTTTGGCATTTTGGCTTGTATTTTTTTTCTATGATCTTTTGCAAAAAGCATTATATTTTGCCTTTGATCATCATTTGTAGATGCCTTTACTAAGTCTTGTATAAGTTTGATGTTCCTTTCTGCGCAATTGTTAGTAGTAGAGAGATATTTTATAAATAAACAGAACTTACGAAAACTATCATTATTATCCCAAGACTTTACTCCACTGTAAACCCATTGTTCAACTTCCAATAATTATAAATTAATAATTTTAATGCTTTTTGAAATTCCAATAATTTTAAAAAGATACCAAGACTCTGGACCAACCAGAAGAGATAATGTTGTTTCGGAATCAAGAACTGGAATAATTTGAGGATACCCAATATGAAATGTAGGCATAGGAAATTTAAGTAGGTTATTAATCATTTTTAATTTTTCATTGTCTTCAATGTCACGATCTCCAATTGCTAACACAACAAGCTGAGGAGTTAAGTAGTTAGTGTCATTTTATACTCTTTGTTAAAGACTGTCTTAATTGGTCATTGTATTGCTCTTGTATTTTAAGACTTGCCCTGAGAGCATAAAGGTCATTCTTGGGTGCTTTTGAAGACAGAGCTTTTTAAAAAACATGGTGCATAAAGAATGGCAGTAAAAAAACTTCCTTTCTGTGCCTTTCTTCTTTTTCTGAACAGAAAGTAAGAGAATCTTTTGCAAGAGTGTACACCACTGAATCAACTTCTAGGTTATCCCAACTCATTTTTACAATATTAATTACACTTACAATATTAGGTTCACTTCTGTACAAACTTCATTCCACTTTTTAACTTTAAATATAATGTTCTATGGGGACCTTTTGTCTTTCTTGTGAGTACTTCTATGAAGTGAGACATATGCAGCTCATATATGTGATGCCTGCATAACAACCATATTAAAGGGAGATTAAGTTTTACGCTCAGCAATTGAATTGCTCCAGTATATTTCCCCATGTTGCTGCTGGTTGTATCACAGTAGCAAGCAAACAGTTGATTAACACACTCGTAATATTCTAATAATTTTATTAGTTCAATTGTCTGGCATGCTCCAGTACCATTTTTTTAATTGAAGCAATATATCCTTGCAATCTGGAGCGTCTGGAGAGCTAACGCTCACAGCCAATCTGTCATAAACAACAGATATTTGAAGGTTTTCTGAAATTTCTTTAACTAGTTTAGTGCCAAAATGTAGAACTAGTCTTTTACCTTTTAGTAAATCAATTATTTGCTTACTTAGAAGGTCCCCTGTTGACTGAATTATCTGAAACTGTTTTCTGTAAACAGAAGACCTAGAGATGTTGGTTTCTTTAAAATTAACATTAAATTTGGAAATAATGGCAGACATAATTGCAGTCTGAAGTCGTATTCCAATATTATATCTTGCTGCCACAATTGATGTTGCTTCAATAAGCTCATCAGGAGTAAACTCTATGATTATTGTAGTCATTTTCTTTAACCTAAAAGTGTTTAATAAATAAATTTTTCATTCAAGTTTGTTGTTGAGTTAATATGCCTCTATTAATAATAAAGTTGTCCTGGAAATAAAATAAATGCTTGATTATAAATAAAAACTATTTTTAATAACGTACTAGTTCACAATTACTGTTTTTTTTTCTTCATAAGTTTTCCGTCATATTCAGTGCAGTCGGCTGTTTCAAATCCATCTAAATTTTCACTACATATTGGTATACTACTATCCAGGCTTCTTTGAACTCTATGAATCTCTTTTGTTTTTGTTTTTGTATAGTTAGAAATCTGAGTCTCCTCTTTTCAGTTCTAGCTCTGTAAGCTGCATCATATTTTTCCTCAATGAACATTTACCTTCATTCATTTGTTCTTTAAAGAACTCTAAATCATTTCCAACTACTTCTAGATCATTATTAGCTGCTCTTATTTTCTGCTCAAAATCCATTTTTGAAATATTAAAAAGATTACTTAATTCGAACTTAAATTCTTTTACTAGAATGTTATGTTTTGTTTTATCTTTAAACTCAAGTGATTTCATTTTTAGCATTTTAGTGTATTTTTTAATGAGCTTCTTTATTTTGTCCCTAAGTAAATAATAATAAAAAAATATTTTATCGATAACAATTACAGTTAAGATAACAAAAAACGAGTACAAACTAAAAAAATATTCATTATTTTAAAGGTTACTAATTAGCTTACTTGAGCTCCTTTCTGAATATAATCTCTAAAACCTGCTTTGATCCGTACAGAAAATACTTCGCCAACAACACAATTGATCCCAAAATGATTAACATAAAATCCAAGACGCTTTTGAGGACATGCACTGTGACACCTTGACGGCCTGAATCTGTAGCTTTTTTAGAGTTTAACAATAGGTAATATCTCAATACATTTCCCACAGAAGGCAGTTGGTTTGTTGGCCATTTGCTTATAAGATAATTAAGAAGGTAAACAGTTCTTCTTGGACTAATAGAGCAGTTGTATTTTCTCTTTGCACCTCGCTTTATTTTCGTTTTTGAACATTCCATGTTAAAAACAAATAAAAATTGATATTGTGAACACTTCTACACTAGTTTAAATTATTTAACAAGTAAATCTATTAGAAAAGTTTTTAAAGATTCTCAAGCTTATCTAATAAATCTTTCTGCATGATTTTAACAAAAATGCTTATTTTATAACAATTATTACAAATGCGAAAGTAACAAAAATACAGAAAAAATTGTTATATCCAAATTTTTTCAACTTTTTAACTTTTTTGAATTTGAAATACCATTATGTAAAGAGCTATTCTATCTCACCTAGAAGCTGTTCTATCTCACCAAGAAGTTCACCAAAAAAAATTCAGCTCAAAAGGTTAAGTGGAATTGCTTTATGTAGAATTTGGGTTTTAAGCAAATAACTCATTTTTAACAGTTTTTTGTGGTATAATTTAAAAAAAAATGGCATGTAAAATTAAAACAACTATATAAAAACATTTTTCTAATATTTTAATATATATTTATTAAAGATAGCTTAAATCTTTCTGATAAATATTTGTAGATATTAATTTGCAATGTTGTCTGACTATTAATAGGATATTTTGTCGTTGTTCTTCATTTTGAGATGAGCCAACAAATTGCTGAATTATTCCGATATTTCTTTCTGCACAATCATTTGTGACACTTAAGTTTTTAATAAAAAAACAAACTTGTTGTAAGATTCAAGATCTTCTAAGTTGCCTTTAGTATGAATGGTATATAACCAAACCTTAATCTCATTAACTAAATCCAGTTTGATAAAAATAAACCAGTTTTCCTCTGTAATCAAGTCTTTTAATTGAGTGCTATCATTAAAAACAACAACTGTTGGCTTTTTTTAATATATAAGTTTTATTTCAGGTACTTTATATGAAAGTAAAGTTTCTAAAATGGCTGATATAGTTAGATGATCAAGACGGGAATCAGCTAAAACCATCATAACTGCTTTAGGAAACAAGTACCAAGAATGAGCTTGCATACTCTTCAACAGCGCGTTACCTGCCTTTCAGTTCCATTCTTTCTGTATAGTTTGTGCATTATTAAAAGCTCTAAAGTCATATAAAACAGAATGCTCAGCAAGACTAGATTTCAAAAATATGGGTGCATGGAAAATTGGGATTATGAAACACATCTTAGAAACGTTTCTTTTTTGTTGTTCATGTAGATAATTAATTACTGGTGATGAAATTTCAAGTACCAATTGCCATAAAACAAGCTGCATGACAGTCACTGGGCTGATAAATTAGAATAAAAAAAGGCTGATAAAAGAATAAAAGTCTTTTAACTTATCAGAGTTGATATTAAAATAAAAAGCAAGATATTCTACAAGATGCATGTAATCATCCCTTGGAAAAGTTGTGATATTCAGAGAAAACTCTATAAAACTCTTTGCTTCAAAGTATAAATTGTATATGCCTGAACTAAAAGTGAGTGAATTCTCAGAAAACCTTTTAAATTTATATTTAGCATCAGGAGCAGAAATTAATGGCAAAAATTCCTCCCATCGCTTCTTAAAGTTGGAATAAAGTGTATTATTTGGGCATTTACTTTTAATCCCAGTTATTGCTTTGTGCACAGTGGTTTCTTTAAAATTCTTGTTAAAATCATAATTGTTCCTTCCAATCTGCCTGTATTTGTAGCAGTAGTGTCAGTACAAACTGCAAAAACCTGGTCGGGTACTTCAAAATACTCCAATAGATTTTGTATAACTAAAACCTAATCAAGTGCTTTTCCAGTCTTACTTTGTGCAACTCCAAGAAGAAGATCATCTTTATGCCTAAATTCTGGGCTTGTAACAGAAACAACAATTCGATCAGGGTTAATTTTCTGCTTAAATTTTCTTCAATATGGCTAACTACTTTACCATCAAAATGTAGAACAAGTTTTTTACCTCTTAACTTATCTCAACAAATTTCTCGCATTTCAATACCTTTGTGTGCTACAGTTTCATAGCGTTTCTGCCTCACAGTCTCTATTTAATTTTAAATCTTTCATTTCTGCACCAAAGTAGTTTAATACACAAGCAATAAACATAGTTTGATCTCTGTAACTTATCCCTTTTCTTACACTTAAAGGTGTTGTCGCTGCTATAAGACTATCTCTAGTAATAATATTATGATCAATAATGGTAGTTGTATGTGCTTGTTTTTCTTTATTCATTTTAGATATTTGGATTTCATTGGAATTGTCCTCTTTCTGCTTGGAACTCATATCTTTAGAATCTAGATAAAGTATAAACTATAAAGTAAAAAAGTTTTTTTACAAAGGCTTGATAAGAACATAAGCAATTTAATAAAGCAAATAAATACCTGATTCTAAACATATCCTTTCTTTATTGAAATTTGGTTGAACTTCCAGACCACAATCAGCTAAAAGACACTTATTGACTTCAAGGCATACAGCAATATCTTCTTCGATTTCCATTATGGGTTTAAAAGAGCAATCTGTCAACATTTTCTTCCTGTATTTTTCATACCTTACATATCTCTCCATTCTTCTTTCAACTCTTGATTCTAATTCCTTATCTCTAATGTGACTAATGAACTGAACTCTTTCATTCCTCTGATCTTCAATGAATGAAAGAACTTTCATTAAACTTTCTTTGTTTCTAGGCATATCGATACTCTGATGGATTAGTTCTTCTATGTTTGCTTTACCAAAATCAAAAAGACGTTTCATTATACCAAAAAAAAAATTACTTATAGTAATATATTAACATACTCTACACATTAAATCTTAGTATAAAATATTATTATACAGATCTACATATATTACAAAATAATGTTATATGTCTTTACTTGAAACTCTATAATTTTTTGTTTTCTGATATTTATCTAAGTTAGTTTTTCTTGTTTTACCATAAGCTGTCATTTTTTGTGAAGTTTTACAAATTTTTCAAGAATTTTTGATTCACAAATTAAATAGTTAATCAAATCCGCAGAGTTTCCTGAGGCTTACTTTTTTTCAGAGGAGACATAGGTTTTAGTTTTCTCGTTACATGTAGGGTTTTCTTTGCATACCATATCAAAACTTTTACCAGTTGCACATGCAAAGTGTTTGTTTTTAAGCTTTTAAATCGATTTGACCTAGAACTAATAATATATGGGTAATTTCTTAAAACTGTTCCATTGGCAGGGAGCTGATAAGGAGGTAATTCAGAAATAAATGATTTAAGTAGATACAATGGTCTTCTGACATTTGTATTTAAGATATATAAAGAATTGTTTTTTACTTTTTTTTGCTTTTGCTCATCTGTAATATTTATTTAGCTTTCTAAAATCATAAATGTGCAGGAAATATTAATTTTATTAGTTCATAACAAAAAATAATTGAGCTTAATGTTAACAAAAAGTAAAAGGAATAGAAAAAATGACAAATATCATAAAAATCAATTTTTACATAAAGAACTTAGAGTGGTCAGATTAGAAAGATAACTTTCTCAGACCTTTTTAAATTCGTAATGCGACGGAGAACAGCTTTAAACGTAGTGGTAATTTTTGAAAATTAGAAGTTAAAAAATTGTCACTCTAATATATACATATATATATATATATATATATATATATATATATGACGAGTAACACAAGAATGAATTTGAGTAGATGGCATTAGAACACTAGCTCTTTAGAGCAACGCCCATTATAGTATTTATAGAAAAGAGAAATAGAAGTAACATTATGACGATGTGATAATGGTTGGAGATTGGCTGCAAGAGCAGATCCAACTATGTTTACAATGTGTTTTTGTACCTTGTCTTAAAGAGAAAGGATATCATTGGAAAATCTGCCCCAGATATGGAAACAGTATTCCATACAAGAACGGGTTTGAGATTTATAGAAATAAAGAATAGAATCCTGAGTAAGAAAATGCGACCACAATAAAGAGATGCAATCTTAGCAGACGCTAATTTTGCAATTGATTTGATATATGGTTTCCAAGAAAGATTAGAAGAAAAAGTTGTTCCTAGAAGATGAAGGATAGATGGCTCATCAAGTACATTACTGCTCATAAATATAGAAAGAACTAGATTGTTGCGATAACAATTAGCTGAAAAAAAATTAAGTTTTATCTGAGTTAACGTTCACCAGTCACTGAGAGCATCATGCTGTAGTAGAAGTGAGATCCTTCTCAAGCTTAATTGCCCACTCCAAGCAATCTGAGCGTTTGCTTCCTATCAAGACAAGAATAAACGGTAGTATTATCAGCAAACAATGCCGCCTTAGATGTGAGAATTTCTGGAACCTTGTCAATGTAAATTAAAAAGAATATAGGGCCAAGGATAGAACCATAAGGAACTCCTAAAGTACAGGATATGAAGCTGTCCATCAAGGACAACTTTTATTCTACGATTGGTAAAGAAGGATTTGTTACTAACATAAAAAACATGCCAAAATTTTGGTTAAATAAAATTCCAAATAATTAAAAAAAAAACTTAATACAAATATTTAAATAAATATTATAAAAATTAAATTAAACTTAATTAAATATTAAATAATTTAAAAAAATATTAAATAATATTAAAAAAACTCTTAAATATAAACTTTTTTTGAAGAGCACACTGAAAAAAAATGGTATAATCACATTTAAAAAGTTTTGAGAAAGTATATCTTTATCATTTATACAAATTCTTTGTACTAAGTTAGGGGGAAAAAAAGTTTTTTATAAAAATTACAAATACTTATCATAAAATAAACTTTAGATAAATTAATCAAGAAATGCATTTTTACTTTAACTTTTAGACTTCTTTGTTTTATTTGAAGACTTTTCTAAATGATCAATATATACATTCTCAAAACATTTTAAACATGACTATGTCGCTCTTTTGTGTGTGCTCTTCATTTATATGTCAATAATTCTTTTTATAAATAAAATTATTATATATTAGTAAAAATTTGTATAATATAGTAAAAATATATAAATATATCAGTAAAAAAAAGTTATTTGCTACACTAATTTTGATTCTAAGCAAAAGAACTTAAAATTGTAGTAAAAAGTTTAAAACTTAAAAAAAAAGCAGGATCATTTTGGAAAATTTTCTTAAAATTGGTTTAAATTACTAATTGTATGATAAATGCTAATCTCACTCAAATAGCTTAAATTATCATTAAACTCACAGATAAATTTCTAATAATTTTTTAAAAAAGTAGACACTAACAGATAATATTCCAGTAAAAACTATGATAGATCCACGAAGCATTTGAGCAACAGAGGCATCAAGATGAATCATTGCAATAGCTAAATGAGAAATTTAAAAATGATAATGTTATAATTAGTCAAAACAACAGTTAGCAAAACATTTGTTGTTTATAAATTATGCATTATGCATTATTTAAGATTGTATACATTTTGCATAATACAAATTATTTGTGCAAATATTAAATATTTATTGCATAATTAAATACAGCAAAAAATAGTTTATAATTTTAACTTCAGATGGTCTACAATTAGCAACAAATGTTGGAAAATGGGTCTAAAACAGAAATTATTCTTTTAAAATTAAATGGTAGTAAAAACTTGACAATTTCTAGAAACTTTAAAAAAAGACTCAGAGTATTACTCAGGTACAAGTACTTCAATTATTTTATTTAATAAAATATAAAAGAGCTTGTGACTAAATTGCACACCTGCTATGCATTTTAATTTGTTAATAATGTTTATGTATTTTAATAAAAATAAAAACTTTGTTTAATCTTTCGATTTTGACTTACTATAAAATGATTAAAATTTTCTTAATACCTGATAATGTACTTCCAATAACATCGCATGCTGCAGGCAAAATAAATATCAAATGAAGTATTCTAAAATTCATACAATAAAGCCAATGTGACATATATACA
>NC_088930.1:50080000-50167500 GCF_038396675.1 Hydra vulgaris | reverse complement strand
AAGCTCTTGATGTTTCTCCATTAGAGTCAGGTAGTCCTTTAGATCTAACAATTTAAAAAATAAAGATTTATAAAATGAGAATAAATTAGTTTATATTAGCCAAATTCATTTCAGAGGCCTGATCTCGAAATTAATTTGATGTAGGGAAAAAAGTAAAGATGGTTACTTTGTTATTAAAAAAAAATCAACTTAGCAATACTGTCGCTGCTACTAATAGTTCTTAATTCATCATAATTAAAAACCTAAATGGTTAAAAATATACTTTCGAGGAATTGCGAAAGAAAATGCAAATGTATTTACATTTTTTAAAGCTAAAAGAAAAAAAGGAAGCCTAATAGGCTATTGAATATTGTTATTAAATAGCAAACATGTATTTTTAATGAAGTATCTCTTAAAATACCGAAAATTACACCTGAATGGTCATCAAACAAGATGTTTTACGATAAGAAAATTAGTGAAGATATCGTTTACAGATATTGTGACCATAAAAAGGAAGGGAACTGTGTCTTCCTGAAAAAACATAAAAAATGCTACAAAGTTGCAAAATAAAATAGTTACCTGGTTAAATGTTACATGCATTTAATCTATGAGTATAAAATTATACAATAAAAAAAAAGTAAAACAACTGTAATTATAAATTACAGTTGTTTTACTTTTGATTGATTTAATCCTAAAATAGAACATTGAAGTTGTTCTGTTAGTTCTAGTAGGTTGTGTACTGGGTTTACTCTCACTTTGGTGTTTACTTACTTTCACTTTTGTGTTTTTTAAAACACAATAATGATAAAATACTAAATACAATGAAAACTATAAAAGAAAAGATTTAGGCTCTTTCTTGCACAGAACAGTTACAAAGTGTAATCATTTTTTAAAATTAACTGAGTCCTAAATAAAAAAGATGACAATTGCTATGTCAGCATATCCAGAACTAAACAATTTTTAAACAGATGTATGATTGTTTAAAAATTGAAATAACACTTTTAAGAAATGACTGTTTAGTTGCAACATGTTTATTTTGTACAAATAAAATTGAAATTTGAACGCGAATCATTTGTCTGTCAACATTTATGTTATAAATACTCACAAATAACTGCCTTTGTTTTATCAGATTATATTTGTTTTAATACCTCATTATTTGATCCAATTATACTTAACATAGATAACACTAAAATTGAAAATATTGACTTCTATATTAATAAACTCACGGAAAATTCAAATTGTAATAATAATTCAAGAAACTTTTTTTAACACTTTTAAAATGATACCAAAATTGTCACTAATATCATTCGAAATAAGACTGAAAATACTGATGTACAAAGAACATATGATGGTTTAAAAGGCATAGCATATTTCTCATTAATAGATAACTTTTTAATACTGACATTGTAAATATTGACCTTAGTAACCGCATGGCTCTAAAATGATATGGTATTAATTACAGAAGCATAGAACAAAATACAAAAAAGTAGCATGATTACAGAAAACATAAAGTTACAGCTGCTTGACTATCTAATTTACTTGGTTTTTTTGGAAAACTTTTAAAGTTATGGTATATTAGAATGTTTTTTAGAATGTTTTTTACACCAGGCCTAAGCCATTTAGAAAATATTCAAAAAGGTAAATTATTTGAAAACTTCTTTCTAAAGCAAAAGTTGAAAAATATTTATACTTTATTAGCCTAATCAACAATAAATATGGTTGTAGCCCTGATAAATTAGATCTATCAAAAAGTTTGTTAGACTAGAAAACTTAAGATTGTGTTAATTGTGTTGGGCCATAAACAACAAGTAGAAAATTTTCTTCAATTTTATGTTCAATGCCAGCTACAGATTGAGTGTACAGATGCAATACATTAAACATTTTTAAATTAAACAAATTAATACCTTATTAGTAATTGTTGAAAAAGCAATAAATTCAATATATGATTAAAAGAAAATGAAAAACTGAAATTATCTTGAAATCAAGTTTTGCAATCTAATTTTGTTATGTTAAAAGTCAAATTTGACAATCTGGTTTTGTTATGCTAAAATCATTAAGAAAATTTATAAAAAACTTAAAGTTTTTTTGCCATTGTAATTTTTTTGAGATAAAATCAATTTTAACATTTTGAAAATTTTATTTTCGAATTTCTATATGTAAAGGGTTCCTTTTATAATTTTTATAACCATAACTTTCTATCTGCTGAATTTTATTTTTGTTTTTTCATATCACTTTGTTTTTATGATTGATTTAAGTTTTATTTTAGCTAGTCAGTTTTTTTTGCATCTTCTTTCTTATTATTTAACTGAAATAATAATGTCTGGCAAATTGTTTGTATTTCTGGCAAATTGTTTGTAATAAATCTCTCTTTTTATAAACTTGTTTTAAACAACTTCATATAGGTTTTTTGTAAACTTTTTGATCTTGGTAAACGATAGTATTTGAGCAGACAATTCGAATCTTTTGATTTAAAATTTTTATAAAGCATAAAGCAGAAGCACAATACAATTAAAGCGTTTTAAAAATTTAGCCAGAAAAAGTATAAATATTAAGATGTGGAACACTTGTTGATACTTTATTTATATGTTTGTTAATTTTTGGGAAATTTTCCCACCCACTTTAAGCTTAATAAGACACCCCCCCCCCCTCTAAAATTCCCACCCACCCTTTTATTACCTCATTATTTATACCTTTAATTTGCCCCTTTTGTATTAAGGACTCGAAAGTAGTTATAAATTTATAAATTTGAATAATAGATAAAGAAAGAATTTTTATTTAGTATAAAAATAACAACAGACCTAATTAGCATATTGCTTAACATGATCACAATCAATAATATGACAGCTTTTAAGTTTCAATTAGCTCACTCTATTGTGTTATTGGTGTTTTTTATAAGTTTTTTTCAGAAAAAAAAGTGTGTTTAAGATAAAGCTGATAAAGTAACAACAATTATATTATTGAAGGAGGTTTCCTCATACGAAAAAAAGTAAAAGCTGTATACAAAGGTAATTTAATTTAGTGAAGTAGAATCAGAGCTATTAATAGAGCTCAGAGTCTCCTATTGCTTGTTAACGTTGAAAAAGTGCCATGAGAGCTTGTGTGATGGGTTTAATGATATTCAGATGTTAAAAAAATTCTCATGACTATGTATGAAAATATCACAACATAAATGAAAACAAAAGAAAGAGAGAGAGTGTTAGTTTGAAAGTAAAGGTTGGTGCATTTTAAAAAGCTAGCCAGAAAAAGTATAAATATTAAGATGTGGAACACTTGTTGATACTTTATCAAACTGAAAAGGTACCATTTTTATTTTTTTTCCTACATCGTAAACATAAGTGTGGACCGGTCTAATGAAATTGGCTAATACTTAATTAAGCGATTTATTTTAATAACCTTTATTTATAAATACACCACAAACTAATTTAGCTACAACTATTATTATAAATTCTATCAAATACATGCCAATAATTAAAGTTGGCAAAAGATGTTCATAAAGTCAGATCAGTAATATTGTGATACTTTTAACATACAGTATGATATAAGCAAAAACCTATCCTGCTGCTTGTATAATTTGTTTTTGATCACAATTTTAATGTAAAAACCTTTTATTACAGATTTGGATTAAGAAAAAGCTCAAAAAAAAACTCAATATTGAGTAAGTTGTAAATTGCAGATTACAGATTTGGATTAAGAAAAAGCTAAAGATAATAATCTTAATAAAAAAAATCGAGTAAGGCATAAATTGTAGATTAAAAAAAGCCTTCTAAAATAAGATTTTAAATGCTAATTAAATAATCTTTGTTGACTAACTTTTGGAGGCTTTTCTTATCTATAAGGCTACTATAGATTTGCGCTATAATATTTCAATGTTGAATGTTGGATCTTGTTGACTCATTTTACAGAATCTTTTATCTTTTGAGGTGTAGCAATGCTCTTTATTATAAAATGTTTTTCTCTGCATATAATTTTAAATAAAGTACTGCAGCCTAGTTTTAAAAATAACAAATGTATATCATGTACCTAGGAGAAGATTTTAAAGACATTAGCATATACTATTAGAAAATAAATATAGTCATATATAAAAATTATATAAATTTAGTTCATATAAATATAACATTTGTCCTCAATGGACAGGACTCTTCATCATATCCGGTAACTTCAGGGGTTCCTTAAGGTTTTATCCTTTGTCCCTATACTCTTTTTAATCTACATTAACAATCTTCCAGATATTCTCACATCTAAGGTGGCATTGTTCGCTGATGATACTACCATTTCTTCTTGTCATGATAAGAAGCCAACACTTGCTGATTGCTTGGAGGGGGCATTTGAGCTTGAAAAGGAATTCACTTCTGCTACAGCATGGGGCTTACAGTGGCTGGTGAACTTTAATTTAGATAAAACTCAATTTTTTTTAAGCCAATTGTTATCCCGATAATTCTACCTATATTTATGATTGGTAATGTACTCAATGAGTCATCTACTCTTCATCTTTTAGGATTAACTCTTACTTAAGATCTTTCTTGGAAACTGTATATCAAATCAAAAAATAGGATCTGCTAAGGTTGCATATTTCTATCGAGCTAGACACTTTCTTACTCCAGATTCTATTCTTTATCTCTATAAATTTCAAATCCAGCCTTGCATGGAATACTGTTGCCATATCTAGGGCACATCTTCTAATGATGCCCTTTCTCTTTTAGACAAGGTGCAAAAATGCATTGTAAACATAGTTAAACCTGCTCTTGCAGCCAACCTACAACCATTATCACATCGTTGTAATGTTGCTTCTCTTTCTCTTTTCTACAAATACTATAATGGGCACTGCTCTAAAGAGCTAGTATCTTTTGTGCCATCTACTAAAATTCATTCTTGTGTTACTCGTTATTCAATTAATCCTTTTTCTGTGACTGTTCCTAAGAGTTTCAAAAACTCTTATTTGCCTAGTTTTTTGCCTCGAACATCAGTGCTTTGGAATTCGCTTCCTTCATCTTGTTTTCCATAATATAATTTGCAATCTTTTAAAGGGATCCCAAACCTCTGAGACATGTTGCGTTCGTATTAAAGAGAATGATAAAAAAAAATTTTTGAGCTAAATTTTTTGATTAAAACAAAGAATAAATACCAAGAAAAACTAACTTTTTAATTTTAGTTGATGCTCGTCTTCTCTGTCTTATTATAGGCCTAAAAGTCAGCATAATATACGCCATAGTCCACAGACTTGATATTTTATTCAAGCGCATTTTATTCTTAAGAGTTTTAAGTACATGTTGTCATTGATTTTTTTTGTTTGCGTGAGAGATCGATTATGTAAACACACCAAAGTCAATGACATCATGTACTAAAACTCTTAGGAATAAAACACAATTAAATAAACTATCAAGTCTGTCGATTGCCGCGCATAATATATCAAACAGAGAAGGCGAGCTACAACTAAAATAAAAAAGTTAGTTTCTTGGTATTCTTTAGATTTAAAAAAATTTAGACCTAGCATTTTTTTATCATATTCTATAGTATGAACACATCATATCTCGTAGGTTTGGGATCCCCTTAAGTCATCTGTCAATCATTATTTTATTCTACATTTTTTCTTTTCCATTTTTTCTTTTCCATTAACTTCCAACTCTATTAGTGGTTGCCTGCAGCCTTGTTGGAAGCGAAGATTTAAAAAAAATGTTGCAGCTAAAAACAACCTCATAAGGTTATATATATACATAAAACATAAAAACTCAATCTTACTGCAACATTGATTCAAATCTGAAATCTAAAATATGGACAATTTTGGATATATATATATATATATTTTTAAACATCTTCGCTTCCAACAAGGCTGCAAGCAACCACTAATTAAAGTTGGAAGTTACTGGAAGAGAAAAGATGAAGATTGTAGGGCAAGATAACGATTGATGGACGACTTAAAGGATTGCAAATTATATGAATCAGGAAAGCAAGATGAAGGAAGCAAATTCCAAAAAACTGATGTTCGAGGAAAAAAACAAGACGAATAAGATTTTTGGAGCATTTAGGAACAGTCACAGAAAAAGGATAAGACTTAATTGAATGACGAGTAGCATGAGAATGAATTTTAGTAGATGGAACAAGAGACGCTAGCTCTTTCGAGCAGTGCCCATTATAGTATTTGTAGAAAAGAGAAAGAGAAGCAACATTACGATGATGTGATAATGGTTGGAGGTTGGCTGCAAGAGCAGGTCCAACTATGTTTACAATGCGTTTTTGCACCTTCTCTAAAAGAGAAAGTGCATCAATAGAAGATCCGCCACAGATATGGCAACAGCATTCCATAAAAGGCCAGTTTGAGATTTATAGATAGAGAATAGAATCCGAAGTAAGAAAGTGACAAGCTTGATAAAGAGATGCAACCTTAGCAGATGCTAATTTTGCAACTGATTTGATATATGGTTTCCAAGAAAGATCAGAAGTAAGAGTTAATCCTAGAAGATGAAGAGTAGATGACTCATCGAGAAAATCACCATTCATAAATATAGGAAGATTTAAATTATTGCGATAACGATTAGGTGAAAAAAATTTAGTTTTATCTGTATTGAAATTCACCAGCCACTGTGAGCCCCATGGTGTAGCTGAAGTGAGATCCTTTTCAAGCTCCAGTCCCCCCTCCAAGCAATCAGAGAGTGTTGGTTTTTTACCACAACAAGAATAAATGGTAGTTTTATCAGCAAACAATACCACCTTAGATGTGAGAATATCTGGAAGGTCGTTAATGTAAATTAAAAAGAGTATAGGGCTTAGAATGGAATCTTGAGGAACCCGTGAAGTTACAGAATAAGAAAAAGAGTGCTATCCATTGAGGACAACTTTTATACTGCAATTGGAAAGGAAGGATTCAATAATCTTAAAGATGTTGCCAGATAAACCATAAGAAGAAAGCTTATGGAGAAGACCAGCATGCCAAACTTTATCAAAAGCTTTTGAAATGTCAAGAGCAATGGCCTTAACCTCTCAACCTTTATCTAATGGGCGATAAAACCTAACGGTTATTACTGTTAGCAAACCAGCTGTAGAACGAGAAGATCAAAATCCATATTAATGGTCAGAATGTTAGTTATTAGATTCAAGATGAGAAAGTGTTTTTTAATTAAAGATTCAAAAGCCTTACTTATGATAGAAAGAAGACTAATGGAAACGGTAGTTAAACAAATCAGAATATCTCTCCAGAATATTTGAAGATCGCTCTCCAGAATATTTGAAGATAGGGATAACAGATGCTGCTTTCCAGCAGGCTGGAAAACAAGACTCTGATAAGAACTTATTGTATAGTTTTGAGAGTATAGATGACAGCTTCAGGGAACACTTCTGCAAGACAATAACAGATATGTTGTCCAGGCCACAAGCTGTAGAAGAGTCTAGGCAAGAAATCACTTTAGATACAGAAGCTAGAGTGATACGAATGTCAAGCAATGGATCAACCTGTTTGTTAGCAATATCAGGTAGAACGTAACTAGTGGAACCAAGAGATGATATTGATGAAAAGTTCTTAGAAAACAATTCTGCTTTGTCTTTAGGTGCGGTGACAAAGTCTGAACCATACAAGAGAAGTGCAATTAAAGATTTGCCCTTACTATTAACACTTTTAAAGATTCTCCAGAAGTCGCGAGAGCCTAATTTTTGAGATGTGATACAAGATTTCATGACCTGAGAATAGCGGGCTTTAGCATTAGACAAAACCTTTTTACAATGGTTTCTAGTAGTAATAAACAGATGTCTGTTTTCTGGAGAATTGTTTTGCTGATAGATATAGAAGTAACGGTTTTGATCGGCAATCACAGCAGCATAGTGTGAGGAAAACCATCAAGGAGAGTGAGGCTTGACCTGGAATTGTAGAGAGGGAATAAAAGATTCCACGCCAGCCTGAATCCACGAAGTTATGTAAGCAGCACATTTGTAAACAGGAAGGCAAAAGATTTTAACCCAAGGGGCATCACAAAGAAAATCACGAAAAGAGTCCCAGTCAGCTTTAAGGTAGCTGTAAGAGGTACGATGATAGAGGGATTCAGATGATAAAGAAGAACAAGATAATAGTTTTAGAGAGATATAATTGTGATCAGAAGCACCTAAGGATTAATGTGGAGAAACTAAGCACTGACTAGGATCAGAAACAAGACATAAGTCGAATAGAGAAGGTAAATGATTTGGGTTGTCTGGAATGCGAGTTGGAAAGTTGACTACTTGAGTTATGGATTGAGAAAGGAAAAAGTTGTGGGCTTTAATGCCTGCAGAATCACTGACACTAGAGCCAAGCCATTCAGAGTGGTGAGCATTAAAGTCACCAACAACAACTATATTAGCTGATGAATAAAGAGAGAGGGCTTGGTCAATATGATCAGAAATAACATCAAAAAGAGTGCAGTCTTGAGATGAAGGAGAGCAATATAGAACAAAGAGAAAGGCGATAGAGTGAAGTGGTGCTAAATGAAAGCACATAAAACAATAGTCTGTGGATTCAAACCTAGTTTCATGACAAATGGGTGAATTCGTAAGAATTCACCCATTTGTCGTGAAACTAGGTTTGCTAGATGCCCAGGCCAAGCATGTGACTCATGGAGTCTTTACAAATTAAAGGAAGATAACCATCAACACTAAGATTACAAGATGAGACAGTTGAACTCAAATTAGTCTCACAAAGCGCAAGTAGGTCTGATGAACTTTGCAAGAGATAAGACTCAACAGAAGAAAAGTTACTTCGAAGACCGCGAATATTAGTGAATAATAGGTCTAGAGAACTTGGTGATGATGATGGTTGTTTGTGTTATATTGTTTTTGGTACTTTATTCATTTTTAAATTTGTTGAAGAACTTGACTCAAAGCATAGATAGTACTCAGAACACTGCTTAATACCCCAAACAACTGCCTTATTACCATTAATAAACCCTAAGCCATAACAAAGGGCTCCAAATGTGGCTTCCGCAATGCACACCAAAAGTACAAACAGCGACATCATCCATGCGCAACATGGCACAGTTAATACTTTGATATTTTTCAGCTGTTGATGGAATCAGCCTCTCTGAGAGATACCACAGAGTTCGGGAAACCTGACTACCAGCCTCAGAACCATAAAACTGAGTTTTAGAGCTGTAACCTCATTAGGAAATAATAGAATGAGTTGCCTAGCCATAAAAACAGAGACATAAGCAAAACCCATGCATTGAGTCAAGAAGATGCACCATTCAACATCCTTAACTGCAAACAATATATTAAAAATACATCTGTGCTAGCCTAATAGATGAAGAAGGGGTGCGAGGCTGGTCAACAGATAGAATCTATTTACCCCTTAAGTCTGTGCCTAGGAGGCCTTCTACAAGACAGTAACCGGATGCATTTAACATCTGCCCAAGATGAGTATTTTTATCAAGACACCATCTCTAGCCTTGACTTAATCGAGAGCCCCAAGGCAGGGGATGTTTAAAGTTGGAGTTAGCATCTCCTAGCCTTTGCTTAAAAAATATAAAAACAACAACTAAAAACATTCTGAAATTTGCGACTCCTTCAAAAATCTAGTATTGAGGAGAAAATTACTTAATTTATCTAAATATAGTAACATAGAGTAGAGTGGGGCACCATGATACATAGGGCACCATGAAACATTGTAATCATGGTGACATCTTAAGAGTTGTGACAACCACTTTCATTTAGTGAAAAAGTTACTACTAGAGTTAAATTTTGAAAAAACATTCAAACTGTTGAATTGTACTCTATTGAGTCATAAACAAATCAAAAACTATTTCTTTCAATATTTATAGTAAATTTTTAAAAAATTTATGTAAATGTAATACAACAAGATCCTATAACAATACAATGCCATTATCTATTGACATTAATGGAGCACTTAATGGCACCTAAAACTATCTGGTCTTCTGAAAAGTGATTTGGACAATTAGATGCATTATTTAATTTATAATCATCAACTTGTTTATATTTCAAGTAAAAACCTGCCTTTTCTCTATCTTATATACTTTTTATTTACCTTTTTAATGCTGCTTATAGGGTGCATAGTGCTCTATGGGCAGTGTGGCTTGAAACAAATATTTAATTTTTCTATAAATAGTCTCGCAAGTTTACCCTGTTATATTTTGGCAATTTATAAATTTGCTTTTGTAGGTATAAATTTATTCTACAAAATCAATCGCCTAAAAAAAGACGTATTAAAAAAATTGTTACAAAGCAAAATCCAAAAGTTTTTGCTATGTAACAATTTTGTAGCAATACTTTGTAAAAAACTCCCCATATTTTTATATAATTTGTTATTGTATATATTAAAGTTCTTTATAACAGTATATTGATATATACTATTATAGCTTAAATATAAATATTTAACTTATAATAATAGATATTTTCCAAGAATAGCCCTTGTATAGATTTATATAGAGGGGCTATTCTGGAAAAATGTTTTGGGCAGTAGTACCTCCATGTCGGCATGTCAGCACTTTTTTGCAAAAAAAACAATACTTACCGTAGAATGAAAAAAAAGTTCCTTTATTTTTAAATTTAGTTGTTGCCCAAATACAGTCGGTGCTGTTGAAAAATCTAGAATAGCCCCTGTTATATATATATATGTATATATATATATATATATATATATATATATATATATATATATAAATTAGTAAAAAACACTTATCTAACTTTTATCTTCGACTTGAAGTTTCACCATTGCTGGATCATCAGGAAGAGTTACTAAATCTCAAAAAAATTCAATTTATAGAAAAAAATATTTTACAGGAAGTTATAAATTATTATAAAAAATTTTTAATTACTATATTTTTTTGTTAACGGGAAGTTACAGAAAGTAATTATGAAATAATTTTCTTTGTTCTCAATGTTCTTTAAGAACATTGAGCACTCTATTTGTAAAATACACTAACATAATTTACATATATATATATATATATATATATATATATATATATATATATATATATATATATATATATATATATATATATATATATATATATATATATATATATATATATATATATCTTTTTATAAAACAATATAAAAAGTTTTCTTATAAAAGAAATTTTAAAAATAATATCTTGAAAAAGAACTTTTACTAGAAGTTGGTATGCCGATTTAAATTTTTTAATTAATCAAATGCTAGATAATTTTATTAAAATGAGCTTTTTTACATTATTTTAATGGTGAAAAAACTATCAAAACCCAACAATTCTACAAAAATATGTTTTAAAAAAAATTTAATATATATATATATATGTTGAAGAAACTGTGGTCAAAAAATTTTTTTCTTTTAATGGAAGTTATCATTTTATATCTAACTTCTATTATTTTCATCTAAATACATAAAACAATGGTATCAATAGATATGTTGGGCTACAAATTTATATTGGCTTCTCACTGCTCGATGTATCTTGGGGGATAGAAGGGGTGCAGAACCACCACTTTAACCAAAAAAATACATATTCTTTCATTAAAAAGATTTTTTACAAAATTTGCAGCTTTTTAATACAATACTAAAATTCTGTTCTAGACCGCAAATAAATATGAGAATTACATCTTAGAGCTGCAGGAGGATGTGGTGGTGATGGTTTAATAAATCCTATATTTAAAAATGTTTAATTTATAGAAATAAATTTATTGTTATTGAAATAAGTGAAATTATAATGCAATTTACAATACATGATATAAAACTTATGTTTTACAATATTACATGTATCAGTGCATTATACATTTACATTATACATATTTCATATAAGAGGGCATCCACCCCTACCCTTACTTAAAAAATAAAAATAAAATACAATTTTTTTTTATGTAAAAGAAAAACTTTATAAATACTTGTCGAAAGTTTCAAAAATTATATTCCAGACCACAAACAAATATGAGAGGTGCATTTTGGAAATAGATGAGGATGTAGTGGTAATGGTTTAATACACCCTACTATCAGGAATGTTTACTCCATATAAATAAATTTATATTTAAATCTGAAGTTAGTATACAATTTAAAACACATAAAATCAAAATTATGATTTTCAAGATCTTAAATGTCGAAGCAACCTTTTTTATTAGTTCTCCTAATGATCCTGCTGAAGCAGAAACTGGCAGTAGAAGCTCATGCTAGATAAGTGGTTTTATTTTTTACTAATATATATATATATATATATATATATATATATATATATATATATATATATATATATATATATATATATATATATATATATATATATATATATATATATATATATATGTATATATATATATATATATATATATATATATATATATATATATATATATATATATATATATATATATATGTATATGTATATGTATATAAATATATAAATATAAATATGTATATATAAATATATATATATATATATATATATATATATATATATATATATATATATAATCATTTTTTAAAGGTGTTTTTTTTAGAAACATGTTTCTAAAAGGAAACACCTTTAAAAAATGTTTATCTGATGCTAACTAAAAAAAAAGTTCAAACACAGCACAGAATTTTAGATAATGCCTAAAATGCAATCTCGGCATATCTGCTACAAGAAATACTAAACTGAGCTTCAAAAGCAAAAATTATCAAAAAAGCTTAAAAATATAAAACTTATAAATTCTTTAAAAAGCTATATATGGAAACCAAGAAAAAAAACTATAGTTTCCTTAAAAATAGGAAGTACATATGAGGAAGAATTAATAATGTATTACGAAGTACAGTGACAAGACATAACACATTGTCAACTTCTTTTTTAATATTAATTCACTTCCCAAGGCCAAGAAGGCCACTACAGTTAAGGAAACTACTTTTTTAATTGTGGTTACAACCCTCTCTCAAGTCTATAACTCTGATGAAACCTTGATGAAAAAGGCCGCTGCACAGAGAAACAAGTTAAGTGTGGTACTACCAGAAACGTGGTGGGGATTGAACATGGAACTTCTCACTTATGAGGCAAGCATTCTACAACTACACCACTACAACATAAACTAAACTTGGTCCTCTTACACAAAAACTATGAAAAATTATAAAGATATTAAAACCTTTACCATTATACCTTGAGATACAACAGAATTATGTAATCTAAATGTGGTAAAGAATATTACTTAATTGCAGATTTTAAAACTAAATGAGATAGCCTAATAGCAATACTTGAACCTTTTTGCAAGCTAAAATCTTCTACTTGAAAATCAGATTTAAAACTAAGTACACTTTGATTTAAAACTTAGCATAGATTTTACAGAAACTAAATTTGAAACAGATTGCTATATTTTAAAAATGAAAATATATTATTTCCATTTTTTAAAAATAAAACTGTGTACAGTGTAAATGTTACATGTCATGTATAATATACATTATGTGCACAATCTATGTGTATATATTGTGTAATATATGGACTATTTTGTAATACATGGATTACATTATTACATGCATTACATGTAATACATTGATTGTACAGTATATACATGATATATATACTGTATAACCAATGTGATTTATTTAATTTATACACTGTATATACATTGCATATCAAACAATGTGTATGCATGATACACAAAAACAGATTAACTTGATGTGTAAGCCTAATCAGTTGATACTTAAAAAATAATTTGTTAATATTTAAGGCATCCTCCATAATCTTTTATGACTACATAGTCATAAAAGATTATGGAGGATGCCATCTTGCTATATAGCAAGATTTAAGTTCCTTAGATTTCTCTGTATATTTAATACTAATTCCTATTTTATATAATTTAAGTGGTTGTTCGAAACACACATCTAAAAATACTAATTACATTTGGTGATTATCTGTGTTTAAAACATTTATAACTTATTACTAACAATACTCACATAGTTTGATATTGTGATTTGCTTGATAGTGAATTAATTGAGCCTGTAACAAGCATTCCAAGAGCAAGAAGGATTTGGTGTAATGTAAGCTTTTCATGCATTTTTTAAAATATAAAATTACATGAAAGCTTAATTTGATGAAGGGTTTCAATTAAGTATCTTTGAGCATATGGTATATGCTCTAAGACCTATAGTTGAAACCCGTGACAATCACATATTTGTTGAGTGACATACGTACGCGTGACAGTCGCACAACAATACTTGCAACAAAGTGTGATGCAACAAATTGTACGCGTAATTCCTATAATTTACGGTTTATGGAACAAATTTTTGTGCTAAAATTTTGTAACTCGTTTTTATAACTTTTTTTTAGTTAGCGTCAGGCAAACATTTCTCCTTATAAAACTAAGTCTATAAACATTTGAGTTCTAAAAATAAGTGACTTAGTTAATTTTTAGGTGAGGAATTTGAATATATAAATAAAAAACTCATTTTATAATTAAAAAGTATCTAAATATCAATTATAAATGTTAAAATAATGGACACCTGCCCCAGTAAAATTTTTAGGTGTGCAGTAAATTTTTTAAGCCTAAAATTTCAAATTAAATCATTGTATGTTTGAAGAACATTGAGTGAAAAAATCATTTCTGCCAAATACATAGTTTAAAAATTAAATGAAAAATATTACAAAAAAAGCAAATATAGTATATTTCGCTAATCGTAGTATTCAAAATAAATAAAAATGATGCATACTTGAATTGATATACAATTTTTTATAATATATCCATTAACAATTATTGATTTACAAATATATACTTATTAATTTTGTTAAAATCTTTTTTTGAAAGTTCATATTTGTCTGATATTATTTTTGGTGCACTTATTAATGTTATTATATTAATAAGTGCACCAAAATGTTATTGGTGATTGGTATCCAACAATAATCATTCCTTTTCGGCCAGAAAAACTGTTCAAATGGACCGTGTGGAAGCATAAACTTTATTTTTATATCATTATATTTTTCATCTTTTTCTTCAACTACTGCAATTTACCAAAAAGAGTCATATGTACATGCGTAATATTTGTATTTCTGCATTAGCTCAAAATTTATTAAACTTTGGTAACTTGATTTTTTAGTTACATTAATAGATTTTGGATTTATATTGTTAATAGCTTTTTTAAATAACATAGATGCTTTCGAAACTGGTATGCAATGGTGAAGTCCTCGACTTCCTGGTATTGTTTTTCCCTTCTCAAATCGTTTATTTTATGTAGCTCTAACATTAACCATAGTTCCTTTATCAATTTTAAAGAACTTTATTGTGAGCGTTTTTTGAGTGCAAAATTCAAACATTGCATCGGTTGTTAGTATTTGATTTTTCTTTGGACGTTTTCTTGCTGTTGTTCGTTTTACTGTATCACCTATTGCATCACAAAAAGATTTGCCGTGACTGGTTGCAAAAAATATCTATTCAGCTTTCAATAAAAAATCTTCTGAGTGATGGCATAGATTTTGAAAATTTTTATACTGTCCTCCACATCTATCAGAAAAGTAATACAATTTGAAAATTAAAGAAGGGTTTCTTTGATATAATTACATAAAATGTATTTGAAATCAAATTACCTTTCATTTTTTTTATGCACTTTATAAACATTACAACAATTGCCATTTTTCTTTTCAAATCTTTTTCCAAAGTAGTGAAAATGGTGATTACAAATGCTGAATAGCACGCAACTCAGATCTTCATAAAATGTTTTGACGAGTATCAGTGTCTAGGTCATGTAGTAAAAAAATCTCTTTATTTCTAGAGTATGAGGTTTTATGGCATTCTGACTTCAAAACTTTACTAATATTACATGAAATCAATTTGATAATGAATTAAAAAATGTTATACTTGCAAATTTAAAAATGCACAAGTATTAATTACATTGTTTATGTAGAACTAATTGCAACATTTAAATTAGATGAATATGTCTGAATTCAGCAATTAAACTTTGATAATTGGAAAAGACAAGGAACCAAGGAACAAAAAGGAAACAAAAAATACATTAAAAAAACTTTCATAACTTGAGAACCACTTAGATTTAGATTTAGGTAGGAATTATCATTTTTTCCTAAAGTACTTCGGCGAAAATTGAAAAAAAAAATTAGAGAATTTAGGGTTGTATGGCCTGGTTGTTTTGAAATGGAATTACTCTTAGGAAAAGAAATAAAAATTGCACGTTTAATTCAGGAGCGGATCCACAATTTTTTGGTGTTTGAGTTAAATAACTTCCAGGTAAGTTCTATATTCCAAACCTTTGAATGTTCAAACTTATGTCATTTAAAGATGTTTTGCAAAAATTTGCGGTGCAAAGAACTTGGGAACAAAAATACCCTAAAAACTAGAAATCTAAAACGTGGGGGAAATTACTTTTGAAATATGAATTCTAATATCCTAAACTAGGTAGAAATTTCTTTAAGGTAATAAAATTTTATTGAAAAATAATGATTTGTTTGGAAATCATACCTAATTAAACAACCCCCCTCGTTTTGAGGGGGTTGTAAACTTTAAATCAATTCCCTTCACGTTTGGGCGGATGATTTCTACTTTTTAGGGTGTTTTTGTTCCCTGGCTCTTCGCAGCGCAATTTTTTGCAAAACATCCTTAAATGACATCCGTATGAACATTCAAAGGTTTGGAGTATAGAACTTAGCTGGAAGTTATTTAACTCAAACACCAAAAAATCGTGGTCCGCCCGTGCAATTATATATACATTTTTAGTACAAAAGTAAAATATTTACAAAACTATGTATTTGGTATAAATAATTTTTTCACACAATGTTCTTCAAACATACAATAACCTAATTTGAAATTTTAGGCTTAAAAAATTTACCGCACACCTAAAAATTTTACAGTGGCTGGTGTCCATTATTTTAACATTTATAATTGATATTTAGATACAAATTAAAAATGGCGGAAAATGACCAAATCAATAATAGTAGCTAAAATTAAAACAACCATTACTCACGAACCGTTGGGAGTTAGACCTTGAAATTTTGGGATTTATCTAATATTATAATGTACTAACTATGGTAAAAATACAAAAAAAATCCAAAGACATAGGGTTGCATGGCCTGGTTGTTTTGACATGGAATTACTCTTATAGGTTTTTTAGCAGAATTTTTATTTTCAAAAAAGTTGCGTTACGTACTTTGTCAACGATCGCTTACCACAGAGAATCTCAATCAGTAAATTATAATCTATTGAATGAGATTATTTGAGATTAAGATTGTAATCTATTGATTGAGATTCTTTGTGGTTAGCAATTGTTAACAAAATATGTAATACAAGTATGTAAAGTATAGTTTACTTAGTGTTTGTGCACGAGAAGTTATAGAAGCTAAAGAAGCTTTGTTTTGGTTTTAACGTAGAAAAATATATTAATCTATAAAACAGTAATAATGTTTCAAAGAAGTTTAGTGAAATAAAAAAATAACTGTTTTATATATATATTTGTAAGTTGCATTCCTAAAAATTAAGTTTTAAGCACACTGTAAAACGTTACCGTGAAATTCACGGTACTATACCGTGAATAACACGGTATTTCACCGTGAACGCATTTTGCGGTACAATACCGTAATTATTACGGTATTTCGGCCGCGAACACGACTCTTAACTACTTCACGGTATACTACCGTAAAATTTGTAAACAAATTAAGTAAATTGGGTTGCCATGTTTTTTTTATATTTAGTCTTAGCATTGATTTTTGAATAATTTCTATTTGAAATAATTGCATATGTCTAAATAATTCATCCTATAATTTACAAAATAATATTATTTTTTTTAATGTCATTTCTTATTGCACTTGATTTTATGATATAACTTATATGATATCAACGTGTTTGACATCAAATATAAGATTAAAGATTGAGTTTATAAAACGTGTTTGATATCAAACACCTGAAGATATCATTAACTTCAGCTATATCTTACTAAGACATAGCTGAAGTCCATGGTATATTTAGGCTGAAGACTTCAGCCTAAAGATCACAGCTAGGTTATCTAGTTGTGTTTTATATCATACCTTATAAGGTTGAATCGTATTTTATGTACGTAAACTAAAACAGTAAAAAGCGCAACTTTGCGTATTCAAAAGAAAAGCGCATAATTATTGTATAATTATGCAACCCTTGTTAAGATATAAAATATGTTTTAAATCAATTTCTTTGAATACTTGTAAGTTAAAAGTTTGTTATTATCATTTTTCTAATTTAATCTTTTTTTTACAGAAAATTGTTTTAAAAATTGTTTTGAAAAAAACAATTTTTTTCACTTTTTAAAATTGTTTTGAAAAAAACAATTTTTTTCACTTTACAAATATTTTCAGTTTATAACTTTTTAAGAAAATTTAAAATTTAGTGAAATTCTTAATTATGCAAACTCTTTTGTTTAAAAATATTCCAAAACAAAAGAACTTTTAATTACTTTTTATTACGCAACGAAAAAATTGCGCATTTTTCTGTTTTAGTTTACGTACATAAAATACGATTCAACCCCTTATAATATAAGGTATATCCTTTTAATCCTATAAATATTATAAATCCTAATAATTGTTAAATTATATGTATATATATTTTGTATATATAATTATGTATATATATATATATATATATATATATATATATATATATATATATATATATATATATATATATATATATATACATACATACATACATACATACATATAATATATGTATGTATGTATATATATATATATATATATATATATATATATATATATATATATATATATATATATATATATATATATATATATATATATATATATATCTATATATATATGTATATATATATATATATGTATATATATATATATATATATATATATACATACATACATACATACATATAATATATGTATGTATGTATATATATATATATATATATATATATATATATATATATATATATATATATATATATATATATATATATATATATATATACATATATGCATACATTCTTCCTGATGAACCTACTGATGGTGAAACACAGTGTTGAAGAAATCCAAAATTAGATAAGTGTTTTTACTAATTTATTATTTCTGTTCTTTTAGAACATTGAGCACTCTGTTTGTAGAATACTCTAACATAATTATATATATGTATATATATATATATATATATATATATATATATATATATATATATATATATATATATATATATATATATATATATATATATATATAAATTATAGATTATAATAACCATATAGTTTATAAAAAAGATAATGTCTAAATTGGATTTAATAGCATGCAACCATTGTGGCAAAAAAATGAAATCTTTGCTGAGTTATATGACTCATTATCAAAGCCATCGCAATTTAGCTAATATTCAATTTCCTTGTTGCATTCAAAATTGCAGAATTATTTTCAAAACGTATTCAACTTTCAAATTGCATATAAGAAAAGAACATAATAAAAGTATTATCGAAAATAAACCAACAACAGAAATAAATAACATTTTCCAAAGTTTTAAATGTGATATTGCACTATGTAAAAAAATATGTGCTGGACTATCTCAGTTTATCTTACATCTTAAATTGCATCTTGATTCACTTGACCGCGTTCATTGTCCTTACATGAATTGCAAAAGTTCTTACACTAATCGTAATTCATTTGCATCTCATAGAACAAAACGACACAAGCAATGGGATTCAAGTTTTATCATGCCACTGTATGTTGTACATAGCTTAAATTCTTCTAATTTAAACAACAATAAAGATGTTAACACCCTTGAACAAGAAAGCATTTCATGTGGATCTTTAGAACACTATGAAAATGAAGAGTTTCATGATTGTATTGATGATATTTCTTCTGAAAAATATTTGAAGAACCAAGCTCTCTTTTTTTTAAAATTGCAAGTAAAAAATATATTTCCAGCTTCTTGTGTTCAATCTATTTTTGATGAACTTATGGTAGTTAATAATTCGAGTACTCAATTCTCTGTTCAAAGTCTGACTTCTGCAATCTTGAATCAAAGCAGCGATATCTGTGCAAATATTTTAACTGAATTTTTTAAGTCAGAACAAATAAAGATAAACAGTTTGTACGCTTTAAGTACTAATAAAAAAAGGAAAGCTTATTTTCATAAACACATGAGTTAAATATCTCCAATAGAATTTACTTTAGGTTTTGATGCCAATAAAAAATTTAGAACTGTTCATCATGTTCCAATAAAGGACTTGTTAAAAATGATGTACAATAAACACAGCAATGAACCTGGGTTTTGGCTAAAACATAAGGAAACATTTGGTATATATTCAGACTTACTAAGTGGATCCCTAATTCAAGATATTGCAAAGTCTGATGATAAAATTTTATATCTTATTCTATATCAAGATTCTTTTGAAATTGTCAACCCAATTGGATCAGGAAGAAAAAAACATAAAATACTTGCAGTTTACTTAACATTAGCTAATATTCCATCACACAAGAGATATGCATGGGAGCAGCTACAGCTGATACTTATGTGTAAAGATGCAGATTTAAAGTACTTTGACCTCAGCAACGTATTTGCACCAATATTTTCTGAATTGGCAGAAATATCTGTTTCTGTTTCTGAAAGTTTTTCTATAAAAACAAAACTTCTATGCATACTAGGGGATAATTTAGGATCACATTCTATAGGAGGCTTTTGTGAAAATTTTAGCACAGTTTCACATTTTTGTCGATACTGTTTAGTAACACGTGCAGAGTTTGATTTTAACCCTCAATTCTGTGGACTAGATCAAACAGAATTAAGCCACAATAATAGCCTGCTTCAATTAGCTCAGAATAATGGTAACAATTTTGAAGGAATAAAATTTAATTCACCATTTAATGGTTTATGTAGATTTCATGTATCTACAGGTTTGCCACCATGCTTAGCTCATGATATCTTCGAAGGCGTTGCTTCACGAGATATCTATTTGTTAAATATTTTTTTAGTAAGCGATGGTTTTCATTTAACAACATCAACAGAAGAATTAACATGCAGAAATATTTTGAAGGAGATGCCTTGGATAAACCTTGTGAGATAAATAAAACTTCGAGTACTGAAAAGTTAAGTGGTCATGCAGCTCAAAACTGGGTGTTTTTGCGTTTGTTTCCCCTTTATATAGGAATTTACATTCTAGATTTTGAAGAACCTGTTTGGTATATATTTTTAAGACTAAAAGTAATTGCTGAGATTATATGTTCACCTAAAATTGAAATTCAGCATATTGCTTATCTGCAGGTTTCAATATTATTTGTTTATGGTTGGTTATTTGTCTTCTCGTAGAGAATTATTCTCTTCTTCTAAACTATTACCAAAACATCATTATTTTTCCCACTATCCACAGCTAATTTTACGTTACGGGCCTCTAATGCGAGTTTTCACTTTGAGGTTTGAACAAAAGCGTTCTTACTTTAAAAAATGTGCCAGAAATTTTAACAATTACAAGCATTTATGTAAAACCTTAACAGAGACACATTAGTTGTTGCAATCATACAATAATTCAAGCATACCAAGTTCAAAAATTTATGCGGTTAATTCATTTTCATTCAATGTCAAAAATTTTAGTTCTACTATTTCTGAGGCAATTATAACTACATGTGGACAACTGCCGGATACATTTTCTACCCATATTGTCTATCAAGGTACCCATTACAAAAAAGATTTATTCTTGATTTTTGACTTTACAAAGGATCACGAACTTCCTATTTTTGCAAGAATTTTGTTTCTTTTTTTTGATACACATGGAATTGAGTATGCTCTTATTAATGAGCAGAACCACAATTTGTGCATGAGCTTGGTATGTATGAGGTCTGTGGAGAAAATAATGAGATTCGATGTATAATGATTGCTTCTTTAATAGACTACCTTCCACTACCATCTTACAAGCACTGCAATCGCTCATTTATTTCCTTAAAGCACTCTGTGTTATGCTCATCGAATAACTGCAGGTTTACATAAATAATTTTTAAAAGTTATATATTTTATTTGGCAATATCAATATAAAAGATTTTATTTGTAAACTATTTTATTTATAGTATTTATGCAGTAAATGTGTGCAGTTTTTTTCAGAAATATTATTTAAAGAACCAGTCATAAGAACCAATCAAAAACAATAGTAGAGAGTATTATAAAAACGTTTTAAGAAAACTTTCTTTTTTAAGAATTTGGCTGCATAATTATTTGTATAATGCCTTACTAAGAATTTTGTTAAATTTTTTAATATTTTGTTTTTTTGCTTTGTATAATTTAAAATGGAAGCAATTATAATTTTTAATATTTTATATATAAATTTTAAATTTAATTTTTTTTTTTGAATACTACATTTTGTGAATACTATTTATATGTTTTTTAAATTTAATTAGTTGTAATCTTTTAAATTTAATAACCACATCAAACTCTGTAAAATTTACTTACAATATAATGACTTTTATTATGATACTCTTGATATATACACATGTTATATATGATCTATTTTTTTAGATAATGGAGGTTATTAAAAGTAATATTTTAAGAACACTGCCAAATATTGACGGATGTGTTTTAAACCAGGTTGTGAAAAATTTATGGGAAATAGGTGTTGAAAATGAAACAGATCTCTACTCGGTTAAAGTTGATGATTTGGTTTTGCTAAAACCCATCCAACAACGCAAACTGCTTAAATCTTGGGCAAAGGAAAGCTCTGGTAAAAAAGATTTATGATACTCAAAATAAATATGATTTTTATTATCATATACATTTATATATTTTTATTTATAATATTAATAAAATTTTATGCAGAACAATCTCAAAACGCTGTAGATTTTATTGTGGCCACACAATCCAGCATACAAATGGTGCCCACAGTTGAAGTGAAAAATAATTCAACTAATTCGAGTAAGTTATTAAAAAAAGTTGTTAATAAAACATAGTAATTGAAAAAATATTTAGTTAATGTTCTTTATATATTTAATTGCTCTATTTTAAATATTGTATCAATTTTGTCTAGTAATGAAGATTAAACATGTAAGTGCTGCTGATTGGTATTTGACATTTGTTTTACCTTGGACCAAAATGTCTGAAGAGGTACAAGATATATTAGCAGCTGGAGAAAGACCTTTAACAGCACATCGGTGTGCAATTATAAGGATTATTATGAATGATGTCCTTGCTGTTTGCCCAAAGCCATTAAAAAAACATTTATATGTAATTGTATCTTCTATGGTTGCCAAATATCCTAAATAATTTAAAGATGAGTATTGTACTACAGTGATTGCTAGCGGTCGCGACAGTTTAACGTTACAACTAGTAAACCGTTATGACTATCTGCAGCGGCCAAACCCTGTTCCACCATTAATGAGTGTTTTAAATATGGAATCCCAAAAGGAACAATTATCAGTAGATGTTATAAAAAGAAAAAATGATAGTTATGGTTGCTTGAACCGAGAACCAGTTCTCAGTGTTTCAAACAGTCCTGAAGAACTCAAATACTATTTAAAACGAACTGAAATAAATGAAAAGATGTTATTGAATGATTTGTTGATAAAATTCCCCAATTTATTTACAGTAAATTAAATTAATTTTATTTAGAAATAATATAACTTATATTATTAACCAGTATGTATTAATCTATATTACTACTAAACAGAGATTTTTTTATAGTATTTAATTAGATTTTTGTAGTTTATTTTATTTACTTTTGGTATATATATATATATATATATATATATATATATATATATATATATATATATATATATATATATATATATATATATATATATATATATAATGTATATATATATATATATATTTAACTTGGTTTTTTCAATTTAGGTTGATGATTTAAAGCATTATATGATGAAAAGTTATATTTATTTTTGCATAGTTGTGGAATAGCAGACCTTAAAGTAAAGAAGGTGATAATAAATTTAGATAAAGTAAAACATGAAACTTTGTCAGATTTACCTGTGGCTCCTGGTCTTGTAATGGCTTTGATTAGTTTGTTTAATGAAAAACTTGGCGCACTCTTTATGTTTGTGGTTGTATGTTAAAGATAGTAATCATTACTTTAAAGTATATCCAATACATATTATCAAGCAATTAATTGTGTTTCACTCATTTTATAATAACATGCAATGTAGTTACTAAAAGATATTTAGTAGTAAGAAAAATATGTTTAGGAGACAATGAATCAAACAGAATTGGTGCCAAGATCAAATTCTCCTCATCTATGTGTTTATTGTATGTTGAATTACAAGTTCTAATATGTTTTAAGATTTTGAAAATAATTTAAAAAAAAAGGTATGAGCTTGATCATTTTTATTTATATATATTTAAAATGGATTTTTGTTAGGTCAACTTGCATTCTTTTTTTAGGGAATTCGCTATTTACAGCAAATCGATTCATGCTGGTAATTGATTGCATTGTTGTAGTTGATGGAATGAACAATTTCATCAAGTCATTTTGTTGTTTATTTGCGAGTTTTTATATTTTCAATATACCATATCCAAAAGAAGCTTCATCAATATTAGAATTTTGTCAACGGTATATAATGCTTATATTATGTTTTATTAAATGTGTTTAATTTGTCTAAGGTTTACATAGTATTTGATGTTAATGACATTTATTGATGAGAATGTTTTTAAACGTCAATTGCTTATACATATATTATTGACCGTTCTAGTGCATTTTTCGGCATCAATCCTGAAAAAGGGAGCAAAGCAAGGCGAACGAAGAAGACTTCAGCAATAAGCAAAATTGTGCTGTCAATACTGCAGAAGTTTGCGAAATTTAACAATATTTGAATTTACCACGTTGCTAAACTTTTTAATATAACTTTGAAACAGCAATTTATTATGTAGTTATTTATATTTATTTGTAAATTTCAAAAGTTTTACAATGATGTCTTTTGTTTTATTTTTGAATTTAATACATCCTTAAACTCCTACTTACCGAATATAACTATTTATTATAGCTTTCTATTCACTCACTGACGAGTCCGCATTTTTTTTTTGTGGAAGCCAAAACTTCACAGCGCTTTTTGAAGCAATGCTTTTGATCGTACAGCCCTGAAATTTTACAAATAATCTTTTGCCGACTAACAATAGCTATATTTGTTACATTTGATTCAATTAGTATTTTAGATTTACGATGCCCCACCTCCCCGTTGGTTAGATCTGGAACTCCGAAAAAATATCGGAAACCGAGAGAGCATCAAAAAGTGTTAAGTATCAATATAAATTTAATAGAAAGTTTGGCGCCTTTTAAGTCAGATGCTTTCAAAATCAAATTCGTTTTAAATCTACATAAAGCTAAAGGCGCCAAACTTTCTATTCCTTTACTTCGATGAGTTTGTTTGTTTACATACGTACATGAATTGCCTTCAATGTCTTCCAGTATTGGCTTTACAAAAGTGATTATTACTAAGTACATGATTTCCACAAGTACCAGAAACAGAAAAAAGTTATTTTCTAATTTTTAGTCGATTGAATAGAAAGCTATTTTTAAAAAGTTTTTTTTATTTATTTTATATAAAGTCATATTGATATGTAAGAGATTTTAAATTTTCGTTTTATTTGAATTTATTTATATTCATTTAATTTATCTGAATGACTATTTCTATTTAATAACATGTAAGAAATGTAAAACTGAACTCATTTTGATTTCAAAAAACAATTCTCATTTTGATTTCAAATATGTAACTCTTTTTTTACCATCAGGTCAAGTTGTAAAGATATTTAGGTTCAAATCTTAAGTATTTAGGGTAAAGTCCCTAATATTGTCGAAAAAAAAGTTATTCAAAAGTATGTCATCCTGGGTCTCAAAAGAAGCGTATTTTCATAGAGATTTTAAAAATGTTATTCATTTGTAATAAAAATAAGTATTTTGTGTATTTTTGGTGAATAACATTCTGTTGACTTTTTTTTAAGAGTCTTTAGCATTTTTTCACATAATTTTTTTGTCAATAAATTTTAAGGAAAAATATTTATGTTTTCTAAAATCTCTATCAAAATACAAAAATATTTTGAGACCCAGGTTGACATACTTTTGAATAACTTTTTTTTCGACAATATTAGGGACTTTACCCTAAATACTTAAGATTTGAACCTAAATATCTTTACAACTTGACCTGATGGTAAAAAAAGAGTTACATATTTGAAATCAAAATGAGAAATGCTATACAAAAAACAAATTGTTTGCTCGGCACCAGAAAAAAAATTTTTTTTTGTTGACCTGTGTTATCAATCATATAAAAACTTGCGAACCGTCTATTGAATTTTCCCATAAAATGAATATAATTGATTATAGTTTCATAAAAATCATTCACTTTGATCACTACTTGATTTTTCGTAGATTCACTTAGCTTTTGAAATTCAGGTTTGGAAGCAGTAGGTAGAAATCTAAATGCTTTTCTATTTATTATTTTTCCTTTCAATATTTTCATTTGATTTGCTCCTTCAAAACTTGTTGTAGATGATGATTTAATAGGTTTTATTGAATCATTGAAATTTTTAAGCTGATTTGCAATAAACATCATCCAAATTTATTTTTACTGTTGTCAAAAAAAGATTTGATAACTGGTGGACACTTTGTTAACGATGCAAATTAATCCTTCAAAGGATTGTAAAACTCAGTTAAACGAAAAATTGAAGCAATTGTTGTTAAAATTTATAAACATTTTATTATTTACACTGTGAGAACAGAAAAATTCAAACAGTTTTGTAATGAAGTTGATTCATATTATAAACCTTTGTTAAACCATTCAAGCAATTTATTAATGCACATTAACAATCACATCCTGCATTTGAAGCATTATGTGCTATGTGAGCCATACATCCATTTCCAACAATTTTCCTTTTTAAATCGTTTTGAAGCTTACGCCGGACATTATTGACACCATTACGATTGACACCACCAAAATTCAAATTTGTATTGTCAGCTGTGAATGCAACTACTTTTTCCTTTAAATTTTGCTTTTGAATTATTTCTAAAATTAAATTAGAAATTGTTGTTGACTGTTCATTTGGAATTGTTTTGGGTGGAATTTTTTTGTTAAGAACACCAACGACTGGGTTAAAGAATCTTGCAATTAAAGGCAACATTTTGATGCTCTTATGATTGGAAGTATCTGTTATGAGAGCTATAAAATTCTTTTCTAGTTCACTTTTTGTTGTCACATCAATAAACGGTTTCAATTAATCGTGTTATGACAGCAGCTGTTTTAGTTTTTCCAAGTCTAAACTTTTTTCAAAAAGATTTCGTACTAATTCTGAAACACAATCATTAGAACGAAATGATAAATAATGCTTACCAGTATGATACGCAAATGTTGCTTCCTTAGCAGCAATTTTAAGATCATTATTTGATTTATCTATTTTTTTGAAGAACTTATTTACTTTCCTGTTTTATGATTCAACAGCAATTGACGACTTATGCTTTTTAGTATCAATATGTTGAACAACATCACCTCCAAATTCAACTAAAAATTCTGCTGAACATAAATTGCGAAACGCTTCACTGCCGTTTCCGACTACTTTTTTAATAAATTCAAATTCAGTTGCATATTTGTCACTCTATTGAGTTTTTCGTTTCTTTTTCTCAAACATGATGCTATAACAAAGTCAAATTCCTAAATGAAACAATCTTAATTGTATATTTTTTACTTACTATCTTATTTAATATAACTAGTTTAATATATTAATCTTATTTAGGAATCACAAATATAAATTTAAATATTAAAATAAATAATTTCTTGTCACTTTAAAAAACTTTCAACACAGGTTAAGATAATACGACGAAATTCGAAAGAAATTCGACGGCTTCATAAATTGCATATTTGCTTTAAAAAAAAACGCTAAAATTTTCATTAAAAATTAAAAAGTGAAATTTGTACTAAATAATTCAAAAATACGGGATTGATGTGGTCAAATAAAGGACAAGGGACATTTTGTAAAAATACGGGACTGTCCCGGCTAAATATTTGTAGATGGCCATCCTACATTAAAACTAATTGAAAAAGTTACAAACTATCTTTGTTTATTACCAATATATATTAGGTAACAGATTATTCCGTCAGTGTTATTTACATACAGTGGAGGGCAAAGTTAAAATTTGTTCCTATCTTTAACCAGTCTATAATTTATAAACTTTTTATTTTATACACTTTAATGACATAAGGTAGAGCGGGGCTAGTTCAGCATAGGGGCAATTTGGACAATTAACATATTTTGAAAACATGACAAAACATTTGAATTAAAATTAAGAATTAAAAT
This sequence comes from Hydra vulgaris, assembly GCF_038396675.1. Classification (NCBI taxonomy): domain Eukaryota; kingdom Metazoa; phylum Cnidaria; class Hydrozoa; order Anthoathecata; family Hydridae; genus Hydra; species Hydra vulgaris. The sequence goes on along the minus strand of NC_088930.1, from coordinate 50,139,360 downwards.
GTTATCACAATGCTTAGCAAAAGGTCGAGGGACAATAATTGAGTAAGATCCACGGGTAGGGTGCGTCGATTTTTCTTTTTTATTTCAAAAACGACAGGGATACTTTTCATGAAGAATTTCATTGGGATTCCAAATCAGCAAAAAAAAAATTGTAATTAAAACTTCCCTCAGTTAATTAGTCATAATTTAGTCATTTTCCCATTCAAAAAAATGCTGATCTTTCTGGGTAAGATCAGCATTGTTTTGAATGGGAAAATGACTAAATTATGACTAATTAATTGAGGGAAGTTTTAATTACAATATAACTACTAAAAAAAACAACGTTTTTAAAATTTTTAATAAACTCAATAATTGTACTGTTCGTTAAACGAATAGTACTATTCGTTAAAAAAAAAAGTATTAATCGTTAAACTAATAATATTATTCGTTTGACGAATAGCACTATTTGTTTAACGCACCTTTACGTGAACACCTTTTAACTTAAAGTTGTTCTCGTTATTAAATCATAAGTTAAACGATTAAACGAATACAAACAACAATGTAATTTTCTTGCTCCAAAAAAAAAGTTATTTTTGTTTTACAAATTTATTTTTCAAAATGAATTCCACTCATCTTTACAAAAGTTTAAAAAAAATTTATATAAAATAACTACCCACAAAAATCGACATTACAAAAATCGCATAATACAATTAAAATAATTAAGAACTATTAAGAAAAAGAGGCCGCGTAAATACCGTAGAATGCTCTTAAACTTTCTACACCAAATTTACACTCCTCCTTTGCCCTTAAGGATCATACAATTAATAATCGTCGTATTTTGGAGCATGCGCCATTCTTCAGTACTTTGTAGCCAGGTCCTTCTGTTTCTTGGAATCCATTTTCAGCTTCACCGTTTGTTTGTAGTACGTCTTCTCGACTTGTCTCTAACACACTTTTACTTTGCTCACAATGGTTTTCCGCGTTATAACGACCACTGCCTGTGTTCATTTCTACTTAGACTTTAGGAATTTTGCATAATGTTCGAGTGTCATTTCGAGATCAGGTATGTTTTACGAGTCATTTTGAGATCAGATATGTTTTACAACGCAGAACGCCATTAACTTCTGCAATTTGTTTTAAAATATTTCCAGTTAGTTTTGCTGGCTGCCACTTAGTGTGGAACTTTGCATTTGGTGGTTTTAACCATACGTTATCACCATTTTTAAACGTTTCGTTTATGTCAGCTTTTGCCGGAAGATTATCATTTCTCAATTCTTTCACATCAATTTGATGCCTGTATATTTTCTCCATTGGGCTTGCATTGTTTTTCTCGGCTGAGACATTGTACCAATATACTGCTTCCAGTATTGACATTTTCAATCTTTCTGCAATTCTCTTAATTTTACAATGGTTTCTTTCCACAATTTTATTTCCTTTGGGATTATAAGCAGCTCGAAATCTAATGCGCACTCCCCAACCATAAAAAAACTTCTCAAATCCTCAGTTTTAAAAGCTGCTTTGTTTTCTGTTAAAATTTCAGATGGCGATCCTCGCTCACAAAAGATTAGACGGCAATACTTCCGTATGAACTCGAGAGTTGTGTATCTCACAGTGCGTATCTTAAAGGTCCGCAATCAATAATGGTAAGAAATATTTCTGTGCCAAATAGCGTGATGTCCACTCTTTCCCAATTTTTTTAGCGCTCAATTTGTCTACAAAATAATGAACAAAAACTTTAAAAATCATATTGAAATATGGCTATACAAAAATAGGAATTACTTGGAGTGGTGGTTTCAATACAAACTTATGCTACTGGTAACATGTAATCCAGGACAACCTGCTTCATATTAATATCAGGAAGAACATTAGATTGTAAAAAATTGCTTTAACTCATCCATAGTGCCATTGATATGGATTTGCGGAGAGTTATTGATTATCGGAGAATAACCATCACAATTGACCAAGAATAGAGATGCCTTGATGCACCAGTCTAGGTGGATAATAATAGGGTCAATGTATATGTAAGTTATGTAGGGTAATTTGCTGGACAATTTTTACAATGGTGGATTTCTTGGATTAAAATGCAGTCTTACCTTCACAACTTGGCTGCATGATAGCACTTGAAACTTTATTTGGACTTTATTTATTAAGAAACTATTTCATCTTTGGAAAGATGAAATAGTTTCTTTTTCCGTCATCTAAAATGATTTATTGTATGCTGGTTTTCTATCAAAACATAGTACTTTATGATAGTTTCTTGTCTGCTATAATTGAAATATTTTTAGGCATATCATATATTTAATCATATGTATGGAAACATTTTTTATAGAATAATAATCAAGTTATTTTTCAAAAGAAATAATAATAAATAAATATATATAAATAAATAATAAATTAGTAAGAAAAACTTATCTAATTTTTCTCTTCAACTTGAAGTTTCACCATTGCTGGATCATCAGGAAGAGTAACTAAATCTCAAAAAAAAATTCAATTTATAGAAAAAAATATTTTACAGGAAGTTATCAATTATTATAAAAAAAAATTTTAATTACTATATTTTTTTAGTTAACGGGAAGTTACAGAAAGTAATTATTAAATAAATTTCTTTGGAATAGGGATAGTTTAATTTGGTCATTTGTTTTTATAATTTTTTAAGAGGTATTTATTTTCGTGCCTACATTTAGAAATTAATTTAGATTTTTTATTTAATAAATTTTTATTTAAGCGATTGTTTGTGGTTTTTTTCATTCCCCCTCGGTTAAGCCAATATATTGTTTATCAGGGTTATTTTGTGAGGAAACAATGCACTTGTAAATTACATTTTTCGAAAGGCATTTTCCATTTAGAGGGCAACCTATTTTCTGGTAACAATTACAATAATGCATAAAAAATCAGGGCCACAACTCGATAAAATTAGAAAAGATATTATTAAAGTTTTTAAAAACATTGGCTTCCAAATTGAAATAAACATAAATTTAAAAATAGTGAATTTTCTTGATGTCACATTTAACCCTTCAGAAAGTTTCTATAAGCCCTACAAATGCCCTTATGAAGATTATGAAGATGCCCTTAAAAAAAGTGGCTTTCAAAATTTCGAGCTAAAATTTGAAAAGAAAATTGCAAAAAAGCGTAATAGAAATAGAAACATAATCAGGTTCAACGTAATAGAAATAGAAACATAATTTGGTACAGCAAAAATGTTTTAACAAATATAGGTAAAATTTTTGTAAAATTAGTTGACAAACATTTTCCTCCCTCTAATAAATTACATAAGATTATTAACAGAAATGTTATTAAAGTAAGTTATAGTTGTACAAAAAATTTAGAAAGAATTGTAAAAGGCCACAACTACGCGTTAATTAATAAAAATGAAGATATAAAAAGAAAAAAAAGACTGATTATTGTAGTTGTAAACAAAAAAATCGATTGCCCTCTAAATGGAAAATGCCTTTCGAAAAATGTAATTTACAAGTGCATTGTTTCCTCACAAAATAACCCTGATAAAAACCACCAATTATGGGAGATGAAGGTAAAACTCGTAGTAGATATGTTGATGATGTTTTAGTACTATAATATCAAAAAATGTTTCAGTTCTTGAAATATCTTATTGAATAATTAAAATACAACAACAACGAAGTAAAAAACATATTCCACTAGATTAAAAGATACATTAGTGGTGCATCCATGGTCATAAGAGAGTGGAGTATAAGGGAGGGCGTATTCAAATATGTTATAAGAAAGAGGCATTCTAATGTCCCTTCCACTTCTCACCAAAAATTATTATTTAATTGGATATATATGACTAAAAAAATTATACAACTACTATGATGGGGCTATAAGTCAATTGGCTGTAAAAAACATATCATCTTTCTAACCAAGTATAGCAAAAACCTATAATAAAGTCTTTCATGTTATTATTACATTAACAGAAGTAAGGACCATACAGTATAGTTAACGAGCTAGCCATTTTGTTTGGTTAACAAACAAATTTCCTGTTTCAAAATAAATAATAAATAAAATGCTAAAAAAATAAAATAATAATAATGTATAACAATTTTGAAGATGATACAATATATTTTTGTCTTGGCTTTTAGTGAATGATTAAAATGATTAATTCCAGAAATAAAATGTTTAAATCATTTTTAACGATAGACACCTCGTGAAGGTAAGCTAGAGCCGTCTATCAAAAAATTTAACAAGTCACAACACTTGCTATATAATTTATGCAAGTCACAACACTTGGTGTATTATTTATGCAAGCCACAACACTTGCTATATAATTTATGCAAGTCATAACACTTGCAATACATTTTTGGCAAGTCGCAAAACTTTCCGTGTTATTAAACTAATTAAATTGTAACTCACCGGAAACAACATCAGCAGCAAGCTGGATCTTTTTCATGCAATAGTCAACAGCTTCATTATCAATTTCATCATCTTTCCAGTAAGAAATGGTGTAAATGAAGTCATTTTTTCTTTTATTAACTTTTTTTACTCTGCCGCTATATAAAACACTTTTGCATGTCTTTGGATCTTCCCAACAATTTTATATTACATGACTTCTTCTAAATCAATTAGTTGGGTATTGGACAAGTGCTTATAGGAGTTAATAACTTCGTCAAAATTCAATTTAGATAGGTCGCGCTCTAACTTTCTTTTTTCTTTTTCATCCATTTTTTGGCGCTTGATTTTTTGTCTTTTGTAAATCTCATCTCCTACTTTGCATCGATGCAGTCGATTTGTAAATCTGTTGTTACGTGTTACATTAATTGACTATTTAACAATCTTTTCTCTTAAACTTAAATCTAGAGCGTTTAGATAGTTGAAAGTGCTACTCTTTTTTGATCTTAGTTTGCAAGAGATATAACAAGTTGTTGCATTAGTATCCCGTACTTTTGCATCACTAAACATACCCATTAATTCCTTGCTATTTATATTGTGAAGCCTTGCACTAGCTGTTTCCTCTTTAAATGTCTCTGTCACAGTAAGTGAAAAATATCTACTATATTGTCTATTTAAAACATCTTCCACTGCATAATAAGACAGGCCGAAGTCATTTTTAAAGCTATTCATCAACAGAGCATAAACTTGTTACTGATTCTAAAATATTTGGCTCTAGCGATTGTTCAAAAAAAAATTTTGTCTTTCTGCAAAACAAATCACCTGGATTGGATTTGCATGTTTGAATTGTTTGTATAACATTTTTCACTTCCTGAATACCAGCAGCATGATCAAAAGTTGCTTGCTCTAATGTAACATAAAACTTTTTCATCCAGGGTCCAGTAAGAAGTTTTCCAAATATTGCAAGTGCACACATTTGTTTTATTGCGGTTTGCACTACAAAATACTGCTCGAAGAGTTACTTGTAAACTTTTACACATTACTGTTCCAATTGTAAGATATTGTTTAAACTTACTGTGATACTTTATTAAAATAAAGCAAGTATGGAAAAGAATGTGAAGTCTGTTTCCACGATACCTAGGATTGATACCTCATGGTAAATCATTATAATCTAAAAAATTTACAAAACCTTGTGGATCGCCTTTTACATCTTTAAATCTCATTTTGTTTATAGCTAAAATAATCAAGTTTGCCATGCAATCATTTCCAAACAATTTGCATTTCTAGAGACTTCAATGATGTACGGCATGATGTGGCAATTGTATCAAGAGGGTGCAAATGGCAGTTCAGCTCATTTAGACTTTTCCCCCAGGTTGCACATACTTTGCTTATGATAAGATGATTAACAGCAACTCGGTCAGACATTGTGTTAGAAATATTATTAATAATTGAATTACGAGATTTGTTATAGCTGCACATGTGAAAACGAGAATAAATAAAAGCCATATAATCGATGGCATTACATATATGGTTTTCATAATCATAAGCTGTCCCACCGGGTAGTTGGTCCAGAGCAACAACTAGGCATTGATCTTTTGACGTCAAGTAAATACTGTTAATGTGAACACCTTCTTGTGTTGTAGCGTCAAATGGTTGCCCATTCAGCTGCGTGCAAGATTGAAATACTGCCATGCTAACGAGCCATTTGTTAAACGCTATTGCGGTGTGGATTATCAGAGATAGCAAAACCCATACATTGTCCAATTTTCTGAAAGAGAATAGGAATATTATCTGTGTTATGCCTGACCTTTATTTGATGCAACTTTTTTTCTTCATTAAATTTTAATTTTTTTATTGTAGCTGTATGACTGAGAATTTGTCGAGTATAATAATGTGTTTGCATTTTTTTCTTTAGTTCTTTTAATTCCGTTCTTAAACCTCTTATAATCTCTTCTTTTCTTTTAACACTTTGTCTTAAAACTTTTAGTTTATATGGCATAATATTTAATTTAGATTTAACTATAGCTATATTTTTTCTGTACTTCTTGGAAGTGGTAGCTAATTGATTAGCCAAATTACATAACCGACTCTTCAATAGATTTTCTCTAGTTGTCAGTTCTTTTCCACAAGTGTCACTTTTTTGGAACATGATTAAATCTATGAAACTTACGTATCTGCTGGCCGTACTCACCTAAATGCCAATTTTAAATCAAAACATTTATTCAAAGCTAACAAGGAATACTAACACAGTATTAATTCAAGTATTGTTAATAATATTAGTAACATGAATGTTATATATAAAAAAATATATATAAAAGTAGTCAATGTACTCCTCTGTCTCCCGCGCTTACATCAGGGAAAATGTAAATTAGGTAAGAAAAGTGGAGCAAGAAATAGGGTGACTGCTACATAATATTTTTCAACGAAATTTGGCAGGTGCATAGATAAATGAATAACTTAAAAATAAAAATTAAATAGAAAAAAAAAAAAAACTATATCCTAGACATTAACTTCACAGAAGTACGACCAAAATTTGACATCAATAAACTCTTTAATATATCAATTGAGCATAATTAAAACCAAATCGAAAATAAGCTTCAACTATTCTTCTTTCTAAAAATTATCTATGTTGATAACGAATACTAAAAAATTATTCCAGAAAGCCTTCGTCAAGCACGCTAATTTGAAGAGACTACGAAAATCGTGGCACAAAATTTTAGCACAAAATTCGGTTCCGTAAAACGCAATTGTCACGTACCTACATATAAATATTATATCATGCTGTATCGAATTTGTGCATTTCAAATCATAATAAATTAATAATCAACCTTTCGATTATTAATTTTACTAATTTAAATTTAGTTTTTTCCAACTGCAAATAGCAATAAAACGAATCCAACGCTTCAAACGCTTGGTCTTCTTACAATTTTTTTAACTTTCTCGTTTTTCATGCATCTTTCAGCCATCTTGAAAAAATAATGAATAACTCAGGCGTGTTAGACGTTTTCGTGCTAAATAGTATTAATGTGGGCAACTTGTATTTTATATCACAGCATGATAACAGTGGCGGATCCAGGGGAGGGGGTGGCTAACCACCCCCCACCCCCCTTTGCTCCATAATTTTAACAAATAAAAAGGGGAGAGTGTGTATGAAAGAACCAGGTTTTGAAAGAGCCAATGCCATTATTTATCACTTACTGGCATCCGATTATGATTGTATCTTACTTTTTATGTGGAAACACTGGATACCTGTCACCCACAAAAAACTTACGGTTCTACTAAAAAAAATACTGTCATAAAATGCACTAAAAATTTTGAAAAAAAAAAAGTAATTTTTGGTGGGTTTACTTGTTTAACTTTAAGGGAAATTGTATTGTATTGTTTGATAAATGATATATGCTGCATTGCTATATATATATTTGCCCTTCGTTTTCAAATATAATATTCGATTAAAGTATTGGTAAAAAATGTTAAGCTTAAGATTATGTATTTAACCATAAAAGGTTTTGAAAGAGCTAACTGTTTATGCTCTGAATAAGCCGGCTTTTTTTACTTAAACTCAATACAGGTTTGTCCACAATTATTTTCGTCACGTCCATAATTATTTACGTTGCAGTCCATAGTTATTTTCGTCGCGTCCATAATTATTTTCGTCGCGTCCACAATTTTTTTCGTAATAAAAATACTTTAGTATTTTTATCACGAAATATATAATAGCAAACGAAAACAATACAAACATCAATCATTTAAATGTCGAAACAGAAGATCAAACAAAAAACAAAACTGCAGTCGAAGAAATTTTCTACAATAAAAAGAATGTTGAATAGCAACGAATCAACTCGATCTATTACAAATGCAACAGATCTTTCAATTAGGAAGATTCAAAACTGGATACGAAAACTTGAACAAGATCAACATACAGTGCCTAAAAAGCGTGGCAGAGCGAAACGAGATAATATTAAAAGAAAGAGAGAAATTGAATTATCAATTAATGCAAATAATGCATTAATTACGATCGACATTGCAGAATTAATGCCCGATAAACATAAATGCTCGACAACTACAATTTAACAGAGAATTAAAACAAATGTGATATACCCGTAAAAGGCTAAAGTCGGTCGTACTTGCGAGAAATTCAGCTCATGTAATAGCAACAAGGTTCACGTTTTGCAATCATGTTTCTTTTCTGCAAAATTCTGATCTGATTTATATTGATGAAGCCGGTTTTAATTTACACGATTCACGACATTATGAATATGAATGGTTGGGAAGTACCCCATATATTACAGTCCCCACACAGAGAGGAAGGAATGTTAGCTTAATATGCGCCATTTCAGTTTCAGGATGTATTGGCTTTAAAATAAAGGTTGGGGCCTTTAATACTGCTTGCATGAACGAGTGGATCGAACAAGATTTAAGACTTTAGCTTTAAGTGATCGAAGATATAATGTAATAATAGACAATGCGCAATTCCACCATTAATCAACTGTAGAATTGGCATTTCGAGAAAGCAGTTGTACTATCCAATTTTTACCACCTTACAGCCGTCAACTTAACCCTATCGAGGAGTTTTTTGGTGTGATGAAAAATTTATTCAGAAGGATACAACCACGACCTAATAATCCACAAGAAATGATTAACATTATTACTGAGATTTTTGCAGGTTTTATTGAATACTCTTTTGAAAATTATTATTCTCACATGTGTGAATGGGTTTTAAAAGGAATTCAGCGTAATGAGTTTATGTGATTAATTTATTTTTCTTAATTGTAAAACATTTGAAAAATAAAGTATTTTTATTAGGAAAATAATTGTGGACGCGACGAAAATAATTATGGGCTGCAACGAAAATAATTATGGACGCGACGAAAATAATTGTGGACGATACTCTAATTGTTTTGCGCTTTAATGACTTCATTATTTTTCGTAACGCTTTATTGAGCATATTCTATTGAAATTTAAGTCGTAAAACGTTGAAAGAAATATTTGGGCTAGGAGAAGGCTGTAAATAAGATTTATTAAATATATTTTACTATTTAATGATTTTCAGCTATTTTTCTATGCAACTTTAAGCATTAAATTGTAAAATAATTTTAAATTAGTTTTCATTTTGTAGCATGTTTTTAAGCTGACATTTTTTTAGATAATAAACTGTAAAAACGATTATCTGTGTATATTTGATTTTACTTTTTATTTAATATTTACATTTTTATAATGTAATAACATAATTTTAACAAAGGAATAATAGTTCTTACTTAAAAATCTTTTTTTATTTTTTTAGTATGTCAAGTGGTCCACCTAGCAAACGTCTTAAACTGCAGAGTCTTAGTTTTGCACGCATTTCTTCTTCAAATGTTTATGCTGCAGCCCTTCAAGTCAATGATACTGCCAACTTTGTGAATGTCAGTATACCCCAACAATCAAATGGAATTGTTGAAGAAAGTTCATCATCTGCATTGGATAATGTTATAATTGTCAGTGTCTCTTCAGTTGACACATTGTGTGTGCAACAGCCATTAAGTTTAGTTAGTTGCACTGACATTGCTTCAATTCTTGATGAAAATATTTTTAGAAAAATAAGTGATTCAGAAAAAGTTAACTTCTTGGACAATTGTTGGAAACCATCTGCTAATTTCATATTTGAAAAGGAGAGTTTCATAATTGCTCAAGGTAAGACAAAAAGTATTTCTTTTCAATCAAAATGGTTTGATAATTTCAAATGGCTGAGAAACAGTAATCAAAATAGTTACAAAGGTGGATGATGCATTGTCTGTGTATTATTCTTGAGAGTATCTGAAAAAGAGAAGTTGTGTGTTTTTGTTAAAACACCATTTTTAAACTACAACAAGTCTAAGGAGCTTCTAAATAGCCACGAATCAAAGGCAAATCACCAAATGAGTATGAAACGGTTATCAACTACCAAAGCACACTTAGTAAATCCAGCATTGCGTATCGACTCAGCAATTATTTCAATGACTGCTGAAAATATGAAAAATAATCAAAGGGTGCTTCCAGAAATTATTGAAGCCGTCATGTATTGTGCACGCCAACAAATTGCACTGCGAGGCGATCAGGATGATGCCATTGATTTTCTGAAAATTCGACAACAAATGTAGGGAATTTTATTGCCCTGACCCATCTTCTTGCAGAGCAAAATCCAGTTTTAAAAGAACACCTACTTATTGGACCAAAAAACGCATTATATACTAGCAAAACTATACAAAATGAGATAATCAACATTGCCGCTAACTTGATTCGTGACTATTTTCGTAAGTGTCTAAAAGCTGGTGCACATTTTTTAATAATTGTCGATGAGACAAACTCACATGGTCAAGAAATTATTTCGGTCTGTATTCGTCTTCTTGACACATTTAAAGAAAAGCCTTAAAAGATGTAATTCGATTGGTGGAGACTGAGAGAATCACAGGAGAGTCTATTGCACTGTCTATCAAAAATGCACTAGAAGAAGAAAGTATTAACATCAAAGATTGCAAAGGACAAGCATATGATACAATGGCGTCTATGAGTTCAGACATTTGTTAAAAAATGGACACCATATGCAGACTATCAAGGATGTGTCCTTCACTCCCTAAATCTAACAATTTGCCATGGATATGAGATTTCATCTATTAGAAATATGATGGATTCCTGCGAACAACTGTTTTCATTTTTTGATAACTCACCAAAGCGACAACGCATTCTCCAACGAGTTAGTTCTACTCAAGCACCTGAATTAAATAAGACAAAGTTGAAGAACCTTTGCAAAACACGATGGCTTGAGCGTCACAGCACATTCAATACTATTGATGAACTTTATATTTAAATTATTCACACTCTTGATGAAATTGTAACACCATCAGATGACATTGATCTCTATAATGATTTAGAACCAAAAAGTTGGAATTAGGATTCTGAGACTCGGTCAAAAGCCAATGGATTACGACACACATTTACTAATTACGACCACAATATTAATTTTGTTGTGGCAAAAGAAGGTTTACAGCCAATGGAACCAATTGTATCATGTCTTCAGGGTGAGTTAATGGAGATTTATCTGGCCTTCCAAAAAGTTTTGCAAATTTCTTCTTTCTATTCTACACTCCGCACAAATGCTGATGACTGGTTTTCTACCATTAATCTCAAAGCCAAGAAAATTGCACAGTCTGTAATTGGCTTTGTAGTCGTCAAATCCACCGCTCAAATATACCTGCTACCTCACTTTTTGAGTACGACAAGCGTAATGTAGCCATTCCATTCCTCGACAAGGTTTCATCTGAGTTGGCAGCACGCTTTACAGAAAATAAGAGAGCACATTATGAATTAAATTCCACTAAAAATTAATTTCACTTTCCAAAGTTATGATACCACTCTGATACCTTGATGGTATCATTACTTGATATCATATCTTTAGAAAGTTTTGATATCATTCTGATATCACATTTATATCGCTTCTTGACTGGGTGTAAAGAAACCACGTAATCGCCATAGAATGTTCTTGAACTTTCTACACCAAATTTACAATTTACCGATACATAAATACAATAATACATGATGCAATGTATGCAACAAATAGATACAACAATACATACAACAAATACATACAACAAATACATACAACAAAGTGTAAGGACGTAAAATACTAGTGTATTCTTTACGTCAGTGTATATTTAAAACACTTAGTGTTTATTTTAAAACACTTGTGTATATTTTACGCCACCACTGCCAGTGGCGGCGTAAATTATACACTAGTGTTATAAACCAATTACTTGTGAAATATAAACCAATTACTTATAAAAGTTTGGCTGAATAAATAAAAAAAAAGATTGTAATCAATGGAATCACTGAAATCAATGAAAAATTAATAAATCTTAACCAGAGTAAAAATTTAAATATTGTTCATTTTTTATTCTATAAAATTATGAAGAATAGCACAAAAAAATTTATTAAATATTAAAAGAAAAATATATAAACAAAAATAGCATAAATTAAATAACCATTTTTAAAGCATAAATTTACCAGTAGAAGGTTGTGCAGATGGGACTAAAAGTAAAAAAAGTTGTAATAAAAAATAATCTTTGAAATTGATTAGAAAGACATACACATAGTTTTTAGTAATAGTTTTTATACATACCAGTCGTAGCAGCAGAATATGAAACTAAAGGTAAAAAAAAATTACTTAAAAAACAAAACTAAGGTTAAAAAAGAGGTAATAAAAAAAAAATATCACAATTAATAAGAAATGCAAAAAAAATTCTAAAAAGTAATAGTTGTTTGACTTACTATTTTTTTTTTTTGCAGTTGAAGATGGAAGTAGGGCTAAATATTGTTTAGTTTAGTTTATTCAGTAATCAAATTTTACAAAAGTGTTGCAAAGTTTGACGGAGCTCGGCACCAGGCCTTGCTATGCTGACGAGTTTGATACATATAGTTCTATTATTTGCGAGTTTTATGATGGTTCAACCGTGACTTGAATATATTGACAGACTTTGAGTTAATGCTGTAAATGAAAAGTGCATTCCATGGTGCACAAACGCGATTTGTAAAAAAGTTGCGTCTCTCTATATAGTTTTTGACTTGCTGCGTTGAAGCATAAACTCATGGTTACATTACATCTAGGTCATATGACGTTGATTTGGAAAAGGGATAACGTTGTGGTACATAGAAATCTACTTGTTCAAGGTTTTATAGAAAATTGTTACAAGGTTGTAATAAAAATTAAATTTGCAATTGATGAGAAATGCATTCACATTCAATGTGACATTATTTAAAATTAATGGTTTTTAAGCCTACTAGACAAAGCAGATGAAAATGAGTAGTAGATGAAACTGCTGAGTAGTTTCATCTATACGTTAAGCTATTTTGCGAAAGCAAAAAATTTCATAGCTCAGGTTGACTTGGGGTTTGTTCATTAAAAGCTTTGTTAACTTGTGGGTATGTGATTAGCGTATTTTGAGGTATAATGTTTTCATAAATTTTGTAAATCTCCAATTAAAGTTAAAAGTAAAGAAAGTTTTTGTTTGTCATTTGTAATTATAAGTGAATCGCAAGGTAACTCGAATCGTTTAATGTAGCGTTTCCAGCTCGAAAATAACTTACTCGCATCTTCAGTACCTAAAAACGGCGGAAAGTTTGGTAAGTAAAGGTTTTTTATAGCCATTGATAAATATACTGCTTATAGAAATCTTCGTTAAATTTTATTTTAAATTTCATATCTTTTATCATCGTTTTATTAGACAATTCCTATGGGAATTGTCTAATAAAACTGTATCGTAATTTTTAATTAGAGTTGAGCCTTTAACTTTGGAAGATTTATGATATTTGTGCAGATTCTTTAAATACTAGTCTTTCCATCTTGATCGGAAAAGCGTCAATAACATGGAAAGATGTTTATTACATTGATTTATATCTATATTATAATTATTTTCAAAAGAGAATTTATATCATTGGTTTTCTAAAAACAGCAACTTCCTGATACAATAACACTTTTGTAACATACACCTTGTCACAGAGAATAATAGTAGTAATTTCCTAGTAGAAATTTCCAAATTAAAAAAAAGTAGTAGAAGGTTCCTTGCAATTTTAGAATAAACTAAAAATCTATCTGAGAGGAAAATTGTGCATTTTAGTTTAACCTTTTTGAAGTTTTGATGTCAATCTGATCATATAATAAAGTGTTGCTAGACGTTTTAAAACTCGCATTAGGTAAACGTTCTATCCAACATGTTTTCTTCTCGTTGTCTCTGGAAAATCTATAAACTTTTCAAAACGTTTTTAAATCGTTTTTACTTCTTCAATGATAAATAACTCGTAGAACAGCAATAAACACATTTCACCATTTTTCATAAACATAAACAAATTTCACCATTTTCATAATAGGCTAAATAAGTAAACCAACAGACGGTGCTATTTATTTTAGTCTTTATAATTATAAAACCTCTTCATTTAATGTTTGCTACCCACTTTATTAAAAAACGTTTTATTAACGGAGAGTGGATATTTTACAGAATTACTGTATTGGCTACACAATTTTTTTTCTGCTACAGGTTCTCGCTCGATGACTTTTAGTCACTACGTAAAAAATAGGGTCAATATATAAAAAATTATCAGGGGTATGTAAAGAGTTGTTTCAAAATATGACAAATTGACTTTTGCTTATTTAACTCCCAGTTCAATTTAAGTTGATACGCTGCGAAATGTTTGACATCCTTTTAAAAATTTATGGGAATGTGAGACAAACCCGATAAAAACATGGGTTTTTCTGTGAAGCATTTCATTTTTCCAAATGAAATATTTCCGTAACATAGTCAACTTGGCTCAGATACAGTTTTAAATAATTTTTTGCAGCGCCGCATTTTGATTACTTGTTACCTGCATATTTTTTTCTTTTGCATGAAAAAAAATATATATGTAAAAAAAAAAAGAGAAAAAAAACTGACTGTAGCATTTGCTACACTTGCTACAGCCTGGATCCGCTCCTGATATATATATATATATATATATATATATATATATATATATATATATATATATATATATATATATATATATATATTAGCAAAAAAAATCTTGCTTGAGCTTCTACAGCCAATTTCTCCTTAAGCAGGATCATCAGGAAATCAAATAAAAAAGGTTGCTTCCTGATGATCCTACTGAAGGAGAAACTGACAGTAGAAGCTCAAGTTTAGATCAGTATTTTTTTTACTAATCTATTACTGTTCTGTTGTTTAAGAACATTGAGCACTTTTTTTTTTGTTAAACACAATATTTATATATATATATATATATATATATATATATATATATATATATATATATATATATATATATATATATATATATATATATATATATATATACATATATTTTAGGGCGGGTCATACTTTTTTTCTTTAGAGTTGCTAACCTGGCTATGGTCTTAAAAGCTGCTCTAGGTGCTACTTATTGTAAAAAGGCCAAAAACATTTAAAGAAACAGGTGTCTTGTACTTGCAACTTTACCGCAAAGATTTACCCTTTAAAGGCTTACAGCTAAAAATATAAGAAATTCATCAAGCACATAATATGATACAAAGGCCACATCCATGGCTAGCGCAAAGAAGTATTTTTTTGGAGGTGTTATAAGCATTTTTTGCATACTATCGAAAAAAAGAAAAAAAACATGCACCCCCTTAGTTTCGACCCTGTCAACGATAAGGGGATGTTATCGACGTCGAAACATAAAATTCACTTAAATGTTTCTAGATATTATTAGTTCAATGAAACAATATAATGAAACGTAATTTACAAAAAGTCTGATTTACAGCTAACACTAGGAAGTTCTGTTCTTAATGCAGTACACTGTAAAATCATTCCATGTCGCGACTCATGTTCAAAAACGGTTGAGCTTGCTGCAGAGATATCTTGGATAGCACGCTCAACTGCCTAAGAGTGACAGGGTATACCAAAAATGAAATCAAACTGACAGTGTTGAAGTTTTTCATTCTCAATAGCTGCTAGCAATGGTGGTGGTGTGAGGTTAGCTGTAGTCCAGTCAATCATATCAACGTAAGCCAGTATTTGCAATTATCGATAACATCTCATTTGCAACGTCAGGTGCTTTACCTGTTTCTGGCATTACATGATCAATGTAGTTATTGTTTGAAAATGATAAAATAACATAATGTTCTTCCTTTATGCGTCTACGTATACCAGACTTCTCAACAAAAGTTAAGTCTTTCTTCCCATCAAATCCAATACAAATTAATTCTTGCATTTCGGCAGCATGCTTGACCTCTCAGACCTCTCTAAGTTTTGCAGGATCTATTGCAGTTTCTGCTGACAATAGCTTCATATCTTTTAGCACTGCATTCACTACAAGACAAGTTTCTCTGTTACTAATCTTGCATCTGTCCAAAGCTTTGCACAACTCCGGATATTGTTTCATGTTTCTGGGTGCTGCAACACCGTCATCAGATTCATCACTGGAAATTTCATGATCAAGAGCTTCATCATCCATGTTTAGTTGAAGTTCTACGTTCTCACCACCATCATCATCAGCATCATCACTCATGTTGTTGTAGATATAATTTGTTTTTGTATCATATTTTATTTTCTGATTGCGCTCAAATTTTAAACGTTTTACTCCTCTCATTTCTTTCTTCTGCAACAGCTTGTAGCTCCTGTAGCTTTTATATTTATAGCACCTAAATATATTTTCCTTCAAGTTTTTTGGTCCAACCAGAAAGACCATTCTGTTGGAGGTATTTTATGCGACAGTGGACAAATACATTGCGAATTCCCTTGTATACCGCTGTCAACATATTTACAAGTACATATATCAAATACAGTTTGTAATAATTTCAAACAGTCTTGGTAGTTGAAGGATGTCTTTTTAGAATTGGGATATTTAGCAAGACCCTTAACTTTATCAATCAATTTCTTTATACGATTGACTACACTTTTTGTGTCAATTACTGGGATTACTGGGACTCGTAGTGTTGTAGATACTTACAACTTCATGTGCTACAGCTGTCACTCTCTTCTGCATACAATCATATTTTATTGTGCTTTAAGTAGAAGTCATACAGTCTGTAAACATCACTAGATGTAGGAAGTTGATTTTTTTTATAACTGCAGGCTGGCCCAGAACTGAGTGTTTAGTCCAAAGTCTTGTGCTGACGGACGCAATTTATTAATACTCAATACAATCGAAACCAACTTGTCCAAACAATATCAGATGACAATTAGAAAAGATTGATTATAAACAACTGATTGAAATAAACCCTGTTGTAGCAAGAATCAATAATCACTTTTTATAAACAATCTAAAATATAAAACAGAATATGTTAAACACATATATTACAGTAATACAGGGTTTGATGAGGATAAATTTACAATATACTAGGATTACTTTGGGTTGAGTTAAGGTTATGTATGATTAATTTATGGTTACTTAGACTTATCTAGTATCATTTCATGTACCAGCGGATGTAATATAAACTAAACGTAGTGAATACTAATAAGAACTTGCCTTTATAAAATTGATATGCGTTTTCACATTATTTCCTCATTTTCAACTACAAGTTGCAAGTACTTACTGAGCTTAAAGTTTAGAAAATTTTATGGTCCCTAGATTTTTGACCAATAGAACAATTTTTTATGCTATAGCCAAAAAAAAAAGTATGACCCAGCCTAATATATATATACATATATATATATATATATATATATATATATATATATATATATATTTATATATATATATATATATATATATATATATATATATACATATACATATATATATATATATATATATATATATATATATATATATATATATATATATATATATATATATATATATATATATATATATATATATATATATATATATATATAGATAGGGTAGATTAGGGTAATATGAGCACCTTGGTAATATGAGCATACTTAAAGATTTCTTAGATGTAAGCAGTGAAGTTAAAACTGCTTTGTATTTTATTGAGTTGACTTTATGTGGTGATAACAAGAATCAGTACAATTAGGGTGAATTTATATACAGTAATTAGCGGCTATCATCTAATTAAAACGCTGTTAACTTTTTGCGTTGTTTAAAATAATATAATCGCGCATGAATATGTGGCGCGTTATTTTGGTGCTAATATAATGAAATTAATTTTTTCATAAAGAAAAATATGTTAGGTAAAAATCTAATTCATTTTTATTTAAAAAACAATGTATAGAAACATTTTAAAGTCCAGCAGTGATTTTAATTGCTTTCTGAATAAAAACAAAACATTAAAAAAATTTTGATATTTTAAACATACTAATTACTTTTCAGTAATTTAAATTCAAAAAATTTGAATTTTAATGGTTCAAAAGTTTGAGTTCATAAAATTGAAATAATAATGAACTAATTTTTTTTTATTATTATCAGCGGAAAACATTGGAGTATTGTTTCAACAAAAAGTGGCTTAAAATTTGATCTTTTAATGATAGGTTTTGTTATTAACGAATCCTAATATTCCAAAAATTAGTTCTTTTTGCCAGGTTGGTATTTTTTTACTTAACTAATGTTATTTTTTTGAGCTATTTTAAAGTGCTCATATTCCCAACTAGTCTTAGTAATATGAGCACTTTTGCTACTTTTTTAAAACTTCTGTGTTCTTAAGAAACAATTTCGGGTGCCCAAATATCTAAGTGGATCATGAGTAGGGATCCCTAAAAATTGTTTATTCGCAAAAATTTTCGATCCAGCATAATTATTTTTGAAAATATTTCAATTTTCGCTTAGGGTGCTCATATTACTCTAATCTACCCAAATATTTATATATTTTTAAATTCAAACATATTTTATATAAGTTACATTCAAATATCAAGTTGCTTTGGCATTTTTTCATTTAAAAAAACTTTAAAGTAAAAAAAAACTAAAATATTGATATATTTTAGTTGTTTTTTTTATTATTGCACCTTTTTTTGTGTCTTCCACCAAATGCTCATGAATACTATTGTTTATTTTTCAATACTAATGTTTCTGAATAAAGTTCAAAATGATTTTAGATTACATTAAAACTAACTAGATTATGTTTTTTTGACCATAGGTAAATGCTTTATATAACGAAGGATAACTTAGCTGCACTGTTTAGCAGAATATCATATTTTTTTTGAATTCCTTAACTAACCCAATAATTTCAAAAACAAATACAAGTTTATGCTCTATTGATGGCCAGCTTTTTAACATGATTTATGCATGCTTTATTAAAGTGGAAATTGTCTCAAATTGTCATTTCATGAGATACTTTTCCCTTTCGATTACCCAGACTTCCAAGGAAGGCGCAGTAAGTGCAAGGTTTTATAATATAGATAGTTAAGAGCATTAACTCTTCACTATCTATATTGTGAAACCCCCATTAAGGGATATTCATTAATGCTTAAGGAAGATCATTTAATGCAACAACTTGTTATAATTTACGTATATTAGGATAAAAATCATAGGTTGATGTATACATCACTACGACATGTGAGATCTTGAAAATCAAAACTTCAGATTTAAATATAAATTTATTTATATGGAGTAAACGTGGGGTGGATTCCCTCTAATATGTAAGTGTATAATGCACTAATATATGTAATTTTGCACAGCATAAGTTTTATATTATGTATTGTGAATTGTATTATAATTTCACTTATTTTAATAATGATAAATTTATTTCTTAAAACTAAACATTTATGAAAATAGGGTGTATTAAACTATCACATCTCCTGCAGCTCTAAGATAAAGTTTTTCTGCTAACGGTCTAGGTCCAATACATCGAAACGATGGAATAATGGATCGTTTCATGTATAAAAATATCCTGAAAGATGTTATGTTACCTTATGCTGAATGGAACATGCCAACAAAATGGGTTTTTCAGCAAGACAACGATCCGAAACACACTGCAAAAGTAGTCAAGCAGTGGTTTCAAGACAACCACCTATCGGTGATGGATTGGCCGCCTCAATCTCCGGATCTCAACCCTATCAAGAACTTGTTGGAGATCGTCAACCGCAGAATTAATCGTGAAGGTGTTCGTAATAAGGATCAATTGTTTGAACAAATCCAAAAGGCCTGGGCAGCAATTCCACAAAGTTTAATTGATCACCTGATCGAATCTCTGCCTCGAAGATGCAAGGCTGTGATCGTCAACATAAAATTCGCCACGAAATATTGATAGCGAAATACAGCTTGGTCAACATTTTGTTGAGTTGCACTTGTTTTGTCCAGAAGGTAATCAACTTTTTTTAATACTTTTGATTAATTTATTAATTTTCGTGTACAAATAATGAACTTTGTGATGAATAAAACTTGCAGAAGTTTGTCTCTAAACAGTTACATAGTTATTTCTCTAAATTGAAAAAATGCAGCACTTTTATATAAAGAAACTAAATTAGCATTATTTGGTTGCACTCGTTTTGTCCGATACCGTATATAGTTTGTTTTTTAGGGACACGTGTCATATTATCATACATATATATATATATATGTACGGCCCAATCTGATATATCGGTGCCGGTCTTAAGGAGAATATATTATGAACACAACAGGGTGTTTTGTCAAAATTAAAAATTCTTCTTGTATCAATATCACCCTTCCACACAACAGGTTCAAGTTTTTTTGAGTTTGTGAAAATCTCACATTTAAAAAATGCTTCAGCCAACGAATCTAAAAGGTAGATTCAAAATGTTTTTGCTAGTGCAATGCAGCCTAGGGCTAATCTAAGACATTTATGTATCATTGTTTTAATTATGAAGCATATCAGCAAATAATGTTCAAAAAGATACAATATTATTAATTATTTTTTTACCGAAATGTGACTCTGCCATACCCCTTGTTCTTTTCAATGCCCTGTTATATGGTACATTTCCTTGTCTTTTTAGAACTAAGTCATGGTGCTCTGCCCTCCCATCTCTGCCAAAACGACTGAACTATAATAAATTTAAAATTTGTGTTTATAATATAGTTATGTTGGAATTATATGGAATAGTATTAAAAAATAAATAACTAGTGTAACATACTACATAAAGAAACTTTCATTATAATTTATTTAGTAACTAAACACTCTACTTACTTCCCTTTCTTTACAACATGTTTTGCAATATCAGATAGTTTACTAAAATTGCGACCGCCTCGATTCTTGGTGTTGCAATAGTCTCTAATTTTAAAAAAATCAATAATTAGATTAGTCACTTGCTTCCTTGATATTCCTTGATGACTCCTGTTTTATTTTTAATGAATTCTACAATCGAGTGTTTTTCTTCTGCTGTTAAAATTCTCAGGTGTTGCTTTTTTATATTAGCAGTTTTTTCATCTAACCTCGGATCAATTGTTGATCTCGATCTTTGATAAAAGAAAACATATCAGTTTGCAAAGCAGCATAGCCTCTTTTGTTGTTCAAGACACAGCTTGTTGAAGTTCTTTCATATTTATTTTTTTCCTCTGGACTTTTACCTCTGCATTTGAATTTGGTTTTCCAACAACAAAAGGTTCTTTCATCACTTTTATAATAAATTTTGGTTTCCCCATTTACAAAATTACTAATATTTTTGTCTATAAAATACATATGGTATAAAACAATTGTGTGCATAAATAAACATTAGTTATATTCCTACTAAATAAAACATAATGCCTTATAGTTATAGTGCCTTATATGTTAAACAAAATACAAATTTTAATTAATAGTAATCCCTCTAATTACATTATATTTCAATTTACCATAGAAATTGTAATTTGTAAGGATTTATTTTGTAGTTTTTAAGGGTTTTTTGGGGTTATTTATCTCTTTTTTTTAATAATAAGTATACAATATTGTGTGTACCAATACTATGGCTCGAAAACAAAATGTTTACAAAATTTTGAGTGAATCTGATTAACAGCTCTAAAATTATAAGCAAAAAACCTGATTGCGGTATTTATGGAGTAACAACCAAAAAAGATGTCTTTTCTTTAAATCACAAAACTTTACTAACAACCATAGATTAAAAAATAAGTCTAGGAAAGACATTCATATTAATTAGTTTTTAAGTATAGAAAGTTTCGGCACTTCAGAAGTTCCCAATATTCAGTTATTGGATACCACTTTTTTTTGTAGTTTTTAAGGTGTACCTACCTGTACTAAAAATGAACTCTTAATTATAACGTTGGAGAAATAAAATCAAAGATATTAATAAGTAGCTGATGAAAGAGCTCGATATTGACGACACAGTTAGCTTTTTAACAGAAAGCAATGTTAATGGTAATGTTGAAAATAAAAATAATGAGTTGAATTTTATAGACGATGGTTGTGATGGTAACATTAACTCTGAGTATGCATCAGATTTATTTCCAATTTCATCAAAATGCAAATAGAGACGTTTTATTGCTTGGTAATGCTCTATCAGGCAACGAATCATGTTAAATAATATTATCTTTACTTATTAATAAATCTGATGTGCTAGCTAGCGATCTAGCAGCATGGGCTACACGCAATAGATATACAAGGAAGGCTGTCAATGAACTGTTAAGTATTTTGAATAAAAATGCTTTATCTTTTCTCCCAAAAGACTGTAAAACACTTCTAAAAACCCCTAAATGTATAAATATAAAAGAGCTGCGTGGTGGTGAATATATTTACTTTGGCATTAAAAAAAGAATAAAACAAAATTTAAAGGATTCTCAAAAAATTGTTGAAAGAATTGAGATGCTAATAAATGTTAAGGGATTGCCTTTATGTAAGAGTACCAGCACACAATTTTAGCCAATTTTAGCTAAAGTTTTCAGAGTTACAGCCATTTATTGTATGTCTATTTTGTGGTAAAAAAAATCAAATAATTTATTTGATTATTTGAATGAATTTTTAACTGAGTTTAGATTGCTTAAAAATAGTGGGATTGAACATAATGGAAAAGTTCTACCTGTTTCAATTTAGGCATTTGTTTGTGATGCGCCTGCAGGTTCTTTTTTAAAGAGTATCAAAGGTCACGGAGGGTAACATTCATGTGAGCGATGTTTATTTGAAGTATAATATGATTGAAGGGTTGTTTTAGTTGATTGTCAAATGCGAAGTGATGAGCAATTTAAAGAATATATTTATTCAAATCATTCATTAGGAACAAATAATGTTTGCTGTGAGCCTCATCAATTAGGAAGGACTCCCTTAGTAGATTATGGAATATTGTGTGTAAAGGAGTTTGTTATTGACTATATGTATTGTGTTTGTCTTGGTGTTATGAAGCGGCTAATAAAATATTGGTTTGAAGGCCCACGTATTTGTCGCCTATCATGTCAGCAAAAAAAGAAAATGTCCGATAAATTGGCTTTTTATCATGGCAAAATGCTTAGTGAGATCGCTCGACAACCACGTTCACTTGATGAATTTAAGCGTTTTAAAGCAACTGAGTTTCGACAATTCTTGTTGTACACTGGACCAATAATTTTAAAGAATATTTTGTCAAAAGAGGTATACCAGAATTTCTTGTGTTTAAGCATTGCAGTATCCTTAATGTGCAAAACAAATGTTTTGAAACAACAACATTACTTGGATTATGCAAAAAATTTAATGGCTTCTTTTGTATCAAATCTTCAAGGGCTTTATGGGCCACAATTTTATTCTTATAACGTTCATGCTTTGCTTCATTTACATGAAGATGTTTTGTATCATAACTGTAGCCTTCATGGTCTTTTAAGTTTTCCTTTTGAGAATTTTCTTCAAATTGTTGAAAAATTTGTAAAAAGTGCACATAACGCCTGAGTGAGTTAGAAAATAGCAATGCTTGTTATGGCACTATCTCAGATAAAATTGTACCAAATGATCGTGATGGATGATTCATTTTAAGATCACATGAAATTGTTCGTATTATTGAAATAGTTTCAGAATCACAGTTTGATTGCAATGTTATTCCTTTTTGTGCCATTGATAACCTTTTTACCATCCCTTGTAACTCTTCAGATTCTGGAATATACAAATTTTTTAAGTTCTATAAAATGAAAAGAAAATACATAACTTTATCTGATATTTGCTACAAATTAGTTTGTCTGGAACAAGATGATGATTTTATACTAATTGAAGTTAATCATGAAGTATTTTATTAATATTTTTCAATAAGAGTTTTTTGCAAAATTTATTAACTTGTTGATTTCCTATTCTTTTATTTAAACTTGCTGTTTCAATGTGATAATAAATTTTTGTATTGTTAAGGTTAACGTTTATATCTCCAGACTTGTGCGATTTGGACAGGTTTCCATAATCCCATTTTGATGGCATTTAAATGGATGAGTCCAATTATTGGTTGACTATTGACTATTATTAAGGATTTAAAATATATTATTGACTATTTAAAAAAATTTATATAATAAATATTAATTTTAAATAATTTAAAAATAGTCAATAATAATAAAAAATAACTTTTTATAACTCATAAAAATTTACATAATATGACGCATGAGATCCTTGTTGTAGTAGCTAACATATTATAAACATGAATAAAATGTTGGAAGAGCCATTTTGTTGGGCTATTTGGAATGAAGATGAGGATGAAGATACCTCAGGTGTTATCCCATCAAATTGGGTAGTTACTGGAAGCCATGTTTTTTTGCCACCTAACAATTGTCTGCAAGTGAAACGTGCGTTTTATGGACGAAGGGAGCCTGATCACTCATGGAAAAAATTTCCATTAGTTAAAGTTGAAGTTTTTGGCAAGCAGTGTTAAACATAAAATGTCAAATATTATATTTGCAAAACATTTTCTTTATGTTTTTAAATTTTAATATAGGAACATATGAGTTTTGCAATGAATTATGTAATACCTAAGTCGACTGGTTCTCCACAGATAATGAAAAAGTCTCACCAATAAAGAAAAAAATGATTAAAAACAATTAATAATTGCTTTTAAATACGTTATGATGTTTTAGAGAATCAATAAAACACAACAATAAGGAAATTAGTTTGTAATTATCCAATATAATTTTTGCTTAGCAAAAAATTAACTCTATATTAGATATCTTGTGTTAATTAATTATTAAAAAAAATTGGGTCATAAAAAATTAATTTAAATAGTATTTTGCCATAATTTGTAGATAACAATCAAAATATTGAAGAGTTTCCTACTCCACCATTTTTGGAGTCATTAGGGAGTTATGTAATGTATGGAGTCTTTTCTGAAAGTTTGTGTGCTTGACTAAATATTTTCCATAATATCTTTTTTTTTTTTAAACAACTTAAAAATTTAAAGTAAGTTTTTAAAAGTGAATACTTTTAAACCAAAACCTGTTTTACGACAAAATCACTCAAAAGATGGCGATGCTCATTTTACCCATAAGTGGAATTTTATATTGCATTTATATATCCTTTTCCTCCTGGATTAACTTCACAAAAGTTATTGCATTTTGAGAATCAGACATCAAGTGTGAAAAAGAATGAAATGTCATCAAATTTCAATGAAAAAGTATAGCTATAAGTTATTTTTCTGTTTTATTTAAATATTTTCTGATTAAAGTCGATGATAATCATCATGAAATAATAATGATTGACAATGATGAATGTATAGATGAGTATATCATTGCCTTATTTCAGCTATCATCCAAACTACAAACAATAACTAATAAATATTTATTTTACCAGACAATATTTTTAGTTAAAGCATACTCCTTTATTTATTATTATTTTACTTTTGATTTTTTTCTCAGGTTGATTTTCAAGAGACCTCTGGTAGTTCACAAGTTCAAAACAATTCTGAGGTACTGTACATAAACACTAATTATACTAAATAGTTTTTTTTTTCTTTCTGTAAGTTTTAAATCCATGTTTCCACACTTGTGTGGTTTGGATGGTTCTCCATAGTGACATATAAATGCCATTATGAAAGAGTTGAAGCAATTTTTTCACAACCGGATGCCCTTCCTGACGTTAACATGAAGCAGGTCGTGCTGGATACCAGTAGCAGGATAACCTGACTTGACGGAGTCTTTGTATGCAGTCTTTTCCGTTTGAAATTTACCGCCAGCTGATAAAAAAGCGCTGGCCGGACAGTCATTATTTGTTTGGCGTGCGCGATTTTAAAAAACATTTCTTTTTTGTACTTCTTAATATAGAAAAAAGAAATTCTTGATGAAGAAAAAAGATTTGTTGCAATTTAAAAACACACTTGAAAATTATTGGCGAGCGCTAAAAAAAGCGCTGACTAAAGAATTGGTGGGCGTGTGGGCGAGCGCAAAACTGCAAGAGCGCGAAAGCGCTCGCCACACGGAGAAGAATGTGTATGGTATATTATTATGTTCTATTTTTCTATGTTTTTATATATATAGGGTTATATATAAGGTTCTCAATATATTGATGATATATTAGCTATAGCCCTTACCCAGTGGGCATGTGTCCTTAAGAAGTTCGAAGCACAACACATGCGCACTGGGTATAGTGAATATTGTGTACTTTATAGCAAATAATCCTCTTAGATAAAATAACGTTATAAGTTTGAACACTTGTTCTTATAATATCATCCAACATATAAGTTTATATTAAGGTTTTTCGTTTGGAGTTCAACACTGCTTCGGAATCCTTCTCTTTAAACAAAATAATAATAATATAAATATTTTGTTTTAGCGTCGCTACGTACGATGTGTTCGCCAAGTTCAATTTTAGAGGAACTAATTGCCTAGGAAATAATAAAGACTCAAGACCAAAGAAAGAAGCTTTAAAAAGTCCTAAAATTTGCAATGTTGTGTGCTGTACGTTTTATAAATTACTTCAGTTTTTAGTAGCTAAATTTTATTACTATGTATCTTTTTATTATGCTTATTTTTCCGCTTACTTTTTTTTTACTTTTATTTTCATTTTTAGATATTATAATAATATAAAATATGAATTGGTTTAAAATAGTACCATAAACCGGGGTAACTTTGTACCAATTTTGATAAAGAAGATAACTTTTTGAAAAAAAGGAATATTTTCCTAAAACTATTTTGATGCTAAAAGTTGTGCATTACTAATATCATTTAATTAGTAAAATGGCGTATTCATTATATTCACCAAATCCAAGATTTTATGGAAATAATGAGGTGGTCAATGTTACCAGGCAATGGGGTAACTTTGTCATAGTAAATTGTTTTTTTAGCACCGGATGTAAATTAAGTGTTATTAACCACATTTAATGTAATTTAAACTTACAGTAGCTTTTATTTCAAAAAGGGATACCTAAAATATGTCAAGAAATTAAAAAAGGGACAATAAAAATAAATATAAACAGTATTAAAGAAACATATTAGCTAAAATAATTTATTTATTTTTCAATTATTTTTTTATTAAATGTCAGAAAAAGCAAAAAATAAGAGAGTACAAACAATATGCAACATAAACTCTTTGTAACACAACTTATTTCAATTTATAACAAAACTTGTATAACACAACTTGTAACACAAATTGCGACAATTTGTAACATAAACAATTTGTAACATAAACAAACAATTTGTAACATAAACTCTGTTTTTTTAAGAAAAATTTAGGCATCTCTTCAGTAATCTATCATAAATTCAATAGAGACTGATTCACCTTCAGATGCTGTTTCTGTTTCACTATTGTATTCTACAGAAATAGATTTTCCTGGTTCAATTTTATGTCTTTTTTTGGATACATTTTTTGTATTCTTATTTTTACTTTGTGTAACATCTTTCTTATCACCACCTTCATTTTTTTTCTCATTTGATATGTCTAAAAGACTCTGGTCTAAAGCTTTACGAGGACTTAAGGCGTTTTCACTTGGCAATTTGATATACACAACATTAGGATTAAATGGCGAACATTCATTAATGGATGTCATTAAATCATTCAGCAACTTAGAGAAATCTTCTTTTCTTCGTCAAGCCTCAACGGTAACGTTGCAAATTTTTTACCACGAGAAGTAAGTTTCCAACCCAGAAGTATACTTCTCCAGGCTTTTTTTAATGGTGCAAATAATGCAACATCAAGAGTAAATGGGTTGAATTGGGCAGAAGCCATATGAATCTAATGTTATATTTTTCACAAGAATGAATAACTTTATGACTTAAATGGGAGGAGAGATTGTCACCTATTAATGCTTTTTTTCCAATTTGTTTCTTAATGCATGGCAATAATGTTCGAAAAAACCAATCCTCAAAAGTAACTTCATCAAACCAGCCAGATTGGGTTCTATTATAGCGAGAATTTTTTGGACCATGTTTTATCCATAAATTGTATAAATGTGTGCTTTTAAAAACTGTGTATGGTGGAAGAATTTCTCCAACACCATTTCAACAAAACATTACAGAGAAACAAGCTTTACTGCTATTCATTATTCTCTCAGGGTACTTAGTTCCACGCTTCATAACAACTTTTTTATTTCCAGGGTCATCACGCAAATTTGTTTCATCATAATTCCAAATGTTACAAGGTGGAACTCCTTCAAGCTCAAGTCTAATATTTTCAAAATAAATTTTTAATTGCTCTTTATTTATAGCTGCACGTTTTCTTTTAATATTTGATGCTATTCGATGGGTTAACTGTGAACGTTTCATAAAACTTTAGACCCAATCATCACCAGGAATAAGGTTTTTAAATATTTTTACAGTACGATTTTGCGATTTAAATAACCAGCTACTAACATTTTAACATCAAGTTTGTTTAATGGAAATCCCCAATCACACATGACCTTGATTCTAGATGAAAATAACTGCTCCTCATCATAAGTAAATATGGTTGGTGCACAAATGTATTTTTTATGCTTTGACTTCATTTTATTATGTATAGTGCTTCTTGGTATACTAAACCTTTTTGAGGCTTGACGAATAGACATGCCTTCATTAATTGCACCCATATACTCTTTCAAAAGAATGGTATTAGAAGTGTTGTATGCACGTTTTCCAACACTATGCTTGTTATATTTACGAGGCATTATGCTTTAAACAAAAGTGAATATAAACAACACAAGCAAACTGCAATGTAGTAATTAATTAAACTATAATATAATTTTATTAAATTGCAATTAAATTTAAAAATAAGAGTCTCTAAATTTTGTTATAAATTTAACAAAATTATGATTTAGCAACAACAACAACAAATAGTTTAACAAGAAAATATACTTTTTTAATAATCCTAAAATACATTCATGCTAAAAACTGTTTTTCAAAATAAACAATTCGGATAACATGCTTCAAAAAAATATTATAGTTAGAATAAATAACGATCAAACTACTTTAAAATGAATATTATTTACATGGCCAAAGTTACCCCAAAAGAGTATAAACCTACGGGGTAACTTTGAACACCCTGTAAAAAAACCAGAATGTTGTTACTTAAGCCAAAAACTTTTCACTTAATTTTATCTGAACCTTTGTTTTTAAAACAGAACTAAAACTGAGTTGTTTGCTATTATTTTTATCTTTGCCCAGACAACATTCTGTTTTACAGTTTTTGATTGTGTTTTACCAAGATGTAGTTTTCATTCTTTTTCACATATAGTAAAGAGCATTTGCAACAAACTTCAAATCAAAATTTAAGCAAAAAAGATTGCATTTACAAATAAAACAAAAATAGTAAAACGTTACTTAACTGTTAAAAAGTTACAGATGTTTAGTTAAAAGTTTTAAAAAAGGCCAAAGTTACTCCGCTGGCCAAAGTTACCCCGGTTTACGGTAGCTTTTAATGCCTTTTTTTGTTGTTGTTATAGAAATAATTATTCAAATTATTATGAAAGTTATTATTTGAATATTTGATACGTTTAATTTTTAAGTCATTTTTCGTATTTCAGGTGCAGCAATGAAGGATAGAAGATTTAACAGAGAAGACGTTTTAAATTGCGTCAAAGATATTTTGCGATACGCTCCAGACAAGGCCACAGGTGGAAGACGGTCTTCAACATAAAAAATATATATCATATAAAAGAAATATATAAAGTAAATAACTTGTAAATTATGTTTTATATCTTAATACCGTAGTTATATTATATTTTGAAAATCTTTTTTATTCTTTGTTTTAATTTTGGATGTAGTCTATATTTAAACATTAATAAACGACGATGTGTCGGAGTTTAATATGCAAGTTAAAATTTAAATAAATTTTACTTCCATTTAAAACTCGAAAGTTAAAATATAACGTTTTATTGAACATTGCTTGATTTATGTCGGCTTAACATCTGGTCATCAAACGTTAATCCGATTTTCCATTTCCAACATAGATGCGACATCGCACACAACGTCGCAGCTACATCGAATGTTTACATCGCTGTTACTACGTCAGTATTACATCGGATATTAACATCGTCTTAACATGAAAAGTTTACATTGCGATTACATCGCATATTAACGTCGATCCAACTTTCCATTTCTAACGTTAATGCGAAGTCGCACTCGACGTCGCCTAAACATTAAACCAACATCGCCGTGCCCACTGGGTTTTAAAGACATTTTTAGCATTTTGCAAAATTTATATACATTTTAAAACGGATTATGTATTTATTTGCTTTTATATAAACACAGACAATATGCAAACGGGTCTCGGTGATAAAACATTTTATGTCTTCTTCTTACTCCGACCTAAATTTATATGTAGTATGTATTTATTGTGAATTTGTGAAACTTGCAAATTTGGCAAAGTTGAAAAAAAAAAAAAATAAAGATATTTTTATTGCAGACTGAATGCATTTTTTTTGAAATCGATAATGTATAACTGGTTTTTGCTGAATCATTTTAAATTTTCCTGCCTGTGATTGTGCTAATGAGTCTCGTACTAATGTAAATTACTAGAAATTACAAGTTATAACTTTATAGCTGTATTACTTTGTTCATAATCGGACAATCATAATTTTAAAAAGAGGAAGTTTAAAGTAGCAAATAAGTATATTGCTCGATTTCTATTGCAATATTTATGTGAAACAAAGGGTAATTGATACAAAAAGCGGCGTTGATCGCACCCACCAACTCCACCTGCAGTACGGGCTTGTAATATTTTGTGATTGTTTTAAAGATGGTAATAATTGTCAAGAGAGGGAAAAAAAGGAAGATTATTGGCATAACTTTAAGCAAATAAGTAAAGACAAAGTAGAAGATTTTTTTTTTTTGTAAGATATTTTGTGAGATTTTTAAAATTGTAACATGAAATGAAATTGTGATTTAGTTTAAGTTAAATGGAAATTTCACAATTTCTATTTTTTCTGTGTCTGATTGCAATGACTCCCAATTTAAATGTAGTTAAAATTCCAATTACGTAACACATATCCGAACAATAGGCTTGTTTAAAAACGCCATCAATGTTATGTTACATAATAACATAAATCAGTTAAGTTACTCTCATTCCAACACTTTTTAAATATTCTTTCTCAACACATTTATTTCAATTAATTTGATATTGTGAAACTGCATTTAGTTCTTTCTTTTCTTTAATTCTTTTGAGAATGATATTGTGAAATTGCATTTAATTCTTTTTCAGTAAAAAAACTCATTTCTATTTCGACATAAATGAAAAACTTTTTTATTTTATTTAAAAATACGCAACACACATCTTAGAGTGAAAACGTCATGTCTAGTTTTCAAAAGCATGAATCAGGGACCCAAGGCAGAAAAAAAGCTGTAGCAAAAGTTGTAAAAGAATACATGAACAAACGCACACTGGAGGAAAGTGGCTTCAATAAAGTTGAAAAAAAAAAGCCGTCTAATAACTCTTCGTCCGACCAAGTAGTCCAGGTATAGGCTAACAGCTTCTTTTTTTTTATTCACAATCTTATATTCATAATTTAATTCCAAAACTATAAAAACAATTCTTTTTAAGACGGACCATGCTACCAACAGCGTTGATGAAATCTTGAGTCCAAGAAAACCATCTTTCCCTTCAAGGATTTCAACGATCTCTGAAGAAGAAGATGGTAATGAGGTGAGTTTGGTACGCATTCTTTTTATAAGAAAAACCTGCAGATATTAATAACATATAATTTAATATCTGCAGATTCTTAAAACATATCATCTAATATCTGCAGATATTAAAAACATCCCAAAATTCTTAAATGCTTTTTTAAATATAGAATCAAGAGGCAATTCAAATAGGTGATCAAGTAGTTAGAAACAACCCCGCTTTGTGGAAGAGGGTTTTATCCAAATTCGAACGCAATCTATTCATACTAAGTGGACCACCTCAAAATCTGCCACTATTTCCTTGGGATTCTAGAAACAAAAAAGTGCCTACCTCCGTTTTATACGAAACTTCTCTCAACAGAGAAAAGATTAACAGAGACTGGCTTATCTGGAGTGGAACTGCAAAAGCTTTCATTTGTTTTGCCTGCTCTATTTTTGGACAATAACATATTTTTGGCCCTGGATTTCAATCTTTGCTCTTGATGTGGAATGGCGGAATAAAAGATAATTGGCGAAAGCTGGGAGAAAAGATTAAAAGTCACCAGTGTAATGCTCAACACAGAAATCACCACATCGTCTGGAAATCAGCCTTTGAAGCCTTGAAAAATCAAACTGGGATCGATTCAGAACTTGAAAAGTCAATAAAAAATGAGGCATCTAAGTAATATGAAACTTTACGCTGCGTCCTTGACATCACTCTTCATTTAGCTTCGAGAAATCTAAGTTTTAGAGGTGTGTTATGTGAAGTTTATGTTTATAAAATTATTTTAATGTTGCTTGGAATACTAATCTAGATGTAAACTTTATTCAATATTATGTTCATATTTGTGTAGGTTCATCAAACATGCTGAACAAGTATGTTGGGGAAACACAATAAGACACTTCAGTTCCATCTAGAAAAAGTTTCTCGACACCAAAAACAAGGTACAAGAATGCAAGCGCACTATTTGAGCTGGAGAACTCAAAATGAGTTCATTATGGCATGCGATGAAACTGTTTTTGCTGCTATTATTGAAGAGGTCCACACGGCCATTTATTTTGTCATTTTTTTTGACGGAACTCCGGACGTGTCTCATACGGAGCAAATCACTTTCGTTCTTCGATTTGTCCGCCAAGGATCTGACAACCAATGGATTGTAAAAGATCAATTTCTGAAGGTAGAAAATCTGGAGAAAAAAAAAAGCGTTCAGATATTGCGAAGCTAATTATAGACGTTTTGGATCAATTGAGTCACATTGATTTAAATAACTGCAGGGGCCAGGGCTATGATAACGGGGCTAATATGTCCGGTGTATACAAAGGAGTGTAGGCCATCATTCTCGCGAAAAATCCCCAAGCTTTGTTCATGCCTTGCAGTGCGCATAGCCTCAATCTAGCTAGTGTTCATTCTGCAGAATCCTCTTTTGAGAACTATTTTGGCAACATCCAATCGTTATATAACCTTTTTAGTAATAGTCCCATGCGCTGTAAAATATTGACTGAGGCAACTGGCCAGTCCCTTCAGCAAACGTCCCAAACAAGATGGAGTGCGCGCATAGAGGCTGTCCGACCATTGTCAAAACGACCAAAAGAAATACTGAAATCCTTAAAACTTCTTGAAAAACTTCCTCCAAGAAGCGAAACTGTTTGCATCTGGGTAAGCTTCGTTTGGGTTTCAAAATGGTTTTGTTAAAAAAAGGACGAGGAAAAGGAAAACACTTCACGGTGAGTCGATAAAAACAGCCCACTTCCACGAAGACAAATCAAAGGGTTTTGAGGTGAAGGTATTTAACGTTGCTCTTGACACACTTTTCCATCAGATAAGATACAAAATAGATACAGCTCAAAAGACGACGGATATGTTTCCATTCCATTGGTGTTCTCCGTCTACTTCTTGTGATAAAGAAAAACTTAGTCAGAAAGAAAAATGCAAAGTCCTTGCAAATCTCTACATAAATGATGTAAAAGAAGAGGAGTTGATTGAAGAAATCCGTCACATAGATGTTCTGAAGCGATCAAATACTTTGGGACAAATAGAATCTCTTTCTTCTATCAAGTTGCTTAACAGAATCTACCAGAAAGGTCTTCAGCCAATATTTCCTTCAATCTGCATTTTGCTTCGCATTTTTAATACAATCCCAGTTTCAGTGGCTGAAGGAGAGCGCTCTTACAGTAACCTTGCTCCCATCAAATCCAAATTATGATCAACAATGACTGAAGAACGCCTTACTAACCTTATGGTGATTTCAATTGAAAACGACCTTGCCAAGACTTTATCGTATGAAAATGTCATCTTTAGTTTTGCAATGAAGAAAGCCCGCAAAGTGAAAATTGTGTGATTCAGTCTTCATAATTAACATTTTATTGATGAAATATATAATTCCATTCATTTTAAATTGTATCTGTGTTTTCGTTTTGTCATATATAACCAAGTTCAAATATAGAGTGTTTATGTACAACGATACAAATCTTATGTACAAGTCAATACAAAAATATTTATTGTTTTCATTTAATTGTAAGGCGATAGTAGACATAAGGGCCACAAACAGTGAAATTCATGCTTAACTCAATATACCCAGGAATCCAAAGTTAGGGGCGGCAGTCAAATTTGAACTCTGTGTACCACAAAGTCTTTGTGCAGACCTGTATGTATGTATATATGTATGTATGTATGTATGTGTGTATGTATGTATGCATTTACATATATATGTATATGTGTATGTATATATATATATATATATACATATATATATATATATATATATATATATATATATATATATATATATATATATATATATATATATATATATATATATATATATATATATATATATATATATATATATTTATATATAGGGGAGACCGGGGCTAGTTGGCCGCAGGGGTAAGTTGACGAACTGCGTTTATCTTCTGAGCCTTTTATCAGAAAGTAACAAAAATTACACAGAACCTTCCTAATTGACCATTTCATTATTCACTATAGTATCGTCAGGATTCGTGCATGTGCATAGGAGATATGAAGATTTATGCGCTTTTTGAACAAAAACATAACTTTTGGAACATCGCTTCCTTTTTACTTTAAAAAGAAAATAGTAAGCCGTATGAAAAAAAAATTATTGTAGAAGTTCCAGTTACAATTAATTTACTATATCCACTTTTTTCAAATTTGCCATTTTTTAGGATCTATAGACTGTTTATTGAAAAAAAAGCTTTCGGGGTAAGTTGACAAAATTTTCACCGGGTAAGTTGGCTCATAGCATTTATTATGGAAAAAAAAATATGTTTTTATAAAATTAATTTTTTTTTTAATTTTTAATAATATTGAAAAAATTTATTCTTACCAAAAAATTTGAAAAAAATTTTTTTTAGGTTTTTTTTTAACAGATAAAAAGTGGGCTTCTGTTTTGGCTGTTATACGGACTAATCTTTGGTACCATCTAAAAGTAATATTAAATTTTGGGATAAAATTGTTGCCAAAATTAAAAGTAAAAAAATTTCTATTAATTTTGCACTTAATAGTACATTAATATTCATTTTTATAGTTTGTGCCAACTTACCCCGTGGTGGGGTAAGTAAGCGCAATTTTTTTTTTTTTTTTTAAGGGCCCGGAAAGACCCTAAGAATTTTTTTTTGTAAATGAATGCAAATTTCATAAGTTACCCAAATTCATACTCTTTAAGACTACACTTTAACACTTTCAAAAAAATGTGCTATTAGGGCTACAGAGCTTATAGAGTAAAAACCGAGCCAACTAGCCACGGTCTCCCCTATATATATATATATATATATATATATATATATATATATATATATATATATATATATATATATATATATATATATATATATATATATATATATATACATATATATATATATATATATATATATATATATATATATATATATATATATATATATATATATATATATATATATATATATATTCATATATATATATAAATGTATATATATATATATATATATGTATATATATATATATATATCTATAGATCTATAGTTTGTTGTCTTTGGGAAGAGCGGAGGGAAAAAAGTGATTACTTTTGACTTTCGTCCAACATTTGCGTGTTGGACGAAAGTAAAAACCATTAATTTAATTACAAATAAATCGTTTTTAAAAAAAACCACAAAAACGCAAATTTATTTGACCAGAATGTTTTAAAAACATTCTGAATGTTTTCAACAATATAAACTATGTTTTTATTTTTATTTTTTTTATTAAAATGTTTTTATTTTTAATTTTTTTTAATAAAATGTTTTTATTTTTATTTTTTTTTACTGTAAATCATGCGCGGAGTGTTGCTGCATCGACTATCTTATAGCCTGACTCGCAAGGGAGTGCTGCTACATCGACTGACAAATAGCCTGACTCGCAAGGGAGTGCTGCTACATCGACTGACAAATAGCCTGACCCGCAAGGGAGTGCTGCTACATCTACTATCTTTTAGCCTGACCCGCCAGGGAGTGTTGCTACATCGACTGAGAGTTTGGTTGGGGCAGGCAGTCTCTCAATTAATAAAAAAAAATAATTCCGGTCTCGCATTTTAATTTTTACTTTTTGTCAACAAAATATGGAAAAAACTTTCGGACAACATCTACGGGTTGTATATATAAGGGTGCAAGGGAAGAACAGGAGATGTCAGTTTATCGCAAAATTAGATAAATCAAATTTAATTTTCAAAGACTCCGTTATGTTTTTTTCTTTTCTTATCACTAAATGCGACCATTAATTTTTATTTATTTGCTTCAAATTTAACACTTAAGGTAGTTTATGAATTGTACAACATGTTAACAAAAAAATCTCAATATTTTCAAAAACTGACATTCCCTGTTTTTCTCTTGAACCCTTCATATATATATATATATATATATATATATATATATATATATATATATATATATATATATATATATATATATATATATATATATATATATATATATAAATATATATATGTACATATATATATATATATGTATATATATATATATATATATATATATATATATATATATATATATATATATATATATATATATATATATATATATATATATGTGTATACATATATATATATATATATATCTATATATATATCTATAAATCTATATATATATATATATATATATATATAAATATATATATATATATATATATATATATATATATATATATATATATATATATATATATATATATATATATATATGAAGGGTTCAAGAGAAAAACAGGGAATGTCAGTTTTTGAAAATATTGAGATTTTTTTGTTAACATGTTGTACAATTCATAAACTACCTTAAGTGTTAAATTTGAAGCAAATAAATAAAAATTAATGGTCGCATTTAGTGATAAGAAAAGAAAAAAACATAACGTTACATAACGTAAACATAAATTTCAATCGGCAAGATATATATATATATATATCTTGCCGATTGAAAAATTTGCCGATTTTTTGCTCAAGTTTGCCGGAACGAGGGGGTACCGCGGGACAATTTTTTTCATTTAATACCGTGTTTCATCCATAAAGACTCATCAGAAAATTTTTTTTTTCTGATTAGTCTTATTTGATGAAACACAGTGTTAAATGAAAAAAATGTTTGTTAAGTGATTTTCTATTTATTTATAATTGAAGACCTTAGTGCTAAAAGTACTCAATTCACAAAATAGTCATTCTGAGAAAATGGAGTTTGAATATTCAAACTGACCTGAAATCAGGCAAGACATGCTAATGAATTTCTAATAACTCCTATACATTTGCATTATTATAATGAATAAACCTGCTTATTTTAAAGCCTTACGTCCTAATCTTTTAGAAGATATGTTTAATTTATTTTTTGGACTTGAGTACTTTTTGACCTAACAGGAGAGTTAGATTTTTGCACCAAAAAAAACACACAGAACTAATGTAATTTTTCAACATATTTTTACAATAAAGAAATAAGTCTATTCTATATCTTCAATGTCAATCGTGTCTCCATCTATGCCATGAATATTGCTATAAAAAGTAACTCCTTCGGGAAGATTGACATGGGTTAAAAGATCACAAATGTCATGAAATTTTGCAGTTTTAACACGCAAAAAATTTACCTATGCTCTATTAGGTTTGAGTGAAAGGAGAGTTGAAAGCTTTTTACCACATTTAAAATTTTTTTATGACATCACAACATTCTCCGGTCATTGAAATTCTGCTTAGTGGTACATTGCCTCGTTTAAATTTTGCTCCTCTAAACTCGCTAATTCCAGTTACTGGTTTTATTAAGGATGTTCCACGTAAACAACATTAAATGGTTTTCTGGTATCTGTAATCTTTACAAGCGATACCCACTGTGAAGGTAGAATTACCGTGTCCTTCTTTGTTCTCCTTTTTTCAATGCGCCCAAAATTACGATCCCAAGGTATTCGGCTATGTCCTGGAAGGGGATACTTTACATAAGCTTGTGTTATAGAGACATTCTTATTTACCGATCTTTGTAGATAAGCAAAGTTGTAACGGTTTTTATTCTGTGAAAAACAGTTATCCATGAAAATCACAATCTTTGTAGTTGTAGATGTAAGACCAGAAATGTAATGATCCAAACATGAAATGACTTCATTTGGGCCCTTAGCTGCAAAATGCTCAGCATACAGATACATGTGAGCAGATTCATTTACATT
Source organism: Hydra vulgaris (assembly GCF_038396675.1). Taxonomy (NCBI): domain Eukaryota; kingdom Metazoa; phylum Cnidaria; class Hydrozoa; order Anthoathecata; family Hydridae; genus Hydra; species Hydra vulgaris. Next base: position 50,101,037 of record NC_088930.1, on the reverse strand, counting down.
GTCATGAATGCACAGGTTGTGAATCCAAAGTTGACACTTATAATATTCTTGTCCAATGCCAGTTAGAGGAAGCGGTAAATTTTTTTCAAAGTCCAAACAGATCACTGCAGTGTCTTTGCTTAGTTTTGCAGCTTCTGTGGCTTCGTTGATTTGCACATTAAACACATCAGCTTTCTTTATGTGAAGCTCATGTTGAAATTTCAGTTTATTTATAAGAATGGCATCATTAATAGACTCAGCTGCTTTTATTTGTGCCTGGAATTTTTCACATTTATCGCATATGTCACAAGTTAAATATGTCAAGGTAAAGCAAGTATTTACAATCATTAGGTATAAGAACTGGGTTTGCCTTTAAAAATAGGTGATCCATTTCTGCCACAGTCAGAGATGAATCCGGGTATTTTTTGGGTTTGTTTTTTGATCGGCTGTAGTGGCTTTCACGTGCAGGAAACAGTTTAATGTGATCACAAACACGATCTCTAATTTCTTTAACAATTGTTTTGTGATTTTCGTGTTTACCCAGGCCATCTTCAATGGGAACAGTAAAGTTCCCATTGAAGTAAAGCCTAGATTCCTTTACCCCATATTGCAAGAAACGCTGCTTTGCAAACGGTAACAGTTTGATCCATTGCAGTGACTGAATAGAAAAAGCTACTTCGTTCTTTGCCATTTCCTTTTCTAGGTCTTCGACGAATATTATTGACAGGGGTTATATTTATGCAACCCTGCCGATATATATTTTGTTCATCATGATCTTTAAGAACAGAAAATGCAAAAAAAATCTGTTCTTTTTCAATATCTGTGAACTTAGTTAGACATCTACAACGACATTCAATTATCGCAGGCTTTCTTGATGGCTTCAGCTTTTTACCATAAGATGTGTGAGCTTCTCCTGAAATAATTTTTTTAAATTAAATATTGATGTTTTAAATGTTGTCATTTTATGTTACATAAATATTTACATGCAATTACAAAAGATATAAGTGTTTTTTACTAATTTATTACTGCTCAGTACATTAGGAACATGTACACTTTTTGTGAGTAGAAAAAAAGTGCTACAAAAAGTGAACACACTTTGACTACACTGTGTGTAGATTATCTACACACAGTGTGCTTTATATAAAACTATATAAAAGTATATAGTTTTATATTAAATATAATAACATTAGAAGTAATAACAAGTGTATATAACATATATTTGTATTATATAAGATAACTAATACTAAACAAGTTTAAATATCAATAATATATACATATTATATATATATATATTTATATATATATATATTATATATATATATATATATATATATATATATATATATATATATATATATATATATATATATATATATATATATATATATATATATATATATATATATATATATATATATATATATATATTATATATATATATATATATATATATATATATATATATATATATATATATATATATATATATATATATATATATATATATTCCCGCTTGGCAGGAAAAGCTAAGTTAAGAACTTTTAGCACCGAAATTTAGGACTTAAGTACTTTTTGTCCATAAAATTGTATAATTCTTATTTTTGGTATGTGTAAAAGAGGGGCTTAGGTGCATTTTTAAATGTTGCAATTATCCAGTACAAAGGGCTTAACCGTGTTAGAAAAAATTACTAATTAACTCAATATCGTCAAAATGTGACTTAAGTACATTTAGCACTAAGGTCTTCAATTGCTCTTTTTTTTTAAGAATATTCTACGAACATAAGAGCAGTCTATTTTGTAGAATACATTTTAAAGTTGTTTAAATATATATTAAATCTTTATGAAGTATTAGGTGTAGATTTTTATTTTTCTTCAAAATGTCGAATATTTAAATAATAAAACAATCCCAAGCAAAAAACTATTTATTTTTGGTTCAAAATGTTTTTTGTTTGCTTAAAATTGAAAAAAAAATTACATATTATCTAAAATACTTTGCACAAAACAGTTATATTGCTCAAATCACTCGTTTTCATTCTTTTATACACACTTTTTTTATTCTCTTTAGCAACCACCATAATGCACTGTATCTGGTTTTCATTATGACTGTCTGCCAGAAAATATTGCACTAGACAAATATATTTCTTTCAGAGCAGTCATTTGTGCACAGAATATTTAAAATGAAATCTTTAAAAAATATGAAACTGGGATCAAGATCTACAAATTTTCCATCAGAAATCCAAAACAATATATCTTGTATAATAAGATCGAGTATGAAAAATATATACCTGTTGTTTTTCCCAACAAGATCTTGCAAATTAGTGTTCTTGTTTATGATTATTTATCTCTAATCTCTGATTTCTTTATTTAAAATAAGAAATTTCCTCTGGATAGGGATAATTAATAAGTTTCTGTACCACTAGGAACTTCACTTCTTTAGTTACACCTGGATCTGCTAGTGAAACAATAACAATATTATCTCAGCCAAGTATTATGTATGCCTAAGAAGAAAATTTTTAGACTTTTGCCTAGTATTTTGTCTTCTTCCTTTATGCTTTTGGCTACTTTAATAGATTTGAGATCATTAGATGGTGCCTGGATTATAAACAACAAATCTTGCATTAATGTTTGAAGCAGTTGTGTCAGTACAAGCAGCAAAAATGTTATTTTCAATTTTGAAATCTTCTAGTATCTTTTTTATTTATTTCGCTTGGTCTTTGCCTTTAGATGAATTTGCCTGGAACACTCCAAGCAGATTATCACTAATAGTAAGGAGCCGTCACGCTTACTGCAATCCTTTTCATTTTAACAGTAATATTATTTTCAAGATCCCATTTATTACACGATTTACCATCAAAGTGAAGCAAGAGTTTAATACCGATTATAACATTTTTATAATTATTTCTAATTTCTTCCCCTTTGTTTTCAAATTTTGGTCTAACAGCCTAGATCCGGATAAATAATTAAAATTTTAAACATTTTGGCGTTATTTACAATTTAAGCATACAAAAACATAATAGAATATATTTTATGTTATTCTATTAGAGCTCTCTTCAAACGATCGTCTATCAACTTATCAACCAAATTGTATTTTGCTGTATGAGACACTTATGTTCCTAAAAAAATCCAACCATATAAACCTTTCATGCATTGCAAGGAAAAAAATGCAGCAAAATGTAAACAATAGTAAGAAAAAAGAAATGTAAAATTTGACAAAATATATATAAGGAACAATATAAACGACATGCAGACCACATTTATTTAAAAAATACTTATGATTACTCAACACAATAAATTTTTTTTTTAAATGATTTCTTTCCATAAGTTCCAGCTTTCATAAACAATGCTATAACACATTTTGACATAATTGTATCCAAAATACTATTAGCAGAAGCTGAAAAAGAGCTGAAAAAATAATAGAATATATATAGTTTGATTGCATATTACTTTATTTAGGAAATTTTTATACATAAATGTAAGCAAGAATATAATAACAAATGAAACTTTACTTTATTAGTTAAAATTATTTCACTTTCATTAAACTTTGTTATTTCATTTATTTTATCATAAAAAAATAATGAATCTTTAAACGCATTTTTTTTCCTCCAGGATATCCACTGCAGATATAGAATTTTTGATTTAAGATTTTAGGCATGGCAGTTCCATAAAAACATTGAAAACCTATTATATATATATATATAAAAAAAAAATTTGAACAGTGTAAAATAATAAAGAAAAACTGTTGTGGAAAACTGAAAATTGAATTACTCCATATTAAGGTAAAGATGCACATGCGCAGTGCGCTGTTTTTAGCTTAGAAAAAACGTTTTTAAAGGCCCCGTAAAATATTAAATCAAATGATAAAAAAACTGCTATGAAAACGTTTTTTGAACGTTTTACTTAAACAATCGTCGTTCAAGCGACCATTAAACGTTTAATAATGTTCGCAAAACGTACTTGTGCCCACTGGGTTTCATGCTTTGAATTTCTTCTCAATCGAAATCAAATTAAGAAATTTTTATTTGAGTATACATTTAGTGAATATCAATTGTATCTTTTATTATTATTGCTTTTTTTGTATTACTGTATTTATAAAACTATTACTTTTACTTTATTCGGTCTTTTTTAACTCTACTAATATTACTATTATCATTAGTTAACCTTTGTTTTAGATATCTTTTTAATATAACTTTTAATGATAGTGATAGTGATTCAATTGTAGTAATAGTTTTATAGTTAGTGTCCTAATTTTTGCTAATGTTATGTTTATTTTAATAATATCTCTATAAATTATTATATAGTAGTAGTGTTAGTGTTCATTCAAGAGTGATTGACACGCAACCCTTGGCTGCTATTGCAACTGAGGTAGTGGCGAGAAAGAGTCGCAGCACTTTGTTTTATAAGAAAACTTGAACAAACGTGTATGCAAATATCTAACGTACGTAAACTTCAAATTAAACAACTTTAAAACATATTGAAACATTTATCTAGTTTTACAGTTTGATTTTCACTTGAAAATTGCACTGCGTCAAGCACTCCTTAATTTTGATCTATAACATTTATTTCCATTTAAAAAAATCATAATATAGTTTTAAAAACTTTCAGTTGTATATATTGATAAACCGGTAATTAATTCTGTACAAAGGTTTGAGTTGCGATTATTGTAGAAGATTTATTTGGTATTGTATATGCAAAAATCTAAAATAATCAACCTTGGGCAACCCATTGAAAAGTGCATTTAGAGTCACTGAACAATAATATGCCATTTGCACATTGCGCATTCTTGTTAATGTTAATGTTTATGATTAAACTATTGCTTTTAGACTGGTTTTAGAATTATGAACACCTATTCGGTTTTAGAATTATGAACACCTATTTGATTATTGGTTTATAATATGACTATTATTTGATTGTTTGTTACAATAGACCGTTGTATTGCAGGCTGTATGTGTTGCTTTGCGTATTTTAGGAGGAGTTTCATTTTGTGGCATTCATTCTTCAGATTAATTGCATGTTTAACTGTCTGGTGGTATATTTATACCTGTGTGGAATAGCTGATTAGTGAGTATGTTTGTTTGTTTCTCAGTATTTCGTTTGCATTTTTTATTGTTGTATATGATGCATATGATGAATACGATGAAAGCAGTTGTTTAAAGATACACTGGTGTTTTGAATTGCTTGATGTTTGCGTGCAGAATTCTTCAATTAAGCTTACTGTCATATATGATCTTGGCTAGAGTTTATCAAGCTTCTGGTTACTTTGCTACCAACAAATATTTGCTGCTTGTGTGCAAATTAAGAATTGTGCTACACGAAATGTCTGCCATTTTTAGCGAAACTGTTTATGTTACATGTCAATCACAATTTGATATTCAAGATGCAGAAAACATTGTTTGTGTGGACAAAAAAGGCTTGGAATCATTGATGACATGTTGGCTGTCATATAAAGATTATGAATTGAACAATTATTTGTTATCTGGCCCACCAGTAGTCAAAGTACATGCTGACTGTTGCAAGAAGTACACAAACAGTTATAACATTAGTCGAGCATCAAAAAGAATGATTGCCGAAAAAAAGGATGGTGCTAACACTCTTGCATGTAAAGTACTAAGGTCATCTTCAACACCATTTGAATGAAAGTCTCATTGTTTTCTATGCACACAACTATGCATACAGGATATCAAACATCCTAATAGATGTGATTATAGGCGTGTTCAGACACTTTGACTTCGAGGCAGGGTTCTAGAAACTTGTGCAAAGTGTTTATTAATGGCAGGACAAATTGATACACAGGCTATTGAAGTGTAAGCTTGTCTGAATTTATGTTACTGTCTAGTTGCAGAAGAGGCAGTTTATCAAAGGAAGTGTCATACAGACTTTTCTGCATCGTCAACATTTGAAAAATCCGGCCGTCCAGTTGATAGTAACAAAGATGCGGCATTTGAAAAACTATGTGCGTGGTTAGTGATGTCTGACAATAAATTGCTCACATTAGCTGAGTTAACTGAAAAAGCTAGATCACTTGCATGTAGCGATCAAATTTATTCCTCAAGCCTGGCTTAAAATTAAATTAATTGATCGATATAAGGACCATATTGTTTTTGCTGAAGTTGAAGGTAGAAAAAATGTGATTTGTTGGCGGAAAATGGCAGCGTATGTGGTGAATTCTAAACGGTATGAGTCGCTGAAGAAGAATGTGCAAGAGGATAGCGAGCGTATAGTTGTTACAGCTGCAAAATTGTTGAAGTCAGCTATAAGTGACGCAAATTATACGATGGGCAACTATCCAGCATGTAGAGAGTTTGATAATCTGCAGACAAGAATTGGATCCCAAAGTTACTAAACACTTTCCTTGATAACCTTGTTTGCAACGATGTTAAGCGAGTATCTATTGGAAGTACTATAGTTCAGGCAGTAAGACCAAAGAGTGTTATAGCTCCAATTCCATATGGAAAGGGTGTTTCTGTAGATCATCTTTTTGGCGGAAAAACTTTAATTAACATGTTGTACAGACTTGGTTTCAGTGTTTCATATGATGAAGTTTTTTGTTTTACTCCTTCAACTGATAGTCAGTTACACAGTTGAAGGAGTGTGAGCCAAAGCTGAATTATTCCGAATATTTTACACAATTCTCAGCTGGCAATGTTGACCATAATGTTTGTACTATTGATGGTCTTAATTCATTTCATGGCATGGGAATTATCTCTATGTCAACACCATGTCACACTAATTTCTCAGCTGCAGATAGAAATCATAAGTTACCTGTATCTCGTATACAAAGGAGCAATGTAAATGACGTTATCAGGAACAACGCATACCTATTGTAACATACGAGTATCCTAGCAAACCAGCATTGACTGTGATGTCATTCAAACCAATTGTGGAGATACTTGCAAAAAAAAAAAACCAATACCTACTGCTGAGGATGTTTTGTGGCATGCTGGTTGGTTGTTCTCTAGTTAAACAAATCCAAGAGTAGGTTGGTCTGGGTTCATGCATGACATCAGCCCATGTAATGAAGTTCCAACAAAAGCAAGAATACATATGCATCCTATCATAGATTTGAACCCGAACGATGTGACATATGTATATTCAACATTGCTGTACATCATAAATCAGGCACAGCAAATGCACATACCGACCCCTTGCGTGACATTTGATCACTCGTTATGGCTCAAAGCTATTGATATAATTCAAACCCAGAAACTTAATATTGTTTGTCGCCTTGGTCCGTTTCATATGCTTATGAGTTTTTTGGGAAACCTGGGCAATATCATGAATGACTCTGGACTCAGCGAACTGTTGCAGTGCTGTTACTGATCTAATACTGTCAGTCAAATGATGATTGGAAAAGCAGTGTAAAGGGCATTACATGGTTATTACATGTTGGATTCTGCCGTGAACATTATGATTATCAGAAAACTTTTGCCAAGCACTGCAACGCAGTAAGTCGTAACTGATGAAGGTTGTAAAAACATGCAAAATAACTCTTTGAATGCCATTCCTAAACCATCGATCAATCAACTTCCTGATAATTTTAATAAGTTGACTGAAGATAATGGTAATAAAAGTTGGCTGTAAATTAAGTGAGGAAGATTTAGAGGCTTTGCAGGTTTCTTACAATGCCATAAATGAATGTTGATCAATTGCAGGCATCAGTCAGCCTTAAGAAATTAGTCAGATTAGTGGATGAGTTGAAGGAGAAGTTGGCCAAAATATCCAGGACAGCAAAATATTGGCTTCAGTATTTCAGGTATATTGGAGTCATCAAATGCTTCATGCGAGCTGAGAGAACAGGAGACTGGGATCTTTGTTTGAGAACTGTAGCCAGTATGTTGAAATTATTTGCTGCCACCGGACATAGTAATTATGCCAAGTCAGCTCGTATGTATTTGCAAATGATGCTGCAGTTGCCTGAAGATAATCCTTGGCTGTACAATAAGTTCATGAATGAAGGCTTCCACAGCGTTAGGTGGAGCAATCGTGTTTGGGTGGGATTGTCAACCAACCTTGCCAGAGAGCAAGTAATGATGAAAGCTATCAAGGGAAAGAGAGGTTTTACACACGGTAGAACATGTCGGAGAGTGTTAGGGAGAGTGTGGGTGAGCACTGTGCACAAATATATTTCTGTATATTCTGAAATGACAAGCTTGACAGATTTAGATCACTCTTCTGATGATGTGCAGCATGTAGACACCAGTCAGTCACACGCTCGACGTGACTTAATCGATATAAGCAAGTTGCTGGAGTGGTTGGAAATGAATGATCCATTTGATGCTATAGACCCCCGTCTTCGTAGTTTGAGCTCTGGAGTATGTGCCAGCGAATTTGATGGTGTAAGTTGCGACTCTGCGGAAGATGTGGGTGGCGGCATAATGACCAATATGGATGATATAATGTACGTTGATGCAAGTATTAAAGAGGCTGACAAGGTGAATACTCTAGCTAATATAAGTACTGTCAGCATACCATCAAGAAAACAGATGAAGAAAATTGATGCTTGTGTGTTGTTCAGCCGATTGCTTGTTATCATGAGCTTGTTAAGCCAATAGATGCTACCTTCAAGCCGTTATCAGAGTCAGTTTTCATATTGGATGATGGTTCTCTCCTACATAGAGTTAAGTGGGTGAAAAATTTATTTTTCAATGACATTGGAAAGCAGTATGTTCGCTATGTTGAGACAAGTTACAACAGTAGCACTATTATAGTTTTGATGGATATTGTAATGATCCTAACATTAAGGATCATGAGCATCAACGACGTTCAGGCAAGTGTTCACCATACATTTTGCTCGATGGCAACAGAGCTCCTAATGTAGATCAGACATCATTTCTGTCTAATGAAAGAAATAAAAAGAAGTTTGTTGAATTTTTAGCAGCGTTTCTAACGAAAGCACAGTTTACTGAAAAAAGGCTGTAGATGATGCTGATACACTTATTGTCAGAACAGCTGTTGATGTAGACAAGAACAGTAAAAAGGTAACAGTGGTTGCCAACGATACAGACATACTAATGCTGCTATTATATCACTGTAATTTGGAATTAGGTCATCAGCTGTATGAAGTGTTCATACAATATGAGGTTCCGCAAAAAGAAACTAGTCAAAAGTAATTGATTTTTATATGTAAGATATGTCAAAATTTAGGACGAAATACGTTGATTGCACTACCAACCATTCACGCAATTAGTGGTTGTGATTCAACGTCTGTATTGTATGGGCATGGTATAACAGGTGTGTTTAAAACATTAACTAGGTTGGCTGAATTACTAGCTAGCTCATGTATTCTATCTACTCGCCAGTTTGCAGCAAATTCTCAATGCTCATGTAGAAGATAATGGTTTAGAATGTGTAGCTACCTGTAAGCATTATCGTGGAACGTCTTGTGAGAATTTTTTGACTTTCAACTCAGAAAACCTGCTTTTGATTGACAATGATGAGTTGCCTAGTGAAGGCGCGGATGAGAACCTCGAGTATTTCATCCCATAGATTAATTAGGAAACTTTACATGCATAGGTGTTTTAGTATGAAATTTATTATTGTTTAATAATACAAGTTACCTGGTTACTAACATTTTTTTGTTTAGTTATTTGTTTCTTTCAGATGTAACTTACAAATCTGGTAATCGTCGACTTTCAGTTAGGTGCGTTGCGTTGCGTTGCGTTGCTGACAATTCGTAAGCATCTGTTGATGTTTCATAAATTTTTTCGTAGTTTTTTTCCAAATTTTAAATTTTCATTTTCCAGTTCCCATTTATGAAAATTTTCAGTGAACTAATATTGAATTTGTTTTATATTGTTAGCTTTGTTGTCTTTATATTCAGTTACAATTCACGTTTACTCGTTCATTAACCCGTGTATCACTTTTCTCAATCAATGATGGTTGAAAGATCAGACTACTTATACCTTTGTCACATGTGTCTCTATTTGAATATTTTCCTTAAAGCAATTGTAGCCAGTGCCAAACAAGCAGAACACATGAGGTAAAATCAACCATATTAGCTTGTATGTACATTGTTGTATGTCGCGATGTGCTGTATTTTGCATATTTTGACCTTATTTTTCAGCATATCGTAACTTTTTTTCCCCAAGCTTGATTTTTCTAGATTTTGCAATATTCACTGCTTATATGATGAAGTTCTAAAATTTGCTTTCATTTGCTTGTACAGAAATTATTCCGGGTCAAATCTTCGTCTACCGGACTATATGGATAATGCAACGAATATGTTGAAATGAGATAATTTGACGCAAAATTTAAAAGCTCTTAACAAAAGCCACTAAACCAAAAAATTAAAAGTAATTGCAGTTCAGTGCACTTAAAGTTTTAAGAATAGTATATTGGTGTTTGCAAAAAAAAGTTATATAAATCGTTTTTTATTATCAAGCTTATTTTTTTAAAACTTAGTTGCGCTTAACCATTCCTATATAAACAATATATATAAACAAGTATGTTATTTGTTTATGTATATTGTAATAAAACGTAAAAAAAATTAACTTAAACAACTTTTCTAATAATTACAAGTCTTTTTTGCTCAAGCTGTTTTATTTTGATTTTTTGTTTGTGTGTTATTATATTTTAAAAAATTGACAAGATGGAAAAAACACTAAACATATTGTCTCATCCAAGAAGAAAATTTGAAATTTCAATTTTAGATTTGCCCATATCTTGATAATTTTTGATTGTTAAAATTACGACATCTGCTTCAAAGACCTTTAAAAATGATAGACGAGGCTTTTTCGTAATAGTGGGGGCTCTAAGCATAAAAATAGTTCAAATTGTGATACCAGCATAAAACTTGGCAAAATTGTTGTTAATAACTATACAAATTGATATAGAAAAGGACCCCACTTGTCAATGTCTTAGGTTTTGAGTTATGGAGTCTTCTATTTTTAGTGAAATGGGCTTAAAGAATTTCATTTTATAAAGAGGGGACATTAAGAATAAATAATTCAAATTGTTATACTAGCTTGAAAATTTCAGGAAATTGTCTAAAAACTAAAAGAATTCAAAAAAATATATATTTTTTGAATCTCGTTCTAAAAATATTTTTTTGGTCCTGGGGCAACCCCTAAGTTCGAACCTCTTTATTTTATATAGTGAGAGCCAATAAGTTCAAATAGTTCAAATTGTTATACCGGTTTAAAACTTTCAGGAAATTCTCTATGATTTAAAAAATTCAAAAAAAAAAAAGACTTTTAAAAATTTTTGTTGGTCCTGGGTCGACTCCCAAGTCAAAACCCCTTTATTTATATAGTGGGGACAATAAGTTTAAATAGTTCAAATTGTGATACATGGTTGAAATTTGTCTAAGAACTAAAAGAATTCAAAAAAAAAAAAAGACACCGTTCTAAGAACATTTCTTTGATCATAGGGGGACCCTCGAGTTGACTGTAAAAAAATATATAATTTTCAAAACTGACTATATAAGTTTGAATTAAAAGCAGAATTTAAAGAAGAATTAACTTCAAGTAAACAAACATATCATATTATATAGAAGAATAAGGCTAAAGATATAAAACGAAATTAAAAGGGTGTATAACAGATTTACTCTATGGATGAATACTTATTGGATTTGAACAAAACTAGTTTTTTAAAGTTAGCTCAAATTTCTTCTAAACACTGACCAGAACACTCGCATAACTCCGTGCAGCTTAATCCTGAACGTTTGCATTTGCATTGTGCTCCGCAACTTTTCTTGCATCTACATTTTATCAACTCAACGCATGATTTTGATGCCTCGGGTAGAGTCATCCATAAAGGTGTCATTGCGTTATTTATTTTCTTCCAACCCCATTTACTAACGTCCGGTAAAATCTGTTGTGGAACCAAGGATTGTCCCCATATTATACTAAACAAATATTTAAACATAAAAGTTTTTTATTGGAATTTATTTATTGGAAATTATTAATCCGATTTATTAGTTTTTCGGAGTTTGCCGTATTCAGATATTGCTGGTGGATAAGCATGATTTTCATGTCGAAAAAAATCATATAAATCTCCATCTCTTTGTTGAGATGCAACATAAAGTGATGCGAACATTTTACATTCTTCTTTGAGCATTACTGTTTTTAACCTTCCTTTTTGAGTGGCAAGGATTTTTTTCTCTCTAAACAAGCATAAGTTATTTTTGGGAATTGTCTTGTATATTGAATCTCTTCCAATTGTTAAACAATTCTGAATATAACATTTGGATGACTCAATACCCATTTGCTTAGCTTTTCTTACGGATGCTCTAGCTTCTGCATCAAGTAATGTCTTTGTTGATAAATTCATGAGAATGTCTTCTTCAACTAAAAAGGGATTTCCGAAATCTTTTATAACTTCAATAAACTCTGATACATGTTCATTATAATTTTTTTCAAAAGCAGGTGTGTCTTCGTGATGATTTTTCTCATCGTCATCTTTTTCTTCTCCAAATCTTTCTAGAAGCTCAGCAAGTAGTGGCTCACACACCATCCACTTCATCAACGCACTTGGGTTATCTAAAATTCCAATCGAGCCACCATTTCCCTTTATGATCTTAATGTTTTGTTCATGGGCTTGATCTGTAGCCATAGACGAAAAAGGGCGTCTTGTCTTTTGAAACGCGAAAAAACCTTTGCAGAACTCGGTGTAAACCTCAGGGTGTCTATGAGGAAGCATTTTCATGTCAGAAAGAAAAATTGGAAGCCATCTAGAGTAGTGCGTGTGATCTAAAGCAAACATCCAAGGAATAACTTGTTCCAAAGCACTGACAAACATATTGAAATTTCCCATTCTGAAACTCTTAACAAGCAACAAGACTATTGCTTGTAACTCCATAGCGGTAAGCCAATAGTTAAATTGGGTGTATGCTGTTCTTTGTTGTTGGATCCACAGTTCAAAGGAAATAGTAGATAATTTTTCAAATGCTTCAGTCAATAGTGAGTATAAACCAGCTAATGAAACTTGAGCTGCATACCTGGAGCGTTTTACTTTTCGACCAGTTAGCATAGATTCAGCTCGACCAGAAGTTGTTATACCGGCTTTAGCTATGGCATCACACCAACCACTGCCTTCTAACCAATCTCCAACCAAAGATAATGAGGCCATTTCTATGTGTAACCCACCCATCATCATTAATAATTTATCTTCACCATATAGTTCCGGGTAGGGCCACTGAACTTGTTTACCTAATGCATACACTGGTTGGTCAGCGGTTATTATGGGGACTTGATCTGGGTTGATTTTTGCTAAAACTTTTTTAACTATGTTAAAAGTTTGTCTAACCATAGATGTCGAGTTGATAGATTCATTAATAAGTGGCAACAAAACAGAAGTATGTTTTGTTTTCTGGTTATCTTTTACTGTCTTCGAATGAAAAGCTGCCCAAGATATTTTTGCTATTTCTTCCCCTTCTGATTTTTTCTGTAAAACTTTAAATACAGCTGTCAACCATTCTCTTGATTCACTTAGAGCGTCAAAGTTTTCGAACTGGTTGAAATTGATTGTTTGTAATGGATATTCTACATAATGGTCTTTAGTAGGCTCTATCGTAGTGTAATATGATGGTAACTCCAAAATATTTTTAGTAACTTTTCCTAAAAAATCATAATCAAACTTCTTTACAACTAATTCTACTTCAGCATGTTGAAATATGGATATTGATGTTCCATGAAAAGATTTGGTAGCTGTACTAGAAGATGGGTTGTGATCAATGTTATCGATTGCTGCAGTTGTAAAAACATTTTCGATAAGTGAAGGAGGGCACACAATGTTATTATCATTGTAGAGTTTACATAGTTGATCGGTAATTGTGGTTTTAATGGCATCAACTCTTGTTTGAGGTACACTAACTCCAAACTTTGCTAAATTGTTTACAATGTCTTTCTTTCTTGTTTTGGAATGTATATTTAAACCAACATATAATGGAAAAGGTGGAATTCTATCTTTTTTATGACGTTTATATTTTCCTTCTTGTTTGGTTGGAACTTTGTTTTTTAAACAATTGTAAAATATGAGTTGAGAAATAGTAGATGCAACTTTACTATGTGCTGAACCAATGTTAACATCTTTTACTTCTTTTCCATATAACACCATTCTAACAAAGCTTTTTAATGTGTTTGGGATTAGTTCACTATCTAAACCATTCAAAAATATTGGAGCATTATCAGTATTTAGGACTTTAAAAATTTGGTTTCGCAAAATAGTTGCTGCTTTTACCAAACATAAACCCTCTTCCTCGTTTTTTAAATAACAAGCATCAGAAAAAGTAGTTCCCAGGTTTGCCTTAAATGTCAGCAAAACTTCTCTATCTTTTTTAAATTCTCCTAATTCTGGTACTAGGTTTAAAATTTTTTCTTTTAGTCTTGTTTTGTTTTCACATTTTGAATTTAAATCATATTTCTTTAAACGATTGCAAAATAATTGGTATAATCCTGAAAGTTGAAACACAGGAATAGTTGATTCATCTTCATAGCACTGATAGATATATTCCACTATCTCTCCTAGGACAATCCCGTAAACAATGTTGTTTTCACTTTTAATTACTGGTTGGTCTTTCTGTAACGAACGCAAGCGGTTATATTACTGGCTAAGACACACTTTATGATAATGAGCCTCAGTAGCTACCAGATCACCTTCACTCAGCTTTGCAAGTAATTTAGCATCTGATAGAAGTTCAGCACAACTGCGAACCTTTTTATCTAGTTCAAGAGTCATCACTTGACTTAGATTTTTATTATCCATCTTCTCACACAAGAAACAATTTTCTTGATAGTTGTTGGCCTGAAATTTTGACCTTGTACCATGGCTAGGGATTGGTAGTTCTTCTGTCGTGTCTAATGTTTTTCTTCGTTTAGACGCTCTCTGGTAGTGATAGTTATCAAAATTTGTATAACATTTTTTGTGATATACCGCATTGTTGTTGCAAAGCTGTTGTAGCAAATCTTCGCATTGCAATCTGGAAGTTAAATCAGCTGACAAACTACCTGTATAAAATAAATCTCAATTTTCAGCAAAATATTACTCACTAGTTTCTTTGAATAATATAAAAAAGATATGAGGCATTTAAAAAAAGCTAAATTTTGAAAAAGAGTAACAAAACGAAAGTCTGGTTCAATACTTGGAAAAGTATGAAAGCAAAACATGATTATACCTAAGATCAACTAAAATATCCTCTCTCAAAAACAAATGTCAAAAAAGATGCATTTATTTTATAGCAATATATAAAATATATTGCTGTAAAATCAATATATTGCTATAAAATAAATATATTGCTATAAAATAAATATATTGCTATAAAATAAATATATTGCTATAAAATAAATATATTGCTATAAAATAAATATATTGCTATAAAATAAATATATTGCTATAAAATCAAACCCATTTCTTTGAACTTCTCTAGATTACTAAGCAATGTTTTATAACCAGTGTCTCTTGGTAGCTTTTTGGATTTAAAAGGATTAACAATGTCGCAACTATTTGATGATAGCTCTTGACATATAAAGCATTTATCCCACTCAATGGCATTATTTGTTGTTGTTGGTAATTCATAACTAGTTGCAGCATTTACAAATTTAAAACTCTTCTGAGACATTTATTATTAAATTTTAAGGGCTAATTCTGTTATATTGATTTTTATAGGTCTCACTTATTTTGAATAAATATAGTAAAATAACAGTAAAAGACATCTAAAAGTAGCAAGCTTTATATAGATTTATTGTCGTCAATAAATGCTAGTAAATAGTTTAAAATTTTAAAATTTTAAAAACAAACATATCAATCTCTTTGGTAAACTATAATTGCTACGGAAATACCAAAAATCCTAATGCATGAGGTTTATGATCATGAAAATTACTTATTTTGAAAGATACATTTACTTGTGAATAAAAAATAACTTAAAAAAAGATAATTTCATAATTTCTGTCGTTATTTCAAGCCGATTTTACACTATAAAATGAAGTTTTTTAAGTCCATTTCTAAAAAAAATAAATCTCTATAACTCAAAACCTAAGACATTTACAATTGGGGTCCTTTTCTAAATCAATTTGTATAGTTATTAACAACAGTTTCGCCAAGTTTCATGCTGGTATCACATTTTGAACTATTTTGCTAAATATTTATGCTTAGAGCCCCCACTATTAGCAAAATAGTTCAAAATGTTATTTTATACAGGTAGTTTGTCAGCTGATTTAACTTCCAGATTGCAATGCGAAGATTTGCTACAACAGCTTTGCAACAACAATGCGGTATATCACAAAAAATGTTATACAAATTTTGATAACTATCACTACCAGAGAGCGTCTAAACGAAGAAAAACATTAGACACGACAGAAGAACTACCAATCCCTAGCCATGGTACAAGGTCAAAATTTCAGGCCAACAACTATCAAGAAAATTGTTTCTTGTGTGAGAAGATGGATAATAAAAATCTAAGTCAAGTGATGACTCTTGAACTAGATAAAAAGGTTCGCAGTTGTGCTGAACTTCTATCAGATGCTAAATTACTTGCAAAGCTGAGTGAAGGTGATCTGGTAGCTACTGAGGCTCATTATCATAAAGTGTGTCTTAGCCAGTAATATAACCGCTTGCGTTCGTTACAGAAAGACCAACCAGTAATTAAAAGTGAAAACAACATTGTTTACGGGATTGTCCTAGGAGAGATAGTGGAATATATCTATCAGTGCTATGAAGATGAATCAACTATTCCTGTGTTTCAACTTTCAGGATTATACCAATTATTTTGCAATCGTTTAAAGAAATATGATTTAAATTCAAAATGTGAAAACAAAACAAGACTAAAAGAAAAAATTTTAAACCTAGTACCAGAATTAGGAGAATTTAAAAAAGATAGAGAAGTTTTGCTGACATTTAAGGCAAACCTGGGAACTACTTTTTCTGATGCTTGTTATTTAAAAAACGAGGAAGAGGGTTTATGTTTGGTAAAAGCAGCAACTATTTTGCGAAACCAAATTTTTAAAGTCCTAAATACTGATAATGCTCCAATATTTTTGAATGGTTTAGATAGTGAACTAATCCCAAACACATTAAAAAGCTTTGTTAGAATGGTGTTATATGGAAAAGAAGTAAAAGATGTTAACATTGGTTCAGCACATAGTAAAGTTGCATCTACTATTTCTCAACTCATATTTTACAATTGTTTAAAAAACAAAGTTCCAACCAAACAAGAAGGAAAATATAAACGTCATAAAAAAGATAGAATTCCACCTTTTCCATTATATGTTGGTTTAAATATACATTCCAAAACAAGAAAGAAAGACATTGTAAACAATTTAGCAAAGTTTGGAGTTAGTGTACCTCAAACAAGAGTTGATGCCATTAAAACCACAATTACCGATCAACTATGTAAACTCTACAATGATAATAACATTGTGTGCCCTCCTTCACTTATCGAAAATGTTTTTACAACTGCAGCAATCGATAACATTGATCACAACCCATCTTCTAGTACAGCTACCAAATCTTTTCATGGAACATCAATATCCATATTTCAACATGCTGAAGTAGAATTAGTTGTAAAGAAGTTTGATTATGATTTTTTAGGAAAAGTTACTAAAAATATTTTGGAGTTACCATCATATTACACTACGATAGAGCCTACTAAAGACCATTATGTAGAATATCCATTACAAACAATCAATTTCAACCAGTTCGAAAACTTTGACGCTCTAAGTGAATCAAGAGAATGGTTGACAGCTGTATTTAAAGTTTTACAGAAAAAATCAGAAGGGGAAGAAATAGCAAAAATATCTTGGGCAGCTTTTCATTCGAAGACAGTAAAAGATAACCAGAAAACAAAACATACTTCTGTTTTGTTGCCACTTATTAATGAATCTATCAACTCGACATCTATGGTTAGACAAACTTTTAACATAGTTAAAAAAGTTTTAGCAAAAATCAACCCAGATCAAGTCCCCATAATAACCGCTGACCAACCAGTGTATGCATTAGGTAAACAAGTTCAGTGGCCCTACCCGGAACTATATGGTGAAGATAAATTATTAATGATGATGGGTGGGTTACACATAGAAATGGCCTCATTATCTTTGGTTGGAGATTGGTTAGAAGGCAGTGGTTGGTGTGATGCCATAGCTAAAGCCGGTATAACAACTTCTGGTCGAGCTGAATCTATGCTAACTGGTCGAAAAGTAAAACGCTCCAGGTATGCAGCTCAAGTTTCATTAGCTGGTTTATACTCACTATTGACTGAAGCATTTGAAAAATTATCTACTATTTCCTTTGAACTGTGGATCCAACAACAAAGAACAGCATACACCCAATTTAACTATTGGCTTACCGCTATGGAGTTACAAGCAATAGTCTTGTTGCTTGTTAAGAGTTTCAGAATGGGAAATTTCAATATGTTTGTCAGTGCTTTGGAACAAGTTATTCCTTGGATGTTTGCTTTAGATCACACGCACTACTCTAGATGGCTTCCAATTTTTCTTTCTGACATGAAAATGCTTCCTCATAGACACCCTGAGGTTTACACCGAGTTCTGCAAAGGTTTTTTCGCGTTTCAAAAGACAAGACGCCCTTTTTCGTCTATGGCTACAGATCAAGCCCATGAACAAAACATTAAGATCATAAAGGGAAATGGTGGCTCGATTGGAATTTTAGATAACCCAAGTGCGTTGATGAAGTGGATGGTGTGTGAGCCACTACTTGCTGAGCTTCTAGAAAGATTTGGAGAAGAAAAAGATGACGATGAGAAAAATCATCACGAAGACACACCTGCTTTTGAAAAAAATTATAATGAACATGTATCAGAGTTTATTGAAGTTATAAAAGATTTCGGAAATCCCTTTTTAGTTGAAGAAGACATTCTCATGAATTTATCAACAAAGACATTACTTGATGCAGAAGCTAGAGCATCCGTAAGAAAAGCTAAGCAAATGGGTATTGAGTCATCCAAATGTTATATTCAGAATTGTTTAACAATTGGAAGAGATTCAATATACAAGACAATTCCCAAAAATAACTTATGCTTGTTTAGAGAGAAAAAAATCCTTGCCACTCAAAAAGGAAGGTTAAAAACAGTAATGCTCAAAGAAGAATGTAAAATGTTCGCATCACTTTATGTTGCATCTCAACAAAGAGATGGAGATTTATATGATTTTTTTCGACATGAAAATCATGCTTATCCACCAGCAATATCTGAATACGGCAAACTCCGAAAAACTAATAAATCGGATTAATAATTTCCAATAAATAAATTCCAATAAAAAACTTTTATGTTTAAATATTTGTTTAGTATAATATGGGGACAATCCTTGGTTCCACAACAGATTTTACCGGACGTTAGTAAATGGGGTTGGAAGAAAATAAATAACGCAATGACACCTTTATGGATGACTCTACCCGAGGCATCAAAATCATGCGTTGAGTTGATAAAATGTAGATGCAAGAAAAGTTGCGGAGCACAATGCAAATGCAAACGTTCAGGATTAAGCTGCACGGAGTTATGCGAGTGTTCTGGTCAGTGTTTAGAAGAAATTTGAGCTAACTTTAAAAAACTAGTTTTGTTCAAATCCAATAAGTATTCATCCATAGAGTAAATCTGTTATACACCCTTTTAATTTCGTTTTATATCTTTAGCCTTATTCTTCTATATAATATGATATGTTTGTTTACTTGAAGTTAATTCTTCTTTAAATTCTGCTTTTAATTCAAACTTATATAGTCAGTTTTGAAAATTATATATTTTTTTACAGTCAACTCGAGGGTCCCCCTATGATCAAAGAAATGTTCTTAGAACGGTGTCTTTTTTTTTTTTTGAATTCTTTTAGTTCTTAGACAAATTTCAACCATGTATCACAATTTGAACTATTTAAACTTATTGTCCCCACTATATAAATAAAGGGGTTTTGACTTGGGAGTCGACCCAGGACCAACAAAAATTTTTAAAAGTCTTTTTTTTTTTTGAATTTTTTAAATCATAGAGAATTTCCTGAAAGTTTTAAACCGGTATAACAATTTGAACTATTTGAACTTATTGGCTCTCACTATATAAAATAAAGAGGTTCGAACTTAGGGGTTGCCCCAGGACCAAAAAAATATTTTTAGAACGAGATTCAAAAAATATATATTTTTTTGAATTCTTTTAGTTTTTAGACAATTTCCTGAAATTTTCAAGCTAGTATAACAATTTGAATTATTTATTCTTAATGTCCCCTCTTTATAAAATGAAATTCTTTAAGCCCATTTCACTAAAAATAGAAGACTCCATAACTCAAAACCTAAGACATTGACAAGTGGGGTCCTTTTCTATATCAATTTGTATAGTTATTAACAACAATTTTGCCAAGTTTTATGCTGGTATCACAATTTGAACTATTTTTATGCTTAGAGCCCCCACTATAAATATTTATGCTTAGAGCCCCCACTATAAATCGTTGAAGCAACAATTTTTTTGCGTATGTGACGTCACTTTAGGCCAAAAACTAGAAAAACAAACTTGAAATAAGATTTTATTTAAATTAAAAAAAAAATCTTTCGATTAAAGATATATGGAAAATATTTTTATAGCATATATTCTAATGAAGACAAAAATTATTTATTTATTACTTTTGAAATAAATACAATCTCAATCCGTGAAATGATATATCTGTACCAGTTATATATATATATATATATATATATATATATATATATATATATATATATATATATATATATATATATATATATATATATATATATATACATATATATATATATATATATATATATATATATATATATATATATATATATACATATATATATATATACATATATATATATATATATATATATATATATATATATATATATATATATATATATATATATATATATATATATATATATATATATATAAAATGTAGTCAAAATCTTTGTATTTTAGCATGTTAAACGGTAGTGATCAATTAGATTACATAAAGAAATTAACTTTAGCAAACAAGGAAACGTTACCGGATCAGTATCCAATCGATAAATGTTCGAACTGAAGCCAATAAGACTGCTGTTACTAGTAAATTGTGTCAATGAAACCAAGTAAAGAGAAAGGCTGAAGCATCATCTTTGCAAAATATATCCT
>NC_088930.1:50010000-50075000 GCF_038396675.1 Hydra vulgaris | reverse complement strand
TTACGCAATGATGAAATAACAGGATCACTGGAAACTAGGAGTCTATTGATAAGATCAGTATTTGTTGCTTTTCTGGATGTTTTTCGGCTGAAATTTTCGCGATAAGATTTAAAGTCTTTATTTCTAGCCTCTTGAGCTTCCTCTGACATAAGTCCGATGAGTAATATAAGGCTTTTAATTATGTCATGTCCATGTATCAATACTTTGTGAACTGATTGAGCCATGTAATACCATGGATAAAGGGACACATATAGTCTAAAAGTGTCAAAACAATAATCCTTGAACTTTAAGCAGTCTATTTCATATCCTGAAGAGAGCGTTACCAAGATAATGTAAAATCTGAATATAAGGTTTTGGTCAATACCCAGAATTTCAGCTGTTTGTTCATATGCTGCAAAAGCACGCCTTGAGGTATTGCCATCATTACTTGTTCCAGAACCACCACTTTTAGGGAAATCAACAACAAGTCCCATTTTGTTCATAAAATCAGTCTGAATCTTTTGTTTAGCTACAGATGCCTTTTCTTTGTGTTCTTTAGATCTTGCTTGCCACTTTCTTGTTTCTTTTTTATATGCAATGTGCAATAACATCTCAAAAAATCGAATCTATGCATGAAGACTGGAAAGACCATATTTGAACTCTCTGTTAGTATAATCTATATTATAGATATCAAGACTATTCATATTTTTTGGAGAGACACCACACACTGAACAGCATTGGTATGAGTTATTTTTTTCAGATAATATTGTTTGAACCTTCCCATCAATCATTGTAAGTTCAATAATACAATTCACTTCAATAGAAGATCCGCAAACCTCTAATAAAATCATACCCAAGCTTTCTATCTCACTTTTAATGTACTGATCTTCTTCAATCACAGATTCCTTGGATTTCATTTTGTATGCAAATCTTATGGGTCTACAATAGGCTGTGGAGGACGACTTTTGATTTCTCCAAATAGGCACCTTTTCGTTGCTGTTGTTAAATCCAGTCAAATCCAATGGGACAAGACAAGTAATAAATAATGATTCTTCACGCTTTAAATCTCTGTTAATGTCGGGTTCTGATAAAACTTGTTTATAAATGCTTTGGCCAGTAGCACCATCAAAACCAGCCTTACACGTTAGTGTCATTGTTTTTATTGCTTTGTCGTTCAATATCAAGTGCCTTAGCACAGGTTCCTGAACTGCACAGATTCTTTGCAAAGTATGAGTCATTAAATCTTTTAAAGGAACTGAAGCTGAATAGTCCTCCACTGTTATGTTTGCAGGATAACATTTCAATTTTGCATCTCTGACATCATTGTAAGCGGGGTAGATGTTATATTCTTTCTCCAAGGCTCCGCTTCTAATCAATTGATAGGAAGCTTTTGTCAGACTTGCATCAATTATTAAAGCCAGTGCTTCGTCTGCTGAATATTTAGTTGCTTTATCTGTATTTGATATATTTAAAACATTCTTGGCAGCAATAACAACAGATTCATCTCTAAATTTTTTATTAGCAGCAAAAAATAATTCATTGGATGAATGAGATTCAATTAAACAAGATACACGCCGTTTTTTAGTTTTATTAGAACTATTATCAAATGCAACTGGTTTTCGACCACGTCTACTTGCAGTTGGTTCATTGTCTTTTTTTCTGACAATTAAATATTCATTAAGCCAGTTCACAAACTTCTTTTCAAAATTTTTCACAGTATAGTTTGCAGATTTCCACTTTTTTTTATACAAGTAAACAAATCGTTGAACAGCATGTCTAAAATCAACGTCTTTAAAATCAGCAAATTTTGGCTGAATAAATTTTAATATATCTTCAGTAATATTTTGTTTTGAAATACTAAGATTGTTTTTTTGGAGAAAATTATGAATGTCTAAGTTTAACAAAACCATATCTAAATAATTATTGTAACAAGTATTTTGTATTTAAAAGTAAAATGTTATAATATATATGCCGCCTGGACTACTAATACTTGTTAGTAATTAAGTTACTACAAGTGTTAGTAATTAAAATTAAAAGTAATTAAATTACTGTCAGTGTTAGTAATTAAATTACTAACAACTACCGAAAATATGTTGTTGCTATGTTATGCAAAGTAAGGTATCCATAGTAACCAAAAAAAGTTAACCTCATAAGAATTCTGAATCTCATTTTAATACATACCCCCAATTTTGTGTATTTAGCGCAAGTAAAATACTGTTAAAACAACGTTAATGTAAAAATGAGTTGTTGCTATGCAAAATTTAGTACCATAGCAACCAAGTTAAAACATACATAAAATCTGAACGGGGATTTAAGGGGACGAGCAATCAATTAAAACTCGATTGAAGCATCATATAGCTCAAATAAATATAAGACAACACATGGCAAATTGTGATAATTATTAGTTATTGTGCGGCAAAAAATAAGTTTCTTAAGAAATTTTTTTTTTAATCTGTGATTTTCAAAGTATAACTGAGATAACATGCTATGACAAATTTATTTCACACATTGGTTTTTCTTATCTCTAAATACTCTAGAATAGCATGTACTAATTTTTTGTTTCAAAAACGTAGATGTAATTGAAATATAACACAACGTTGATGTCACCGTTAATTACTTATTTATAACTTTTTTTTTTATTTATTTTATCTCAATATTCAAATGCTTAGAGTCCTGGTAACTAAGGGATTTAATATAAAGCAATTATCAATAGATTTCTCCTAATATATGTAGATACTAAAATTAAATAGGTTTTCAAGATTAGACAACTAAAATTTTTCCCATTTTGTCCACCTACTGGCCCACTGTGCAGCGGCCTTGCAGTCAATAAAGCCATCGATAAAATTAATTGTATAAAGAGAAGATTAGTGCCGTTCATCAACGCTCATCATGCCGATGGTAATTATATCTTTTGGCCGGACCTGGCGTCATTGTATTATGCCAAAACCGTGACCAACTGCTATAAGACTCATAATATCAATTTTATCAAAAAACAGTCCGCCAGCCGTACCGGAGTGTCGTCCAATTTTAGACTTTTGGGCTATTTTGAAAGGCAAAGTGTATAAGAGTAACTGGGAAGCAAAAGACGTGAAGCAACTACAAACCAGAATAAAGCTTTGCCTGAAAAAAATTGACCTTAACCTTGTATTTTCACTTTTTGGGTCAACTCGTGTTAGAGTTGGCCGAATCCGAAGAAACAGACTGGTCGAAGACAAACTTAATTAAAATAAATAAATAACTAAAAACTCTTTTTAATGATAGTTTTATTTAATCTCTACCATAAAAACTATGGGAGTAATTGCCCATGAAAGTTTGTCTGGATTTTAAGTAACCACCCGTTAAGATCTTCTTAATTCCATTTGTTTAGCATTACGTACAAACGTCTCTAAGTTTAAACCTCTTTAGCATATGTTGAGTTTGCGGTCATTATAAGGAATAATCGCGTATCTATAAAATAAAAAATCTTAAAATTTTATTTAAAATTTTAGAAATCTTTTTTGCTAAACTATTATTTTTTTGCTATAAATATATAGGCAAGATTGAAAAAATTTCAAAGTTTAATATGCTGAGTAGAGGTCTTAAACCCCCCAAAACAAAACTGATGACAGCGCACTTAACCACTGAGCTATCAATGAAATGCATTTTGCAGAAAAACAAACCAAATTGTAAGTCTCTTATAAGCTTTACGTATGCGTAAAAGGTGCACATTTTAAGTTTTTTGTTCTTGAATGTTTTTTTCAGAATAAATTATTTTACTAAAAAACGTTCAAGTAAATAAGGAATAGGCATATAAATAATAGGTGAGAAATAGATATGTATAGAAGTGGTAGGTTTGTTAAAGACCCATATGTTACGGATGCGGAAAGCTAGGATATATAAAAAAAAAAGTAGAGAAAAGTTCGATTTGGAACAGACTTATAAAGACTCGTATTTTTACGGGCCTGATCTCAGCTTGTCTTTATTAATTTTTTTTTTTTTTTTTTTTAATTTAGGTGCCCCAAGAAGTCCAAACGGTCTTGTCACAGAGCACCGCGGAAGTGCATTTAACCAGGAAGTTCACGCTCCTTCCTTACCGCGACGCGAAAATTTGTCCAGATCTCGTTTCGAACCTGGACCTCCAGCTTATAAAGCAAGCGCTCTAACCACTGCGCCACAGCCGCACAATTTATTAATGCTTAATTTTCCTTTCTTTCCTTTTTCTTTTATTTGAAATTCTTTCTATGTTTTATTTATAGTTTTTTTTTGGTATTTGTTTTTTTTAGGTGTCACTCCACAGACTCGTTTTTAACTATATGAGTAACACCTAAACTTATTTATATGAGTTTATAAAATATTATTTAAGTTTTCATATTTTATGGTTAAATAAATGGATTAAGTAGAATTGAGGAAAGAATTGCTGAATGACCCATTACATTAAGATGATATCTTGTAGTGACTTCACTTGTGGCTTTTATTAATCCGTCCCCTGATATTGACAGGTGCAGCTCATCAGGTCCTTTTTTTTTCTTATTATTAATAGTACAGAGAAAATTTTATCTTACTTCCTTACCAGATACATTGAAAAATTAATCATTAGATTAATTGAACTCAAAACTTGTTGATTCTATATTAGAATCAGAGACAACTTGATTTTCAAATAAATTTTTATCCTCTATGAACATTTTTAGTTTTTTGTCTAACTCATTCCAAAGTTTAATTCTTTTTCAGTAAATTATGTCAATATCCTCAGTTATATACATTTTTTTAGTCAATTTTTGGACGGTTAAGAATTTAATGTCCTCTTTAATAACATCAGGTGATCTATTGCAATCAGCTTTGATTTTCATTACAATAATTTTGCAGCCTATGTCAAAAAGTTCATTTGAAGTTTTTTTATAGTCATTCACAAGAGTAGAAAGATTTTCTTTTGAAGAAAGGTTCATCTAATATGAAAAAAGACACAATTTACACATTTACAACTTTAAAAGAGGTTTACAGTTAAAATAAAAATAAAAAAGTTATATATTGTAAACATAAAAATCTTACTCTTTAAGATCTATTTTCACCAGATATTTACTAATTCCTTGACAAGACAACCTTTAATACCTGTCTCACATTTTACACCAGGAGTTGACATTTTAGCTGATACCCTCCTTTTTCCATGGAGTAACTAATATTTTATTTTTTTGAATTATGCCTTAATTGCTTTGAGTAAATAGAATGGCAATATCTCCTTAAAATGTCACCATTTATGAGCAACTGGTATTTAGACTCTCTAAAATAAATCTGTTCAAAAAACGCAATAGTACCACACTGCTAAATTTCTTTTGGATATCTTAAAATTTTTTTACAACTTCTTCTTCTGCATTGTTTATTTTTTGTTTTCTTATTACTATTTATTTATATATCTAAAAAATATAACCTTTTCTGTTATATTAATATAAAGTATTATATTCAAATCTGTAATAGTATTTAAAAAAATAATACTGGCTTATTTATAAGTTCAAAATAGATAAATGAGAAAGAGATGGAAATGTACCATTTACGTGGAAAACCATATAAAAAATACAAAAATGCCTGTTTTTCATTTTTTACGCCTAATACTTTTAAAGGTCCATAAACCCTTATATTTGGTAAAAATGCTTAACTTTATGCATATAACCACGATAAATTTAGGACCCCAAATTTTTTTTGGGACCCTAATATATATATATATATATATATATATATATATATATATATATATATATATATATATATATATATATATATATATATATATATATATATATATATATTAGTAAAAACACTTATCTAATTTATTTTTTCGACAGGCTGTTTCTGCTTGTGTTGGTTCATTGGGAATTCAAATAACAGAAAAAATATATTTCAAAGAAAGTTAGGAATTGTTATAATGAATTATATAATAACTGCAGTTATTTTGCAACCAGGAAGTTAAATTAACTAAATTAAAATTAAAAAAACTAATTATGAAAAGAATTCTTATGAATTGGGATAACTTTAGTTTGGTCATTCTATTAGGATAATTAGGGTATTAGGATATTTTAATAATAATTATATTTAATAATTTTTTAAAAATGTTAGTATGAAGAACGCATTTGTAAAAATATTTTTTGATAAACATTTTCTATTCATAGAGCATTCAATTTTTTGTTTGCAATTACAACTCAATGTGTTTTTTTTCAATGGTATTTATATTAACCAATGCAACATTGTGGCCTTTTATAATTCTCTCTATAGTTTTTGTACTTTAATATTATTTCTGTTAAAGATTTTGCGCAATTTATTAGAGGGAGGGAAATGTTTGTCTTTTAATTTTAAAAACGTTTTTCCAATATTTGTTGAAACGTTTTTGCTGTACCACAAATTTAATTTGGTTGAACCAAATTATAATTCTGTTTCACCTTTTTGCAATTTTTGTTTCAAATTTTAGAACAAAATTTTTAAATCCGCTTTTTTTAAGACCATCTTTATACACACCTTTAGAAAAGTTAAAAATATTTTATTTTAAAAAGTTTTAATTTAAGCTATTTTTAATTGAAATAGTTTGTTTTAAGATTTGAGGGGGATGATTTGAATTTATATTATATACAATAATTCATCATTTGATTTTTTATAAGGCCTATAAGAATTTTTTGAGAGGTTAAATGTGACATCAAAAAAGTTTACAATTTTTGAATTAATATTTATTTTAATTTAAAAGCCAGTGTTTATGAAAACTTATATATTTTTTTGATTTTGTGAAGTTGAGGCACTGATTTTACTTTGCATTATTATTAAGCCATCATTGTAATACATGCCTAATTGATTATAATGAACCATTCTAGTGGGAGTTTAAAATATGGAAGATGAAATGTAGAATACAATCTATGAACCTACAGAAAGAGAAATAGCCTGTAGAAGAAAATATTAGATAAGTATTTTTACTAATTTATTATTGCTCTGTTCTTTAAAAACATTAAGCACTCTGTTTGTACTAAGTATGGTTCATAAGTTTTTTTGAAACGTCTACTCCAATCCCCTGAATGCATTCAACATCGTAGAGTACCACTTGGTTTAAAAAGTTTTAGAATAATTTTAAAGGTCTTCTTCTAGACCTTATATATATATATATATATATTAAACATATTTTAAATGGGTTTTTAATATTATCAAAAGCAAGTAAGCATGTTTTTGGTTTTTTAACAGTATTCTTTATTTTCTGGCAACTCGCAACTTAATTAGTGAATGCCTGCAGCTTTGTTAGAAGTAACAATTTTTTAAAAAACAGTTTTGTAAATACTATTGACACTAAAAATTGAAGTTTTTTCTGTCATGTTGTATTGTTGTAATGCTTGTATTGAATGTACATTTCTATATAAATACTAATGTTTGTATTGAATGTTTATTTCTAGTTATATAGTAATGTTTGTATTGAAATAAATGAAAATTTTAAAGTTTAATTTTAACTGTTAAGTGAATTACAACTATTCTGCTTTTAACCAGCTTCTAATCAAAACAATATTTTCTTCTACTTTTTTGAACTGATTTTGGTTTAATTGATTTATGTTTAAGCAAAATAATATATAATTTCATTTCAAATATATCAGAAAATATATTTATATTTAAACAAAATAATTTTTGCTTTTTCTTATCTGTATCTTCCATTTTTCTTTTACATCCTGATAAACTTTCAACTAATTCATTTCTTGTTGGTGAGTCAGTCAATACCAGAGACTTAGAACTTTTTTTGTGTGTGTGCACTCATTAAAGAGTTCTCTGAAGTGCTTTAACCCCAAAATTTAATTTTACCACTGAAGCCTTGCAGCAATTTCTTGTCCCAGTAAATAGTCATTAGATATTTATTTCTTCAAAAGTTTAAAAAATTTTCAAAGTTAAATAAAAGTTTTATATAATCTTTAAATTATCTATGTTATACATTTTAAATTTTTATTATAAATTTGTTTTAAATTTTAAATAATTTTGAGCTTGATATATTGTACAGTTTTTTAATTACTTGTTTAACTGATTGTTCTTGTTATAATACGATACGTCTTAGGACCTCAGCCTGAAAACAGTTTTGACAATACTTATGATGCTTTGATCATGATCAAAAATAGCTTTACACTCACTGTGTTTTCTTGTAACTTTTTGAAAGTTCTTTACTCACTGCATTTTCTTGTAATTTTTTTTTTGTTTTCTTTCTTTCTTGTGTTTTTTTCTTACGCTATTATGATTAGATTCTCAAAATTGGGTTTGTCAGCACAATGGTATAAATTTAAGGAAAGAGTTGATCTTTTGTAATATATATATATATATATATATATATATATATATATATATATATATATATATATATATATATATATATATATATATATATATATATATATATATATATAATGTTTAGTAATTTTTTAAATTATTAAAGAAGTATTTAAAAAATTTATGTTATAAAATAGTAGTAGCAGTAAAAATTAACTCAAAAAACCAATATGGTTTAAATTTTAAATAAAACAAACAATTTAAGGTGAATGTGCAAATTTTAAGATATTTAAATGTAAGTAGCTGATTATCATGAGCTTAGAATCTTGTGAGTTTATTCAATTCAGAACTACTAAATAAGTTACAGCTTTTGCTAAAAAAAAAATTATAGCCCTGTAGGCGGGTTCTACAATATAGAGAATTTAATATTTCTGCAAAGGGTTGATCAAATCTGTATATGTTTTATTAGTGATTATTTGTGTTTATAACCTAAAAAAATAAAATGTTCAATTTGTGTTATCAATAAATCTAACTAAATAGTTAAAAAGGAGTTAATAATTAAGAGATTTTGTTGGACTCTTTTGAGAGCAATGGAAAAACTAGAAGCATAATAAAACGCGAGGATAAAACTTAGACTATAAATTAATAATAGTGGCGTTAATTGGGCAAAAACATGGAGAGGGGGCTAATTTTTAAACAAAATTGACTCAATTCAAAATTATACGTAAACTATTTTTTCTTATTTTTTCATTTAACAAAATGATTTTGTTTTATTAAAAAAACAACTTTGCTTTGGTTTTGGTAATTAGTATTTATAGCGATTAAAGAAAACCAAAGAGATAATTTGGTTTAATTTAAAGTTGACTATCGGAAATAGAAAATTTGAATTTAAAAGTTTATATAAAGAGTACCCTTGTTGTGGCATATGAATACAAATTAATAGCAATGAAATTTAAGGAAAATATTCAAAAGTTTACGAATAAGTTATTAATATTTCAAAGACTTTGTTAGATTTATAAGATGTTTATGAGAGATGCTTAATGAGATTGAAACTACATTTGATGATAATTGGTTAGAAACAAATTTAATAAATGTTCAGCCAGTATAAATTTTGTGTTCGAAATAATTTATATTCATAATTTCATGAACATGGTGAGAGTATTAAAGAAGAACGCGGTAATAGTGTAGTGGGAGAGCGCTCGCCTCAAGCAAAAAGTTCCGAGTTCGATCCCCATCACTTCCCTGGTAGTACCGCACTCAACTTGTTTCTCCGCGCAGCAGCCTTGTTCGTCAAGTTTCGTGTTTCGGAGTTATAGAGTTGAGAGAGGGTTGTTACAATATAAAGTAGCCTCCTCGATTGTAGTGGCCTCTCGACCTTGGAGAGGTGAAAAATAAAAATAAAAAAAGAGATAAAAAAAGAGTAAAACATACTGAATGAAAGTGTTCAAAAGATAGAAGAAACAAACACCACAGGTTTGTAATTCTTTTACTTGGCTCTACTAGCAGTGGACTTGATTTTCTTGTGGCATGCCATAAAATGTCTAATTTAATTGCAAACGCTACTTTTTTTAAATTTTAAGCATATTGAAAATGTATTTTAACTATGTAAATAAAATTATTTTACAAATACTAAAATCTTTCGGTACAACTTTGATTTTTTTTAATTTTAAAAAGTCGATGACCGACTTTGCGTAATGTGATCGAGCTAGATCAGGCCAGAAGATAAACCATTGTCTTTTTTATAATATTCTGATACTAGAGAAGTTAAGTTTTTTCTAGTATCTCTTTATAAGTGTACTGGTTGATTGCCTGCTTACTGTGATGAAATTAAAGAGGGCTCATTCCACGGGGGCTGATGAAACATGAAACTAAGAGCTTGTCTTCGTACTTTTTACGCAAATTGTATCTTACTCGGTCAGAACATTGAGAAGGATCAGCGGCATAAATCCTATCATTACCAGCTAATGCGCCATTGTTTAAGGTAAAATAGCTTTCATCATCCATAACAAAATCCAAGCTTTTATAATTTCCGTACAATTTACGACATTTAGGACGCATAGCTTTCTTCTGCTGATGGCTACGATCTGAACGGTTTGTTTTTTTAAAAGTTCGAGTATTATTCATTGTTTTTAATACTTGGGAAATTCGAGTTTGACTACAGTTAAAAACTTGAGCTACTTTCTTTTGGGAGCACCCTGACTTATTTTCAAAAAATGCAGCAATCTTTGGAATATTTTCTTTAGTAGCTACCTTAGCGATTCGACCACTTCCAACTTTTCTTTTTAGAGATCCATTCTCCAGTTTTACGATTTTATTGTAAGCAGTTGATCTGGGTAAACCCCATTCCATAAACTGCTTAGCAACAAACGCTTAACCTTTTTCTCGATTTTTTTGGAAAAAAATTTCCATAATTTTTTCGAGATCCTTTACTTTGACCAATTTATTTTCAATATTTAAATAATATTTTTAACTTAATTAAATTAAATTTAAATAGATTATAAAATCCTCTTTCAAATAAGTATAAAGGTTTTTTGCGTGCATGAAATTAATTACATAGTAAATGCAATTATAATTTGTCCGAATTTTTATTTATAGGGTGATATCTTTTGCAATTTATCATCCTTTATTGACCTGCTCAGGTTTTTTTTTAGAAATATGATGAAAAGTTTGACGATGATTATTGTTTACTTCAGAGTAACCTTTGTTTCTTGTGTTTTTATTTATATTGAATATTAAATCCTGTTTTAATTTTTAATTTTTAATATATTGATCTATATAGTTTTTTTGTTCCTCAAAATTCTTTTTGGGTAGCGGGCTGCTGGCGCAGTCATCCCCAACTCTTCCTAGCTGTTTATATCATCTAAAAATATCTTAGTTTTTTGTATAAAGAAGGTTGGAGAGAAACGGACCACCAAAATCTTTGAAAAATCTTGTAGTCAGTTTAATTAATAGTGGAGATTTCGGCACCAAATAAAATCATCATTCTTTTTATCAACTTTAGAAACCATACCAGGTCAGCAAATTACTTCTTATTTTCAAAATAGGTATTACAACATCATAACACACTTTTGGTTTTCGTAACAATTTTTTTAATACGCTTTTTTTTTGGCAATTGGAATAAATTTATACCTACAAAATTAAAATTAAAAATTACCAAAATATAACAGGTTAAATTAGTGAGACTATTTAAAGTAAAATTAAAAATTCGTTTTAAGGTAATCCACCCATAGGGTACCTTGTACACTCTATGAGCATCATTAAAAAAGTAAATTAAAAGTATAAAACATAGAGAAAAGACAGATTTTAACTTGATATAATAACAAATTATTAATTGCAACCAAAATAATGCATCCAATGGTCCAAATCACATTTTAGAAGACCAGATAATATATCGTTTTAAGTGTCATTTTTGAGCGTCAATAAATAATGGCTTTGTATCTTTGTATCTTTATATTTGTATCTCCTCGTATTACATTTACATAAATTTTTTAAAAATTGACAATATTTTTATTTATTTAACTTTTATTTCGCTGATTAAACAATATTACAATTTTTCATATAAAATAAATAACATCGTAAACATAAAAAACCTTTATAAAAAACGTTTTTAATCTTTTTAATTTATAATATCTATATACTGTTATAATCAGTCAGGGACTCAAAGAAGGTAAGGATGATGCGTTTATCATCACAACCTTTTCATAGAGCCCCTTTAGTCACTATTGAAATAAAAATGAAAAAACACTTTAATTTTTAAAGAAAAATAAAAAATTTAATAAAATTAAAACACATAAGAAGAAAAAAATAAAAAATAAATAAAAAGAAAAAATACAAAAAAAATCTGAAAACAAGTACTGTAATAATATATATATCAGGAATTAAGGAATTATACTATAAATAATAAAATAAATGATATTTAAATTTGTTTATGACGCAATGGAGTACTATTCTAAATTTTTAGGGCCCCCTAAAAATGCTGTATCAAGTTACCCCACACTTTCTAGTAAAAAACAATCGCTTTATTTTAAGTACCAACTTGTTTTTCCAATGAGCTTTAAAAATGAGCTTATGAGTTTTAAAAAGCAATAAATTACTTTGTCATCAAAAAAACACAAATTTCGACCCCTCGCAGATTTGATGATGCAAATGATATAATTTTTTTTTAAACATAGTTTTAGTAGTAACTGTTTCACTATATGAAAGTGGTTGTCACAAGTTTAAAGATGCCTCCTCAATTACAATGTTTCATGGTGCCCCATGTGTCATGGTGCCCGACACTCCCCTACTAATTTAAAATAAATTCTTTGGTGACGGTATTAAAGAAGAGTACAACATACTCACTGGAAGTGTTCAAATGATAGAAGTAATAAACACCACAGGTTTGTAATTCTTTTACTTGGCTTTACTAGCTGTGGACTTAATATAAATGTCAAGTTCTTGTCGCATGCCATAAAATGTTGATTTCTAATTTTATTGTAAACGCTGGTTTAGACTTTTTGTAAATTTTAGGCATTTAGAAAATATATTTCAATTATTTAACTAAATATATTTTATAAATACTAAAATCCAAAAATGTTGTTAACATACAAAAGTTTTTTTAAAATGGTTTGAAATAGTTTTACGAAAATTTATTTTGAAAATGTTGTTTAGCTTTATTAAAATTCAAAAAACCTTTAATTACTTTGGATTGTCAGTTACTCGTTCAATGACAGGTATTATATATTTTTTATTATTTTTGCAAGTATCATTTTAAAATTAATTTTATTATTACAAAAGCTCTCATTTTGTTATTTTTTAGCTGTGCATCGAACTTTTCTCGACGCATGTCGTTCAGTTATTATTTGGTTGTGTAGTATAATAGTATGCCATTCGACTAATGGGGTTTGTGATTTAGTTATAAAATACAGCATTTAATTGCTACTTTTTTTAAATTATTGTTTATAAAATTGTAAAGATATTAAAGACTTAATTTCTACACTTATGCATTTTTGGATTATTTTTTAACAATTTAGTTTAAAATGACACTGTATTATGATATCCTTTATATTTTATCATACGTTATAGACTTATTCAAGTTTTTTTTTTAGAAATATGGTGAGAAGTTTAACAATGATTATGGTTTACTTCAGAGTCAACTTTATTTCTTGTGTTTTAATTTGAATTGAATATTAAATCCTGTATTTTTTTAAATATATTGATCTATATAGAAGTTTTTTCGTTTCTCAAATTTTTTTTAGGTAGCGGACTGCTGGCGCAGTCTTCCCGAACTCTTTTAGCTGTTTGATCAAGTCCTATATTTATCTAAAAATATCATATGGTGAGTTTCCACTCACAAAAGGAACGAAAAAATGATCACGTGAGCATGCGCAGTTTTTGTTCAGACAAATTAAAATTTTTACGCATGCTCACGTGATTCTTTATTCCTTTCCATTCCTGTTCCCGTAGAAAAACGGATGGGTGGAAACTCGCCTTTAGTTGATTGTATAAAGAAGTTTGGGGAGAAACGGAAAAAACTACCAAAGTCTTTGAAAAATCATGCAGCCAGTTTAATTAATACTAATTAAATAAAAACTATATTTGACTTTTATAAAAAGTTTACTTTTTGTTATAATTAATGTAATTTGTATTTTATTTGTTTTTAAACTTTTTTTCTTTATTTTAATGAATATTGAAATCAATTGGCATGTTGATTAATAAGACGAAAAAAATTAGATTTAAAAACTGGACCTTAATTAAATTTGGTTTATAAAGGTAGTCCGGTTTTCCTCACCAAACGCTTCAGCATTTTAAAACGTTATCATTTTTAGTTGATGGGTTTCTACTTTTTTTAATTGGAACTGCAATATACAACCAGTTGTTTGACTTCTTATGGATACCCGTAAAAAGAACAGAACATAAAATACACTCAAACGCACAACAATCGAAGGTTTTTTTAATTTTTTTATATTTATATGTATATATAATTGAAATTGTTTTTTATTAAAGATAATTTAAAACTTGAAAACGATTTTAGGTAATTAATAGCGATATTAAAAAATGCGATGCAACTGATAATGAAACTAATGAACACAATGGTTTCTTAGATGATTAGAACTACAATGATTTCTTGATGACTTGACACATGCGGGCAAACAAACGCGTACATTCATAGAATTTTAGTAATTTCTATAAAAGCTCCTGAAACTTATATAAATTTTATGTTTTTGTAAGAAATGTTTTGTTATTCAAAGGCACCTTTTAAATTGTGTACATGCATACATATTTACACATACATCCATACATGCGTTTATTCCTACATATATACACATGCACAGAGTAGACTTTTATAAAAATTGATTTTAGTTATGTAACTTATTATGCAAATTTGACAAAGTTGCATCAAAATTATAATGAATTTATTTTTATATCAAATTTTTTTGTATCTAATTTTATTTGGGCTCACATTAAAACTTCGATGAAGAAGGCAACTGGAAACCATCTTATTTATAAGTATTCCCTTTACACTTTTTAGTGACAACAGTGCAAGGTGATATAATTTCTTGTTAAAAAAGGTAACAACTTTACTACATTTTTTAAGAGTTTTTGAAAATACGGACATTTCCAAGCATTTATTTAGCTAACAATATTTGGAAGCAATTAGAATATTTAATTATTAGAATGAAAGGCTACTTATGAAACAAATTTCTACGTAAAATATTGACCACTTGAGCGGAAATGTAGCTCTCTGACGATAAATGTTATCTAAATTTATAAACTTATGTGACATTTATTAAAAATCTCTATGAAATTTAAAAAGTTTATCTGATAAGTTTAACTAGCTTAAGAATTCATAAAAGCTCAACTCTAAATCATTTACTCATAAGACAATATATATTATTATTTTCACCCCTACCGCTGTTGTACCAAGTTGTTCCTTAAGTTTTGTTGTTCAAAAAGAACAACATAATTTTAGTCTTTGAAATATCTCCTTGAATATCAAATCACTTTTTTTAGTGATCTTATTTAACTTTTCCATTTTTATCTGAAAGAGCCTTATCATAAAGTAAATATTTTTTTATGAATTTAATTAATACGATCATTTAATTGATTCGGTGTTTTAATCGATCGTTTACCCTGTCTATAAGTAAATGATTTAGAGTTCTTGATCAAGGTGAGATAATTTTAATTTTACTAATAATTTTTGGAAAAACTTTAACAATATTTTTCTCATCTATTCAATTTTGTTACTTTTTCAAAAATGCATAATATGAATAGGATTTTTCAAATAATAATGCCAAATTATTACTAAGTCGTGAATTGGCTTTATTTTTCGAAAAAATTTGCAACAACATGCAAATGTTCGATAAAATGTTAAATACATTTCTTGAAACCATTATTTGGCTGTAGTTGAAAGTCATCTAAAGTGAAGGGAATACAGTTGATTTTTTTTAGCAATCAGCTTCAGATTGATCTTAAAAAAACTTAAGCTGATCAGCCTTTAACAGAGACTTGTAACAGTGTAAATCAAAAAATTATTTGACGAAAAAAAGCGTGCGTACTTTATGGACGACCCCCTTCTGAAAAATTGACAAAATGGAGATGATGTCCTTTACCTCCGAGGTACAGAACTATCTAACTAATAATGTTTCAAACTTTTTATTGTAATAATAATAATAATCATAAAATAATCATAAAAGTATGTATAAATATATTTTTCGTTCAGTTCAGGCATCACAAAATTATGAGGGTCGCAGCCTAGTCGCCCTATAGTTAAATCTGAATAAGTTAAAATTTTAAATCAAATTTGCCAATTTGATTCAAAAATCTTTTTTAAATCAAATTGGCAAATTTGATTCAACATTTTTTATATGTATGTTTACATTGTGTCACTATTTTAAACTTTCATCGAGTAATTGTTTTACTTGGTTTTTTTAATACCTGATATTTTAGCTGAAGTTGAAATATCAGGGTTAGACTAAACATAACACTAGTTTAGACAAGCACCGTTAGCACGAATCCTGATAATACCAACCTTGTTGACTCAAAAACGCTACTTATATGGGGTGATATACCTTGGTGTATGGGGTGATTTACCCTGTGATGCAAATTTTGAATTCTTTTCATTTTTTATTAACTTTTATTACTTTTATTTTAAATTAACTGGTTAAGAATTTTAATCCTTAACCAGTTAACTAATACTAATACGGCTAACTATAACTAATACGGCTGAAATTTAATCCAGAGTTTGGTGCGGTCATACGCGGTTTTTGCCATAATTATGGTAGTTTTAATTTCATGTTGTTAGTTTTTTCCTACTTAGGTCTGAAAACGTTACCAATTACTGTGATATTCGGTCACTCTTTTTCCAAATAATGGTTACACGAGTGTTCTACTATGTAATACCAACAATCTTTGTTATATTTTTTTTATTGGTACAGTTACTATTTTCATTTTATAGACCAAAATATTTATTTGCTATTTTAAGAGTGGTTTGACTTGGCTTATGCATTGCGTGAAAATATTAGTATTTTCTTAGGCATAAACTACTGTTCAAAATGGATGAAAATGTTTAAAAAAATGGTTGAAAAACTTTTATAAAGATACCTACTTGAAAAATATAAAAGTTTGGATAAATTATTGTATTATTGTTTAATCTGCCAATTTGGATGTTCAAAGCTGATAGAAAAACATCCACTTGAAGGGCAAACCACCATTGAGAAAGAACCAAATGTACTTTGCAGCAGATCCCACTGCCCTTTAGAAAAAGGTTTTCCCCACCAATCTTTTCAACTAAAGTTTAAGGAAAACCTTCATTCTTTAGCAGCAAAAGATGCCAGAGCAGCGAAATAAATTGCATCTCGAGTTATTTCCAATAAAGAATTATCCCCTGAAGGAACTATTTGACTTTCTAAAGCATCTGGTGGGCCTTTACTTACAATTACCCCAGGTAAATATTTATATTTAAACAATTTTTACACATATATTCAAAGAAAACTTTAAAAAAAAGAGACAAGATTTTTGGAAAGTATATTTTTAACAAGTTTCTAACAAGACTATCAAAAAACGGATTAAAGAAACATGATGGTCAAAACTGTAAACCAAACATAAAGCAGCAAGATAGTAGAGTTCGATTCCCAACATTCTTCACATATTTGAAGTATTCAAAAGTTTCAATTTAGTTGTAAAAGCTTGCTTTAGATTTGTCCTTGAGCCGGATTTTGCTGAAACAATTGAAAACTTCAAAAGGTGTTACTTAATGATAACTAACGCAAGCGTAACACCAAAAATCACACCGTTCTCTACGTCAAAGATTTCATCAGTCACAGAAGTTTCCCCTTGGGGCTCTAAAGTTAAAACTGCTCATCAAGACTTTTACAAACATTGGTCAAGTTGCAATAAAACAATTACAATAAGAACTGTTGATACTACATAATAAAACACTCATGTAACCTTTATTTTGAAAATAGTTATCGAATATCACAGTAAACAGTAACGTTTTGAGGTATAAGAAGCAAAAAACTAAAAATATATAAACTAAAACTACCATAAATCTTTAACCAATAAACCAATCTGACTGAAATTTTATCCAGAGTTTAGTGTAGCCATATGCTACATAAGCACCAATTTTTATCAAATTATATGTAGTGATTCTTATTCTACAGGTGTTTT
The DNA here is from genome assembly GCF_038396675.1 of Hydra vulgaris. Taxonomy (NCBI): domain Eukaryota; kingdom Metazoa; phylum Cnidaria; class Hydrozoa; order Anthoathecata; family Hydridae; genus Hydra; species Hydra vulgaris. The sequence continues at coordinate 50,057,129 of NC_088930.1, read as the reverse complement.
TATTGTCTCAAATTTTAAAGTCATTATTTCTCTTAATTTGAACATAAAAATTAAATTATTTTCGGCGGACAAAGATAAAAGATTTTAAAATTTGAATCACAAGGTACCTTGATGTGTACGTTATCACCCCATGACGTTTTCGGGTCAGCTAGGTTGGCATTATCAGGATCCGTGCTAACCTGGTATTCCTACTAATTTGACTATTATCGATACTTTCAAAACTCAAACATTTTTGAAAGCTAAAAGGATAAGCATGAAAATAGCTACAAAAAAAAAAGTTTTCAAGAGCTTCTATAGACTTTTGATACATATGTATCTAATGAAGCATAATATTGTCTACAGAGTTTCTATAAAAAATCGAACAATCTAAGGATATGCACAAAGTTTTTTTTTAAAGTTAAAGACTTTTATTATTAGGAGAAATTTTTACAAAAGTTATTAAATTATTTAGGGAAATTCTATTAAATTTTTTATTGACCAAATGTTTTAAAACTTTATATAACTTTTTTTCAAAGACACACACTTTATGTTTATCCTTTTAACTTTCAAAACGGCATTAATCGCCTTTGGAAGCAAAACTTCTCCTAGTTTGAAATCTATTTATTTAAATTTTTGATTGGATTTTAGATAGAAATATCATTTGGATTAAAATTTGTTTTGAAAAATTTTGAAACTAAAGAAGAAATATCTTTAAAGAAAGTAATGAGGCTGGGATAAAACGTGTTGAACATATATGGCACAAATCTTCCAATATAGGCATAGCGGATCTAAAGACTCCTAATGAAAATAAGCATCGTATATACCTGGTAGGTTTTAGGTTTTAGGTTTTTTTATTTTTTCTCCCAAATATAGGACATGTGATATTTCAAAAGTTTGCTACGCATTAAAGATCGCCTATACTGCCATCATATGACGATGGGAGAGAAAATTTTTTTTAAAAAAAGTTTAAATTTTTCTTATAAAATGACAAAAAGTTCACACGTGAAAATCCCGCGTGTTAAGAAAAAAACCCGCGAGTAAAAAAGGCGTGTAATCCTGCGTTAAAAAAAATTGTGTAAAATAGCGTGTGTAAAAATGACATGTATATATTAATTTAGAATCTTTCTTTTAATTAAAAAATTTTTGTATAATTAAACAATCTAGCTTTTCTATCTTCTATAGGTAGCTTGAATGCTGGAAAAGTTGCACGACGTTTACTAAGGCATTCTTTATGACATCCTCGTTGTATTAAATATGTGCTTATGCCGCCAGGATAATAATTATGTTGATTATTTGTAATTTTTTCAATCATTTTGTAATACATCCGAATAAAAGAAGTTGTTTGTCTCGCAACGAAAAACAAAAATACTTTTTTTATTTTTATAACGAACATGCTCTTGAATGTCTAACAGTTCTTTTACATCGCGCCATATTTATTTTCAGTATATTTTCTGTTTTTAGTATATATACTTATTTGATATACATTTTTAACATTTATTTATATATATATTAGCAATAGTATTGATAAACAATTTTTAACTTTTATTCACATAAAATAAATGCCACGTAAATTGAGAGTGGTTTATATGATAGTGATATATTTATATATCACTACGTTTGAAAGAGTGAGTTCTTGCACTTTATGTATAGTCAATGCGTAGACTAAGACTAGAGGTATACCTTTACACTCGGCCAAAATGTTTTTACTCGTGTAGTATATAAATTCAGATTGTAGCGTGATAACAATTCGAAGTTTATCCTTTAGCATGACGACGCGTTCTTCGTTTACTGATTTGACTGTGCCTTGTTTTCGTTTACAATGTCAAGTTCTGGCATATTGCGTAAACAAATGACGGGTACTCTTTTAAGTATTCTTCGTTGTGCGCTTCCCTGTCTCTATTGTACATAAATAAGTGTGTATAGGGATGATCTAAATGTTTCATCTGTTGTACATAAATAAGTGTGTATTGGGATAATCAAATGTTTCAAATGTTAAATCGCAAGGTTCTAAGCGTTTCTTAAAATAAGCAAAGGTTCCTTTGCAATAGATACCTTCTTGCACATTGTTGAGATGTGTTTGAAAAGTACGGTCTTTATTTTGACAAAACTTTTTAATGAGCTCAATATTGATGAAATTACATTCTTTCCAAAAGGCGTCTTCAAACAAAAGAGTTTCTTTACCCACGAGTGTAAGTAGGTAGAAGTCTCTTGCAACGAGTGATGAGCAACCACCAAATAAGAGTTTTGATTTTTTAACTGTTTTTAAGAGTAGATCTAATGTTTTTAGAACATGTACGGGCAACATGGATGTTTCATCAATAATTAAGATTTCCACACATTTGAGCCGTTCTTTGACAAAGTCGGTCATATTTTTTAAAATCAATGCAATGGCTTCTGGATGATAACCAAGGCCGGCAAAAGAGTGAACAGTTGTAGCTTTGGGATACATTTGTGCTGGTATGGCCAATCTTGCCGTTACAAAAACTTTTTTTGCATTTTAAAAATTGTTCAGTAATGAAGTTGATGGTAAACGATTTACCAGTGCCAGCCTTGCCTGTTAAAGGAACATTTTGATTTTTTTGCAACGCGTTATATGCTTTTTCTTGTTCATCGTTAATTTCTACCCCCGTCTTATAAAAAATGAATGACGGTTTCTTATTGCTTAATAGTGTTTTATGTTTACATAGTAATTGCAAGAATGTTAAATATTCTTAAGAAAAGTATACTTTAACTTACTGTCAAAAAAAAAATGCTCAGCCGGGATTGTTTATCCAAAATGACGAATTTTTGAAAATTTAAGAAGAAATGCACAATACGGTATCAACAAGCGGCAAAAATTTATTAAATACATTTTAAAAAATACAAAAAAATGAAAAAAAAATTTCTTGGAAACGAAAATTGCTCGAGTTTCGAGGCAGTTTGTTCTGTTGCTCTTGAACGTTTAGAAAAAAAAAATACAAACGAGGCGAATATGGCTATACAGACATATTGTTTTTAACGACTTTTCAACAAACTACATTTTTAAATTTTAAAATAAATATTTTTTTTTTTAATTTTTAAAGTTTAAATAAATTTTTTTATTTAAAATGAGTGAAAGGGAAGGTATAATGAAGTTATAATGACTTTTTATGCTACTGGCGATGAAGGAAATACACTAAAATATGTACTCAAAAGTATACTCGTTTTCAGTTTACTTCAAATTGCATTGTTGATGTTCCAAATGTCGCGACTGAAACTAACGAGTTACCATTGGAAAAAAAAAGAAAACAGTTGAGTATATATATATATATATATATATATATATATATATATATATATATATATATATATATATATATATATATATATATATATATAGTTTGTTTTTTTTCAGATATGTTTCAAATAAAAAGTCAACCTGTTTCTGTTTACAAGCAAACACTTTTAAAACGTTGTTTAAATGTTTGTCGCCAATGGGAATACGCAGCTGACGTTCAAGATTTTGTAAAGGACTTTATTTTCCATTGTCGCTATGATATGGATTTAGATTACAGATCAGAATATAGTCAAAATGATATTGATGAAAGAATTATGTGAAATAATTGATAACACATGAACAAAATGGAGATAAAAGTGTTCACTGTTTTTATGCATGTATGGACGATTATGTTCAAGTTATATCTCTTGCTTTGTTAAGACAATGTCGAGTTTTAAAGTATTTTATGTATGGTAAAATGAGTTATCAAGATGCAGACCAATTGGGTTCTTGTTTGGAAAAAGTTTGAGCGCCACCTCCATATGTTTTTCTGACTAGTCTATTTGCTCCGGCTTCGGACTCGTTATTTTGGTATTTGTTATGAGACTACATAGAGGTTTAAAAGGGTTTTCACACCGGAAAGCATTTTATATTTGGTCAACACCGCACTACAAATACAAAAAAATGTGGATAATATATTTTGTTATATTTATTTACAAGAATTACATTTATAAAAAAAAGTGCATCAAGAGTTTTTTGAAAGTAGTTTTCGCACAGCGCGTTCGGGTTTAGAAGAAAACGAACTTCATCGTGACATGATTGCGGTGAACAATAACTATTTGGTGCGTGGTAAATGTTACCTTGAAGATTGCGAATTGAAATACAAAAAATGAAAGCATAATGACGGGTGTCGTTTAGGCATGCGAAAAGATATGTCTGACAGAAATTTTAAATAAATCTAATTTACGTTTTATGTATCCAAAAAAAATTATTTTTTAAAAATTAAAAAATGATTTTTTTTATTTTAGTTAATTTTTTATATTTTTTGAATTTTATCAAATAATTTCTTTGTTATTAATGTTAATATATTTTATTAAATGTTAGTAAAAAATAAATTATTAATTGTTTATGCGACACAAAGACATTAGTAAAAAAAAAAATTTTTTTTTAAATCCTGAAACGGAATTCTTTATAACAGTTGGATTCAATTCTGAAGAAAAAAAAGCTTTTACAAGTTTAATTGCAAATCAGGACATAACTATATTTTATGTGTTCCGAAGATTGAAAGTGTTGGCCAATAAAGAAGGCGAAATGAGAGTTATTTTATGTATTTATGAAAAAAAAAATGTTAATTTCGTTGGCTAAAAGTGCGACTATGCCAACAAAGGGCTCACTCGGAAGCACTGGCTTGGACATTTATGAACTAAACGATATGACTCTTCAAAAGAACCAGCCCAGCTAACAATTAACGTTCAAGAAATGTTACCACAATATTCATTTAGGTTCGCTTAACGTTCGCTGCAAACGTTATCTGAACCAACTTTTGTGAACTACGATTTACAGTTCTTGAACGTTAAATACGAACGTTTAAATTTTAACAAACAGCAAACGTTTACTTAACGTTCACTCCAAACGCTAATTTGATAGTTCTTGGACGTTCAGCTCAAACACGCAATAATGTTCACGGATGTTTACCCAACGTTTTTCTTTTTTTTAAATTTTTAAATGTATTTACGTATAGGTTTAGATCAACTTTCTGTTTAAACCTACATTTGCTAGTTTTTGTGTAATGTAATGCTTTTTTAAACCTTTATTTATTTAACAATTGTTAAATAAGTACTTTAGTAAAAATTTATTTGTAATTTTTAGAAATTTAGAAAAATAATTTACAATTTTCCCAGCGGGCACACGACGTTGGAATAACGTTGAAATAACGTTGATCAACGTCGATCAACGTCAATCAACGTTATTTCAACGTTATTCCAACGTTGTGTGCCCGCTGGGTTGTGCCAACACTGACATGACATGTCACATGTTATTGCAAGTAAAGGTTAAATTCTGTTAAGAGGATTACAGATCTTATGGAAAAAAAATTAAGGTAAAGAGTATTGTTTGTATATATATATTTTGTTTACTTTGAATATTTTTAAATTTTATCGTGTTACTTTTAAAATTTTTGTTTGCACATGCTTATTGTTTGCATTTATGCTTTTTTGATAAGTATGTGTATGTGGTAATATGTGCTTTATAGTTGTTTTATCAATGTGTTTTTATAATAATGTAAAGTGTTTTTTTACTGCTTGTGTATGTGTTAATATGTGTTATATAAATGTTTTATAAATGTGTTTAAATATGTTTATATAAGGTTAAATATACAAATTGTATTTATAGTTGGTACATATGTTTATATTATGTTCTTTCCATGTTTTCAAAGTGCTGTGACTTAATAAACGTGTAGAGCAAGATTTGTCAACCTTGCCAGCCAAGTGATGTACTTATAGCAGAGGGTTACACGGCAGTGTTTAGTGTCAAACTGTTACTTCTTTAGGTCTAGGTGTTTTCAAGCCTTTATTAATAATTATTCTGAAAATACATAATAATGTATTTTAGAAACAATTTGCGTAATGTTGTTACTTATGTTCTGTTATATATGAATGTTATGTTACTTAAGTTATGTTATATGCATATTATATTAACTTATGGTGTGTGCTATTGTTGTGTGTTGTTGTTGTGATGTTGTTTTTTTGTTATTTTTTGAGTTGATAGACATTTGGCTTACCTTCACGTTGGTGTCTATTGTTAAAAATGATAAAAAAGTAATTTTATTATTAAATCTCACTTCTTATAACCATTCACTAAAAGCCAAGACAAATTATTTTGCAGATATACAATTTGTTTTATCTCAATTTGATTTTTTGTCTTTAGCGCTGTTTATTACATGATTTTGCTATAAATATTTTAGAATCATGATGTACCAGCATAAATTATTTTCTAAAGCTAACATGAAATAATAATATTAAACAAGTATTACTCTTCAATTATTACTTTTCATTTTTTGTATGTAATGATGTTCTTATTTATTTACTTGTTCGTTACATTTTATATTTTAGTTTTATCAGATGATGTATTTATGTGGTATAGAAGAACAAAATGTTGTAAAGTTTTGTGAATTTTTTTAAAACGTTTACTAATAATTTTTTTAAAGAAATAATATTGAAATTTGCAAAAAAGGGTTTGCAACATTTTTTTTTTAATTTTTCTGTGTTAGCTGAGTTGAGTCTACACTGAGTTGTCGAAAATAATTATAGTTTATTGGTAAAGTTGTAGACTGTTAGAGCAAATTAAATAGGTCAAAGGTCTATTTAATCTACTTAATAACCTACTACGAAAGTGAAAATTTACAATCAATTGTTTGTTTGTTTTTCTGTTTAGCTGACAAAAATGAAGAGAGAGGTAGTAAGTTTAAAAGGATTTTTATTTTTTATTAAGTAACTAAAATGTTATTAAAAATGTTGTTGTTGACTATAAAGTAAAACAATAGGTTTTTATGTTTTTATACAATAAACCCAAGAACTTAGGTCCTCCTTAAAATTAAATTCAAGAACTTAGGTCCTCCTTAAAATTAAAACCAAGAACTTAGGTCCTCCTTAAAATTAAAACCAAGAACTTAGGTCCTCCTTAAAATTAAACCCAAGAACTTAGGTCTTCCTTAAAATTATATTGTCAATAATTAAGAGAAGAAATTTAAAATTCTTAGTAAGATAGATTTTTATCATTTTATACCACGTAAGTTTAATTAAGATTTATTTTCTTTAGCTGATCAATAGAGAACTAATAAAGGTAAAAATTACATTAGTTAAGTGAATTTATTTTTAAAAAATTAAGTAGATATTTTAACGTCGATACATTTAAGTGCTTTTATTGTTTAGACACAGAATTGAAGAGTGAAACAAGTCAGTGTTTTTGCTATTAGATATTTGTTAATAGGAATTTGTTTATTTGTGCTGTAACTGGAATTTTAAAACTTCAAGTAGTTAAGCTTTATTTTATTTTTTCTTCTAGGAGAGTTGGAACAAAAACTAAGTATAAATTATATGATTAGTATAGTTAAATAAATGAAGCATTTATATCTGTACCTCAGATGTCAAAGGTCGGTTGTCACATTTTAGAAATTGTTCAGGAGAGAGGAAATAATAAAATTTATGAAACTTTTTTCATGTTTTATTTAATTTTTCTAAAGGCACATGAAATATAACTTTGACAAAAAATAAATAAACAGTTAAATAAAAAAAGTGAAAAGTCATTTCTGGACAAGTCATTTCAAGACGTTTTTCCTTGAACATTGTGGGGACACCAGACCTTTTATATTGACCTTTTTGTAATTTTATAATTTTTTTTTTAAATTGTAATTTTTTTTTTAATAATATATTATGTTGTATATTTGATTTATTATGTCTTTTTTAATTAAAATTTTATTTGTTTTTTCACCCATTAAACTTAAATATAGTTAAATTGATTCATTATCCAATAATCATAATATAATGATGCTACATTCTATTGTTAAAAATAATTAATTGGTAGTTTAATTTATTGAACTCACTGATTTTAAAATTTACTATAAACCAAGAAAATATATTTAGCTATATAAATGCAATTTAATTATTAATAGTTTGATTTTTTTTCTTTAATGTTTTTAGTTTGGCTCCTTGAAGCATTTTTTATTTTACTTTTTAATTAAAATATATTAAATTTATTGTGATGTCTTTTTAATTAAACTAGAGTTTACTAAAAGCAACATGAAATAACGTCATTAAACAACACCGACAAGCTCCATTATGATAGCAACTGAAGTATGACAACAAGTCTTACCGATTTAGGTTTGTCATATGACGCATTAATGCAATATAAAAGATCAAAGTTTACATATTTTTTTAAATTTCTTATACACATGTTTGATTATAAATTAAATTTTTTTTGTTGAAACGTATTTATACTCAACTGCTTAGTTATTAATAATAAACTTAGTTATTTTAATTAAATTTATTTAGTTGTGTGCATTTAACGTTTTTAAGATAAGAATTTTCTTTTTAAAAGAAAAATGAATCTAGAGGATACCAAAAAATTAATAACTCCAGTATAATACAAGTTAACTTCATATTAATCTTAATAATTAATTAAAGTTCATTTTATGAAAAATATTACAAGAATTTAGTTTTAGTTTTTTGTCTATTTTAAAGCATGGTGTTATATTATTTTGTGTCAGTAACTAAAAACGTATTGTGTTGAACTTAGGAATGTTGAGGAAAATGGTTCTGCCTCACACTGATATGGCCTGTGTCAGTTGTAAATTATTCAAATAATGTTAAATAATTGATAAGTTATTTTACCTCCTCATACTTTTTATGTTAATTTTACAGAGGGTTAATTTTTTCAATTTGAAGGCGTTTTTCCAAAAGGGTATTAGTTAAGGTTTCGCAACTTTAAATTGTGGAAAACAGCCACTATAAATTAATTATGTAACAGACCAACCATAACCCGTATTACGGGTTGCTTTCTGCTAGTAACACAATATCAGTCTCATTTGATTGCCCATGATTTTATTATTACATTTCAAAGACAATTGGCTGAGCTGATGACAAATAACAAAAATTCATACTAAAAACTAATACTTCTTGCAATGAAAAAGTCTATTCATTATTAATAGTTGATGCTTTAAAGAACACTAACAACAATTTACATTAAGTTAAATTTGCTTACAAAATAACATGAACATCATAAAAACAAATACGTGTTGTTCCAATGAAAAAGTACAATTTTTACAACTAAAAACATAAAAAATATAAACAAAATTTGTAATATTTCATTAAAAATAAAATTCTTTTATTTTGATTAAAATTTTTTTATCAAAAAGTTACATTTAGTTATTTAAAACAAAAGCACTTTGCGTTTTTGATAAACACACTAAATATTTGCGTTTTTGAAAAACACAATAAATGAGCATATTATTAATTGATACTTTGACATGGTTTATTAAACATTGCTTTATATAGATGAAACAAGAAACTGCAATTTCTAATTCAAATAAACTGTCTAACTTGTCCTCTTAATGACGACCTAGTATGTGCAACAAATCTTTATTTATTCCAGATAAACATATTGCATGACAGATTTGCGATCAATCTCTGAATGACGAACTGTTTTCATCAGAAGCATAAGAATCTGAATCAGATTGAACATAGAACTCTTTTTCTAAGTTACACTAATTTGAAAACAACTGTTGCTCAACATCTGCGCCATCATCGGTAAAACTTGAAGTTGTTTTTTCAAAACAAATTTCGTCGCTGTAGCTTTGATTGTTGCTTTGTTGCAATTTTAGCAATTGCTTTGTTGCAATTGATAATAGAATATATTATATTTAAAACAGAACTAAGCATTTTAACATAACTATATTTAACAAAACAAGTGTAACTTCTTCACGTAAAGTATTCGTGTACCTATATATAAACACGACTAATTTTCTTATTTGTCAGTGTCAACTAGACGAATCGAACAAGTACGAATAGTAACTTAAACTTGTCAGAGTCAAATCGTCAACAAGTATGAATAATAGCCATGTTTATAACATTAGGTATGCAAAAATTGCGTTTTACGGAACCAGATTTTGTGCTAGAATTCTGTCCACGTTTTTTGAAGTATGTTTGAGTTAGCGTGGTGAAGACTTGTTTTGTTGGAAAACTTTTTAGAATTAGACTAGTTTAAACTAGAATAGAGGAACTTTATTATTGCGTGGTTTAAAAATATATTGATTAGCTTTATTGCTGAGTTTATTGCTATGAAAAGTTTGGTTGTACTTCTAGGAGAAAATAATGTCGAAGATATGGACGAATTTTCGGCACTGTTTTAGTTCTTTATGCGGATTAAGAATTGTATACAAACAGAGACCTAAAAATTTGAGGAAAGTACTCTAATTTGATGTTGAAGTTTAAAAAGTTATGCTAAAAACGCGAATATCGCTAAAAATATCGTCTTTCAATCGGCTATTATTTAGAAATCAATTGTTTAGAAAATCTTTTTTTTTAACTACGCAACCTGGTTTTTATTGTCGTCATTATTGAAATTTATTTAAATTCAGTTAAATATTTTAATGAATAAATATTTTTTTAAAATAAAAAAAATCTTTGAGACTGCTTTATAGATGTACATATATCGACTGGCAAACAGAGCCAATTTTACATGTGTGTGTGAAGTGCTACCCCTCCCCCTCCCTCCTCCCCCAAAGATTGTTTTTTTCAAGTTTTAGCCGGGTTTTTTTTACGAATTTAGTCGGTTTTTTGACACATTTCAGTCGAGGTAATTTTCGTTTTGAGGCCCTTTTTTTTTTTAAGAAGCCAGTCCGTACTTTTTAAGAATTCATCCTCCCCCCTCCCTTTTTTTTGTAGAATCGCCTCTACTGACAAATAGGGATTGGTACAATTAAATATATATGGTTAGAGTCAGGGTTAAGGTCTGGGTCAGAATCAATTAGAACTATTGGGATTTGCTTTAAATAGTTTTTCTTTGAAGTGTTAATAAAATCCTGGCTGTTTTTAAGTTAATTTCAAGTCAATGTTTCTATACGATTCCTAATCAACATGAAAATCTCTATTGAAATCAATCATAAAATGATTAAAACTACTTTCCTTTCATTTTAGTTTTTCATTTATCTTGGCACGTGCCAAAGTTCATTGAATTTTTAACCGCACTGTTGGTACCAAATTTTTATTTTATCTAATGTCTTTTTGGGAGACAGAGGCGCCAATCGATTGTCTTGTTTTGATTTATATTTGATTTAGATTTAATTAAAAAAGATTTTAATTAAATCAAAAAACATTTTTTTAATTAAATAAGATTTAATTAAAAAAATTGAAAGTAAAATAACTGAAGGTTTAACATGTTATTTAGTTCATATCTAATTTGAAATATGAAAATTTTAAAACTTATTTTAATATAAAGTTAATTAACTATTTTTAATGTTTCTTTACATTATTTCAAATTTTAACTTAAGTTAATAAATGTTAGTAAATGCAAACTTAGTAATCTTCAAGATCATCCTTACATACCCTTTTATAGTTTAATTTTTTTACATACCCTTTTATAGTTTAATCAAATGAAAAATATGTATAAGTATTGTATAAAATTTTTTTATACAAAACTTATACATATTTTTTTATTTCATATTAGATATTTATAAGAAATATAGCTTTGACAAACCGAGATATGCTAAATAAATGTTTGGAAACAAGTGATCCCATTATTTCAACAATAATTGAAAATAGCAACAAGGCAATGGCAAATAAATACAAACTCACAAGCTAAATGCTTTCGCTAGTAGAGTTACCAGAAAATAGTAAAGTTGTTTGCGAATATGAAGACGAGAAAACACCGAACCAAATAAATAAACTAGTTAAAGATAGTGATACAGACAAAGATAAGGAAGAAGAAGCATACAAACAAGAAGAGACCGAAGAAGAACAAGCTTTTTTTAGTGAATTATTACAAGACTTAAAAAATAGTGACGTTGATTTGCCTGATTACTCTCATGATTAATATTAATAAACTAATATAATAATTTTAAATAAACAAATAATTTGATAAATTTTAATTTTATGTAAATTTAGAAATATTTTTTTTTTGTTTTTTTACCATAATCTTATTTAAGTTACATCTTTTCACATAACTGATTAATATAGAAAATTCGTTTCTATGTAAATAAATAAAACGATTCCAATAATACTGAAAAAATTGTTTTTAAAAATCGATTGTTGCATTAAAAGTACTCGTCATTTAAAATTGTTATAAAATCTATAAAATTTATTAACTTTAACTGAACTTTTTTAAGACTGCCATATACCATTATACCATTGGTAGTAAAGAAAAATTATTAAATTAGTTTCTGTCCCTCTGGCGCCATTTACAAAACACATTAAAAAAATACCTTTTTTAAAAAAATTTCACGATAAAAAAATAAACGTGTGTATGAACTTAAAACAAAAAAGTAAATTTTTTTTTAACCAAGCATCATAACATTGTTGTTGGTGTTTATAAAATTTTTTAAATTTTTTGCATTTATATTCATTTTAAACGAATTATATACTTTGAAAATATTAGAGCATAAAAAAGGTTGCATGTTAGTAACTAAAAATTAATCATAATATATGAATATATCCCAGACGGCACAACTAGTTAAAAAGCTACGCGTGGTTTCTGTTGCGTGTTTAAAACTCCCGAAAACACTAAGAATAACACGTGTCAAGAATATGGTTTTCATTCCCTGAAAGTAACTACCATATTTTACCTAAAAACCAGCTTGGATATTTTTAGTGATGGTTTTTCCTTTACAAAAATGGAGTATTAAATTATTAAAAGTTTTCACAACGAATGTGAAACCATTACTAAAAGAGCGCGATTTTTCAAATTTATTGCATTTTTATTATTCCAAAGGCTTTAGAGGTGTAACAAGAACATTCAGGAAAACATTTGTCGAGCAAATTTATATGTTAAATAAATACAGTTTTTGCTAAGTATTAGCATATATATATATATTTATACATATATATATATATCTATATATACATATATATATATATATGTATATAAATATATGTATATATATATATATATATATATATATATATATATATATATATATATATATATATATATATATATATATATATATGTATATATATATATATATATATATTTAAATATATATATATATATATATATATATATATATATATATATATATATATATATATATATATATATATATATATATATATATATATATATATATATATGTAAATTATGTTAGTGTATTTTACAAATAGAGTGCTCAATGTTCTTAAAGAACAGAGCAATAATTAATTAGTAAAAAACACTTATCTAACTTTTATCTTCTACTCGGAGTTTCACCATCGCTGGATCATCTAAAAAATCTGAATTAATTTCTAAATGTAGGCACGAAAATAAATACCTCTTAAAAAATTATAAAAACAAATGACCAAATTAAACTATCCCCATTCCAAAGAAAATTATTTCATAATTACTTTCTGTAACTTCCCGTTAACAAAAAAATATTGTAATTAAAAATTTTTTATAATTTTTTATAATAATTTATAACTTCCTGTAAAATATTTTTTTCTATAAATTGAATTTTTTTGAGATTTAGTAACTCTTCCTGATGATCCAGCGATGGTGAAACTCCGAGTAGAAGATAAAAGTTAGATAAGTGTTTTTTACTAATTAATTATATATATATATATATATATATATATATATATATATATATATTTAAATATATATAAAAATATATAAAAATATGTATTTAAATATATATATATATTATAGATCATCTGATCATCTACAGCGGTGGCCAAAAATTAAAGACCACTCATTTTTTAGTTGGTTTCTTAATCTTTAAATTAAAATTAAGAAGATTCTAATTGACATATTCAATTTTTTTTTTAATATCTTGTTAATTAAAATATACGGATTAACGTGGTATAATTTTTTTAATCTAATTCTAACTAAATAGCGTTTAACTTATTAAAAAACTGATGAGTACTTATAAATCTTCTTTAAATAAATTGGACAAAATTTAACGACCACTTTCAAATCTTTAATTTGCACTTATTAAAAATAATAATCCATTATTTTTTTTTAACTGTCTTAATTGCTTATTACGTTGGCTATAAAATAAAATGTCGAAACCTGAGTTTCGATATTAAATAAACATTTATTTTTTGAATTGCAATAAGGATATAAAAATATTGCAAAAATGCGTGCAAAGATCGAAAAAAAAGAGAGATACGCGGCTCTTGTATTAAAAGAAGAAGACTATAGCATCAGACAAATAGCAGAAAAGCTCGCAAGGTCTCACTCTTACATTATTAACATAATTCAACAAAACAAAGAGACCCGGTCAATTAATGATCGTCATAGGACTGGTTGCAATAAAATTTCAAAAATAACCGTGATGTTCGCTCGTTAGTGAGATTAATGAAAGAAAACAGACAAGCATCATCTACAGACTTGTCTACGAAATGGACACTGTCAAATGGTCTGAAAGCAAGCCCTAGAACTGTGCTTAAACAACAGATCAGTGGAGCCGTGTGGTCTTTAATGATGAAATGAACGTTGAGGTAGACAACAGAAAAGGTTGCGTAATGTTGCGTAGACTTCCAAGGGAACGGTTCAATGAATCATGCATTTTGAAACAAACAAAACAAGGCAGTGGTTCAATAGGCATTTGGGCCTGTACGAGTGCCTGTGGAGTTGGCGTTTTTCATTTATTCGATGGTAGACTCAACAAAGAAAGGTACTTCGAAATTTTGGAAAACTCGCTTATTCCTAGCATTGATTTATGGCAGTTGCAAGATGGATTTATTTTCCAGCAAGATAATGCGCCGTGTCATAAAGCGCATGTTGTTAGCGATTGGTTCAATTCTAATAAAATTCAAGTGCTACAATGGCCTGCCAATAGTCCAGACTAGAATCCAATAGAGAATTTATGGTCGTGGCTTGATCACAAGCTTGGTAAAGAACAACTTTACAATTTGGAAGATTTGTAATCTTCTATCTCTCATCATTTGAAAAATGTGCCTGATGAAGTAATCAAAACTTTAATGAATTCAATGCCAGAACGAGTGCAAGAGTGCTTGAAAACAAATGGAGAAACAACACGATTCTAATTTTTTTTTTTATTGCTTTTTAAATATTTTTGAAACTGGTCTGAAAATTTTGTCCAATTTTTTTTACCATTTATATTTTTTACTAGTCAGTTTTTTAATTTTTTAACATTATTTTGTAAAAAATTTATAAACTCTTTTATAATAAATATAAAATACAATAAAAATTCTTTCTAAAAATGTTTTTCTTTTTTTGATACCTTTTTCCAAAATAAAATAAGGTTAAAATAAATTTTGAAAAAAAAAAAGAGTGGTCTTTAATTTTTGGCCACCGCTGTATATATACACGTGTATCTATATACATACACACTTGTGTATCTATATAATATATACAATGTATGTTTATATATGTATGTATAATACAAACATATATAAAATATGTATGTGGTAGTGGTGTAGTGGTAAGAGCGCTCGCTTTGTAAGCAAGAGGTTCAGAGTTCGACTCCCACCACGTCCCTGGAAGTACCGCACTCAACTTAGTTTCTCCGCGCAGCGGCCTTGCTCGGCAAGGTTCGTGTTTCGGAGTTAAAGAGTTGAGAGAGGGTTGCACCACGAATAACAACTAAAAAAAAACACCAAAAACACAAAAAAAAAAAATGAGTAGCCTCCTCGACTGTAGTGGCCCCCCTCGGGCCTTGGGAAGGTGAATAATCTAAAAAAAAAAAAAAAAAAAATGTGTTTATTTATGTATTCATATGTATATATTATGTATTCATATGTATATATATATATATGTATATATGTGTGTATGTATAAGTCTATATATTATGTATGTATAAATATATATATTTATATACATATATACATACATACACTTATAAATAAATGTATATGTGTATATATTATGTATACGTAATATATACACATATACAAACATATGTGTTTGTATTTCGGCGTGTGTATATTTGTGTGTATTTGTATCTGTATATGTGTATTACTGCGATGAATATATATATATATATATATATATATATATATATATATATATATATATATATATATATATATATATATATATATATATATATATATATATATATACATATATATATATATATATATATATATATATATATATATATATATATATATATATATATATATATATATATATATATATATATATATAATACATTTTTTGTGTTAATAGTATTATTGTTATTACTATTAGTATTGTTATTATTGTTATATGTTTGAAAAATGCTAGTGTTGTTCCTATATAAATGTGTGTGTACTAAATGCTATTGGATATCCTATTAATAATAATTATTTAACAAAAATGAAAAGAACAAGTTCAGCATAGTAGAAAGAATATATGAAAAAAATATCAATCAGCCTTACCTGGAAATTTATTTCCTGAATGTTTAAATTTGTCTTCGAGCTGCGAGGCTGCACCAATATACTACCTATGCTTCATCGAATAAACTCTACCAATATTGACAGCAAGATCTAGTAATACTTTGTTGCAAAATAATGTCCGTAAGTAACTTTACTTATCTGTAAATCAATTGTTTTTATTTGTAAATTATATGTAAATGTTAAATTAATTTTTAATTGTTTTAGAAGATACAAAAATGAGTCAGCAGTATAAAAATATGGCATGAGCCAAAGCCAGCAAGAAAATTTCTTGCATAGTCTATCTAATTGCAGAAATTATATTTTTTTTGCTGATAAAGGTAAGGGTCTATTATCAAGCAGACAATGGCTAGTGGTATGTATTAGCACATATTGAACTTTTTTTGTTTGTTTGTGTGTATGTATGTATATATATATATATATATATATATATATATATATATATATATATATATATATATATATATATATATAAAACATTTTTAAACCAGAATGTGTGAGTTTTAATAAGCAATAAAACATAAATTGAAAAGATTCTACTATAAGTCTTCTACTTACTTATAATCTACTAAAATAATCTTACTAACTCTACTAAAAGTCAACTACTAATTTTTTCACATGTTCAGCAAAAAAGACAATGAGAAAAAATATTAATGTTGGTACAACTGTTAATGAAAATACTTGTATTGAAACTCTAGTTATTTATCTTTAACTTCAAAAAGTTTAAAATGACAATAATATTTCTATTAAATTTTGTTTTTGCAAATTTTATCTTTTAGGAGTTTTACCGTTATCACATTATCTAGATGAAGACAATATATTTATTGAAGACTTCAGAAACTTAATGAAGATAATAATATTAATGTTGATTAAGGTAGGTGACTATTAATGAACAGGGGGCATGTGTGCATTTGGTTTTTTTAAATATTATGTATAACTTATATTTATATTTATTACCTATATTTGAGTGTATATTAGTCTAATTTATCTTAAAACAAGATATTTGCACTTTAACAAGCAACAAAACCTAAATGAGATGGTTTCGAATCAACCTTTAAAGATTTCTATATTTATAAGCAAAAATCAATTAAGAGAGGATTTACATCCTGGTACAAATGCTAATGTAAATACTTGTAAATACTCGGGCTTCTGGGTCTTTCCAAAGTAATAACTTATTTGCATTTAATTTAAAAGTTTATAATATTTAAAAAGTACAATAGTATATTTGATGAGTTATGTTTTTTAATGGGTTTCATAAATTCTTAAAGGGCGTCTCTTATTTAGGTTGAAGTAGGTGGCTCTAAAAAACAATTTGAAAAGAAGAATGAAGGGTCGATTCCGTTTAAATGTACAGACACAAACAAGCGTGATTAATAAGGAAAAAAGCAATTTTACTCTTCCATCGAATCATCACTCTGATTTTTTCAAACAGCATTTTTTATAGTGCATTTATTTAGGTACAATACAAAACAATAGACTAAGAAAATCATTTATTTTGTTATTTATTATAAAACTTGTTTTTTTTTTTTAAATAGATTAAGGCAAATCATCAAAAACTATTACCAATACAGATCGACCAAAAAATCAGACAAACGAAACCTCCTCTCCCGTGAACGATGCCATGTTTTATCGTAAAATGATTGTGTCACACCATTACATAAAAAGAAATTTGGGCTACTGCAATAGTTTTAAGATAAAGATTTGAATGAAGTTAAATTTGAACAGGGGACCTCAATTGAGGAATTAGTAAAGTTCGAGACCCAACTTTTAAGAAAAATAAAAAAGAACATTTGATGCTACTGGAATTGTTGTAAAAATGCGAAAGCGTATTGTTACACGATTTTAGATTTTATAATGACGTAAGAGGCGATCAATCGAAATTAAATATTATGTATGGTAACCATGTGTTAAACGTCTTTATTAGCTTATTTTTGATGATTTGGTTTTTTATTTCTCTATTTATTTTTTCTTTGTAGTATAATTGTAAAATAATTTACGTTAAATAACAAAAATAAAACAACAAAATTGTCGTAAATATAATGTAGTATATATGAAAAAAGGTTTACATGTTTAAAGCTATAAAAGTGTGTCTAACAAAACCTACGTATTTTTGGTTTATCATTGAACCGTGCTGAGCAGCTGTTAGTTTTCCAAACTTATGCCTGATTACTTACTATGCCTGAACTAACTTATGGCATAAGACCGTTTTAAACTATAGAAAATACGAATTTAAAACCTCAAAAACACGTATTTAAAACAAAAAAACTCGTGTTTGAAACCTTAGAAAACACGTGTTAAACTCCAGTAAAACTTCCCGCGAAATCCACGTGTTTTTGGTTTACGCCTGGATCGTAACAAACACGTGTTTATACCGGTTTTAATTCCGAGTTTAAAACCAGATGTGCCGTCTGGGATGCAGCTAATTTTTTTAACGAGATTACCATAACCTGAACTTAATAAAGATTGTGTTAGATTAGCTTGAACAAACAGCGAATTCAAAATTACAAAACGTTACATTTTTTTAGCATTTTTTAGAATAATTTTTAAAAGTTTTTATTAACTTTAATGAAGTGAAGCTTTTTTGACGTAGAATTTAAGATATCTTAAAAATTCTGACAAAACAAAAAAAAAATTGTATAAATAAATAAAAAAAAAACGTTTGTATCTTTTTAATGGAAATTGATTACAAAAATGACGTCTTTATAATCCATGTTGCGGTTCTGTTAATGAACAAAAATAACAAACCTATATATTTCTAGATAATATAAACAACATAATTTGCTAAAAAAAAAAAAAGTCATTTTATAAAGTTTCGAAAAATTTTGAACAATGGCCACTTATTTGAGGTTCTGCACCACTGTGCAGCGGTTTGATTATCTCTCGTTTTCAATCTCTCTCCTAAAATATTTTTTTTAACTAACAATTGCATTAGGTTTCACGAATAAATCAATATTATGTTATGTAACAGAGTAATGTCGAATTAACTAAATGTTTTTTTGTTGAAAATGCTTTAAAAAAATACAGATGTGCGCAAAAAAAGAGGGGTATGTACGGTCATACCTTATGGATGCCACATATGCTTGTGATTTTTATAAATATTTTCATTTAAAGCTGGCTTAGAGACTTTCAAGGAAAATTAAATCCTGAAGCTCCAAAATCTAAATGTCATCTATAAAACAACATTGGAAATATGATTAGATGGACTTTTTGATAAAGTATTTAAGGTGGTTCCTAAATTTTTGAGGTCTGGGAATAAATTATCCCGTTTTCGAAGCGGCCATGCTCTCTTTTTCAGTGATGGAATCAGTATTTTTTGGTGCTTGAGATAACTAACTTCCAGACATGGAGCTAACTCCAAACAATTGAAAGTTTTTACTTATGTCAAATCGCGAGGTTAGAATTATTTTGTTCTAACTCCATGTTTCTCTGAACTGAGAAAATCAATTTCAAAGTTTTAAAAGGACCTGTAGACCACTTAAATATAAAAGACATAAACAAATTAGATTCATATTAATTTCCTATACTTGCTACCACAGTTTAAAAGTAAATACTTCAAAAGATATAATGTGCAGGTGTCTGAATTACCACACCCTGATTTGGAGATAGAACAATATAATACACACTTATTTTATAAAATACGATATTATTTTGTTCTATCTCCATTTTTTATATAAAAATATAATACAAATTAGTATTTTGTATATATATTGTATATATTGTAGCAAGGTAAAGAACTGTTTGGCATATATATGTTTTATTGGAATAAAATCTTACTTTAACTAGTAAAAAAACTTTATAAATGCAATATTTATAAAGTTTAATTATCTAAGGTATGTACCAAGATTTTTACAAAAAAATAAAACTATGGTTGAAATAAGCTCCAAGAACATATTATCCAAAATACATTTCACAGTGAAATGAATTTCAAATATTAAATTCAGCAAGGTAAGCACATCTGGTTAATTCATTAAAAACAACAATTTCAATAAAAAGCCCATTTTACACCATAACATAAACATAAAACATAAATATTTTGACATTAAAATAAATTATTTTAAAATACTATTATAAAATGTTATGTCTACAGCAGGCATATACTTAAACATACTTTGAAGGTCCTTAGCTTTATCATTAGAAATTTGAGCACACTGGTTTAAGACAGAAGCCATTGGTACAACTGCAAGAGGTCTTTCCACAGCTAATGAAGGTCTTGCCACAGCTAATTCGTACTTCTGAACAAACATCAGTAAATGACTTTCTGTAGTAAATATGATCTGAAAATGCTTAAAATCCAATCTTTTCATTTGGTAGACAGAAAAAGGATTTCTCTTATAATTAGCAATTAATAATTTTTTTCTTTAAATTATAGTTTTAATAATTTCAAGTTCAAATTCTTTTTTAATTTTACAGTTAGGTAAGAACCATTCAAAAACTTAAACCTGATTAAAGTGAGGTGTCTATTCATCTATATACTCTTGGCAGACACTTTTAGTAACTGGTTTTTCAAATGATGTTTTTTTTACTAGTTTTATAAACTTTTGTTTTATTAATAAATTAGTTTAATTTATGCAGCATTATAACATTGTTTTGTTTAATTTTGTTTTTGTTGAAAGAAACAACTGTGACTTAGTATCACAAAATTGTAGTGCAAAAATTATATTTAAATCTGTTTAAACAAAAATAAATAAATACTAAATCTCAGATTAAGCAGCCAGAAAATAAATCCAGTTACCTCTATTAAATAACTTAAAAATCAAAATAAATCCAGTCAGAATTGACTGGATTAAAATAGTCTATTTTGATTCCAAGTTTTTATTAAATAACTTGGAATCAAAATCTTTATTAATCTTTTTAATTTTAATCTTTTACATTGCATCACTCTTAATATTAGCAATTGCTCTGATTAAACCAAGTGGACTAAATATTTCAAGAGGAGCTAGTGCTCTATCAATTTGACTATGTATATTGTCAACCTCTTGTATACTAGAATGCCCTGATACACAGAACTTTTGCTCTATTACCCTGATTTTTGGGTAACGTATCAAAAACTCACGTAAGGCAATGGACATGTGACTATTTCTATTTTGAGGCACGTAGGAATTAAACCATAGTATGAGTTTATTAACATCTGGGTGGTCAGCAATTATCTTCTCTAGCAAGCATGTTACACTACTTGCAATGTCATTTCCTGCACGACCTGAAATGCCTTCATGCCGAAGCATACAATAACCTTTTTTATTTAGGGAGCAATGCCCAGTTAAATTATAAGCTAAGAGTTTACGTTTGTAAAAAAATGCTCCTATGTTTGATTTTGGTAAACTTATTACATTTTCAAGGTCAATGCATACTACAGCGACATTTTTATCCTTAAGTTTGCGGTCTTTTTCACGTTCTGCTCGATTTTCATTCTTCAACATTACATGTTTGGAAAATTTTTGGGTTTGCTCCTCAGTTGGATTTACTACATTATGGTATTCATAACATGTATCACATAAATCAGTTTTTGGCTTTTGAAATTCGATGTTAAAGTCATGCCCAAAAATGAATCTATACATATGCTTCTTAACAGTGGCAATATTCTTTTCTTTGCAATAGGTAGAGTAAAGTTCATACATTTTATTAAGATTTAAAAAAGCTTCAAAATATTCTTTTTTTGTTCTTTTACGACTGTAGTGTGATGGTACACGTGGAAATTCATTGATAT
Organism: Hydra vulgaris; assembly: GCF_038396675.1. Taxonomy (NCBI): domain Eukaryota; kingdom Metazoa; phylum Cnidaria; class Hydrozoa; order Anthoathecata; family Hydridae; genus Hydra; species Hydra vulgaris. The sequence continues at coordinate 50,035,123 of NC_088930.1, read as the reverse complement.
GATATTTAACACTTTGTTTTGATCTTTGATCAACAACCTTTTTGGTGTGTTTCCCCCATTTTGAAAAAGCTGGGCTTCCAGTAGCATCATTCTTGTTTTCATGATGATAATAAACTTTTCTACTACTTATATTTAAAGTAGTGAGGTAAAATTCTTTACAAACTCGAGTTTGCAAATCACCAACAAAAAAGCTGTAATAAAATGAATATGTTTTTCGCGAATTTTCATTGATGGTTCGATGACGTTTCTTCTGGAGTCGTTCAGTAGTTCTACTGTAGAAATGCTTTTTTTGGGTATCATCCATAGACCAAAAATCAGAAAATATATGTGCTCGTTCTTCATCATTGATATGTTGTCTACATTTAAATTTACAAGATTTTAAACAGTCTTTTCTTGTGGTTACAGACTTGCATGGAACATTTTCTCCTTTTCTATTTTTATAAGCTTGACCAGATTGTCTCAACTGCTTTCTCACATTCTGTATCCAAGTTTTAGGTGCTGACTTTCGTTTCCTAGTTTGGCCTCCATGTGGGGGCAGACGACTAGCTGATGCTATTACAAGTGCACCATTAGGATATCCAAGAACAGTCAGATCAGTTTCTAAAAAAAAAAATATATATACATAATAATAAACAAATAATAATAATACCCAAACCATGAACAATATATATATAAGAAAGTTCAAATGTAATAACTATGATCTATGAAAAAAAAAAATTATATATATATATCTATATATATATATATATATATATATATATATATATATATATATATATATATATATATATATATATATATATATATATGTATATATATATATATATATATATATATATATATATATATATATATATATATATATATATATATATATATATATATATATATATATATATATATATATATATATATATATATATACATTTCTGATGAATCTTTGTTGATGAAACACAGTGTCAAATGGAAAAATTTAGTTAAGTGATTTTCTACTAATATATAATTGCTCTGTTCTTTTAAGAACATTGAGCACTCTATTGAGTAGAATACTTTTTAAAGTTGTTTAAATATATATATATATATATATATATATATATATATATATATATATATATATATATATATATATATATATATATATATATATATATATATATATATATATATATACATATTTTACCTTCAACGTTTTGTTGTAATTTTTCAACAAAAACTTTCAAATATAAAACAGATAAAACGGAGATAGCACAATATAATTTTAATTTATAAACTGCATTAAGGAGGTGGAACAAAATGCAATGTCAGGTATATTAAGAAAAAATTTATTTTTTACTGATTTGGTAGTAAAAAATAAATATTTTAACTATAAAAATAAAAAAAATTTATCTAACTCAAATTTTTTGATTTGTGGAGATAGAACAAAATAATTCTAATCTCGCGAAATATTGATGCTTTGCAAAAAATTGCGATGATTGGAGGCTGGGAAAAAAAAAAGCCTTTTACCTTCATACTCCCCCGTCACCCCAAACGTGAGGAGCAACAAGTTGATAAAAAATTTTTTGTACTGTTCTCAACTAGATTTATTTTCATCAATAATTTTTAAGTTTCATAGTATCATCTCTCAACGTTCAAAAATTATGACTATATAAAATTTAAGCCCCCCTCAATTTGAGGGGGCTGCAAATTTTATATGGTTATAATTTTTGAACACTGAGAGATGATACTATGAAACTTAAAATTTATCGATAAATATAATTCTAGTAGAAAAAAGTAAAAAATATTTTATCAACTTGTTGCCCCTCACGTGGGAATGAAGTTAAAGGGCTTTCTTGTTTCTTGTTTTTCCAGCCTCCAACCATCGCAATTTCTTGCAAATTCCTATTATTTGACATAAGTATAAACATTCTAATGTTTGGTGTTTGCTCCATGTCTGAAATTTAATTATCTCAAACAGCAAGAAACCCTGGATCCGATAAATATAGCAAAACTGTTGTTGACAAATTTTCAAGAGTATGGACAAAAAATTTAGTTTCGCTTGAAAAATGTATAACATCAAGAATTGGTCTTTTATTGAAAAACCATTTGATTCATTTAATAGAATGCTAAAAAAAACTTTTATTATTGGACGTTACAACTACCTGGCATCAATTGAAAAAAGCAGAAAAGAAAGAGTAAAGTTAATTGCTGTCGAAATAAGTAAATTATGGAACAAACTCAACTTTCCAAGTATTTCTAAAAAATCAGTTGGAAAAAAATTGAAAAGGTTATTGAAAAAAATAATAAAAAGCCTGGCGAAAAGGAAGAATGCTCTGTTTTTGGATCTCTTTTGATATCCCCAATATTAAGGGCATGTTGCTTAGTCTAGAAGATAAAAAATTTTATAACCAACAATTATTAAGTTCAGAAGAAGTAGGTCACAGTACGCAAGTGTCACAAGTGTAAATCCTTCAAAAGTCAGAGTTTGTAATGTAAAAGATACAACTTCGACAAGCAAAGTAATTTATATTTTCCAGTTAGCAGTTCAACTGCATCAGAAGAAAGTGGTTCAGATTTAGATTCACAAGACAATTGCAAACCAGTGGAAACTAAAAAATCAAGAAAGTGAGTATACAATAGAACCAAATTAGCATCTAATATTGTGATAACTGAATCTTTAAGTACAAATAAATTAGCTAGAAAATGTAAAAAGTTATATGAAAAAGGTATTAAAATAGAAACTGCAAGTCAGACAGGAATATGGAGATCAACTATAAGGCAAGAGGAAAAAAAAAAATTATTTCTAAAATAGTACAATAATAACATTTCTGCCTACATTTTTGAGGAAATAAAATAAACAAGACTGAATACCAAGTTGTGATGCTTCAAAATGAGATTAATAAACTAAGTTTAGGAATTGTTCAATGTGAAAATGAAAAATCTCATGATATTTTTGAAGCTTTTAAAAAATTGCTAAATAATTTTGATGCATGGAAATGTATTACAATGATTATATATGACACAACAGCAGCAAACACAGGAAAGTTAAATGGTATAGTTGTAAAAATACAAAATGAAAAGGAAACCAGAGGTTTTACTAAACCGCAATATTTAGGATGCCAGCATCATATACTGGATCTCATTTTAAAACATGTTTTGGACCATTTTGTAATTTATAAACCAATATATTGGTTTTACTTATAAATTTGGTTTACTGGTTTTACCAGTAAAACCAGTGGTTTTACTTGGTTTTATTTGGTTTTACCAATCTGGTTTTACTTATAAATTTGATTTAACCAAAAATTATGAAAATCTTCAAAAATTTATACATATAAAGCTGAGCCTAGTTGTTGCATAAACCTAGGATGGCGAGATGACTTCAAATTCCTCTATGAGTTATGTGAAGCTTTTTGTAACTTCAAGAATTAAAAAAGATTACCAAAACTTAAGTGGCATGGGCTTCCTCCATTGCACAGTGCAAGATGGAACTCTAGAGCATCAAAAGTTCTTAGTGCCTATTTTCAACATTGATGTGTGAACTTGAAAGTGCAGCAACCTTTATTGCAAATCCGTGAAAAAAACAATGGTTCAGCAAACAATTATATGATGATAAATCGTATGACCATATGTTAGATGCATTGACTGAACTTAAGTGTACAGCTGCTTTAAAGTGTTTTATGAAACACTGGAGCAAACTAGATAGTGCACTTCATATTCCGTGGACAAACATGGTTGCTAAACGTGATGTTAAATTGATGGAAGATCTCCTTAAAAAGTCAAAAAGATGGGAATATGCAAATGTGAAATTTATTGGAAAGAATGACCTGTGAAGCATTTAACTAACTTGTAGAAAATAATTGTTTTTATTGATCCACTTATTTGATATTTAGTTTTTAAATAATAAATATAATTTACAGTTTGTTTTATTTATTTTTTGGCTGTTTATAAAAGTGTGGGAAATAAGTTTCACAAGTAATTTATGAAAAATAATATCAACTAGGGGGAGGGGGAGGGGGGAATGAGATATTTTTGCAACTAGACAATAAATAAACCAGTTTTTTTTTACCAATTACTCAACATTTCTTAGGTTATAGTAGTATGGCCACAACAGATTTAAAAAAATGTCATAATCTATAATAATGATCAAATCTCTTAAAAGTTTTAGCAGAGGAAGTATCTGAATGCAGAAAAAAAATATTATAGGCGACATCGTGAATTACAAACTTAGAAATGTTCTACACGAGCAAATTTCAAAGACATTTTCAACCAAGTAATCCTCCTTCGAGCAATATATCCTCTAAGCTTCTCAATAGTTTTATTTTCTTGGAATCAAATTAGGAAAATCTGACTTAAGCTTTCAGGAGAAGTGAAGTTTTAAGGATTAATGTTTTGCTTGTAAAAAAATATATTTGTATAAAATATTTATATAATAATTTACCATATAAACTAAAGAAATTCAGGTGGAAAAATAAGCAATCAAAAAAAATAACATTTTTAAATACACATGAACCATGGTTAAAAGCTTATAAATAAAGTTATTATATGTTTATTATTGTTATATTATATGCTTCTCTCAATTAAAGTTTTTAAATTTTTAATCTGTATTAAACATCTAAATTATTTAAGATTGTTCAAGCACATAATAAAGAAAAAAAAGCTCCTGTGCAATGGGTCAACTGCATTTGAACGTTAATGATGCGAGTAAACGAAAGAAACGCCGAAAAACTGAGGAAATACGTTTTAAATTTAGTTTATCTGAGTTAGTAATCAAAATTCAATTCAGATGATTTTTTGGGCTTCAGGAAAATTCCAATTGGAATACCAGCAAAAGATTTCAACAAAACATCTATTTCTAAACAGCGAGCCTCAAAGTATAAAGCAAGTCTAAAATTGTCCTACATTCAACAAACAAATGGGGTATACTAATATATGCTAATAAAAGCAAAACTTTCTAAACATCAATATTGCATTATACGAAGTGCTGCAATTGCAAATAGGGGAAAGGCGCCTATGATGGCATACTTAACTTTAAAGCGTCATTATTCAGTATCCTGAAGACCAATAATAAAAGTTTTGATATGGATACATTCCTTGTTACATCTAGAACAATAATTACCCTGGGAGTTTTCATCAGTTATATTTTTTTTATGAGTTATTCTTATTGTAAAAAAAAGCACAAGTGTGCCATCATAAGCAACCACTGCTCATATGATGGCATAAAATATAAAATGAGTGGTAAGACTTTTGGGAAGTAGAAGAACGAACTATAGATGCTTATGGGGCAGTGGGAGAAACAACTAACGATCTAGTCACTCTGTGTGTAAATCTTATAAAACAAAGAACAAATATTTGCTCTGATCTGTTTAAATTTAAATACTATTATATTGTTTAAATTTTTAAAATATTTATTAAGCGCTGATCCGCTTAAATTTAAACAATATATAAGTAATGCGAAAATTAAAAAAATAATAAGAGGTTCTTTATTAAATATGACAACAAGTATGGGCAAAGATGGCGGGGTCAAAAATGTTTGACAATTGTTAACAAGAGGGAAGGTCAAAAACTTACTTAATAAATTTAAAAACAAGATGTAATTGACTCCTTGAATATTATTGCTTTATCAAATTTCATTCTTATTTTTAAAATGGAGTTTTGTTGTAGTTCCGGTCAAAGCGAATATAAATAGAACTTTGCTAATAGAAGCAACTCAGATGCAAATGTTTTTCTGACTTCAATAGCAATACAAATTTTGTGTACAAATTCAGTTTAAGGTCAAGATGTTTTTCTATGGAAAATAGGACATCTTCATTTCCTCGATTTTGCAGGACCTATTAGGCTGCAATTTCTTCATGAAACTTTTCATTCAAGTAATAATGAAAAAGACTATGCTGATGATAAAATTAAATCACTGAATCCTCTCAACATTGTTCAAAACAAAATAGAAATAACATATATTATAAATTGGTTTTGACAATGACTGACGAAAAAGCTCGCAATGCAAACAAGAAATTTCAAAACGTGATTATTCCGATGTTATTGAATGACAGTGGTTATTTACATACAAAAACAATATATATAAAATTATTACAAAGACGTAGATAAAACTTTGCTTTTAAAAAAAAAAAAGATTAATTATAATAAATAAAGAATTATATGCTTTAATTTACCTTTTAAATATAAATGATAATCCTTGGACTTTGATCCTTTTACTTTGAGTCAAGCGTGAACTCTGTTCTGCGTCCTAATAATACGGACAAAAATAATTCCTGCCATTAGACACTGCTTGATTCTGAGAGTTTTAGATTGAATTTCAAAAGACATGAGATTTTTCTTCAGATTCTATTAACATGCATAGGTGCGAGTTGGAATATGTTGAAAAAAAAATTTATAAACATTTATTTTTATTAATAATAAAAGTAGATATTATTTTATTAATCTACCCAATATTACATATCAAATGGCTCATTTTTTAATGAAAAAAAATCATAATGAATCCAGAGATTAAATTTGTTTTTGTTGCTGTAACAAAACGGACAACTACTCTCTTCGTAGTGTGCCATCATAGGTGACACTAGTTTAAAACAATGAACATAAAAGATTCAGTTTTGATATAAAGGCATTTCCCACTTGACTTTATAGCCATCGCAAAAATGCTTTCTATGCCTAAAAAGTTATATTTTATAAAAATTTTATAAATTTATTAGATTTTTTCTAAAATATTTTGAAAACTTTCTAAAATATTTAAAAACTTTTGAAAATGATTGAAGAGGTTTGGAAATGGTGAGAGTTACTTATAAAGATTGAAAGGATTGCTCAAACTAAAGATCGATGCTTATGTCCGATTTGTTTATGGTATCAGACAAGTGCAGTCACTAGATTTTTAGTTTAAGAGGTTTATCATTGATTCAAATAAAAACTTTTGCAATGAAAGGGTCAACTCATTCTGCACAGATTGCTTACAACTAGTTGGAAAGAGCATTAGACACCCATATGCTAGAACATCTGCTGCTTATAACTCTAAGAATCTTATTTCAACTGTTTTAAAGTTTCAAGTAAAGGCTGAAAATTCGTTACAATTATCCACAGGTAGATTTTTATTTGTTCATTTATTATGACTAACTGCAATTTTCTATTTTAATTTTAGGAGGATCACTGCTACCTGTAGTACTAAAACCTAAGCTCCACTACTTGTTGTTCTAAAACCTCCACTACCTGTAGTTACCTGTAGTAAAGCTCCAAACAATCAAAGTAGTCTCTGCTAATATTTGGTGTAAAAAAAAATCATTGTTTGCCTGAAAATGTTTTTCGTGATATTCTATCACGAAAAACATTTTCGATCACTACTTTCTGATAAGACTAAGTCTAATAAACTTGTATCAAACCCAAAGCTAACTTGAAATGTTGGCAGCAAGACATTTTGATATAAAAAGGAATCATTTAACGATTCTATAAATTCTAAGGCGCTCAAGTCTGAATCATTCTCAAGTTTACAGGAACCATCACTAAACCATATATATTTGAAAAGTTGAAATTACAAATTAGAACTCCAATGTATTTACCATTTTTCCTAGCTTTATAAGCATGTCAAATAGATTTAGTTATTTTCTGGTTATTTAAAATATCACTAGCACCAATTCGGTATATGCATCCACATAGAACGTTTTTCAGACCAATCTCAAATGAACACCATATATTATTCGATAGCATTATCAGTTAGACAGTTTTCAGTAACAGGATACAATTTTATTGTATTTTTTATGTATATACAAACTCCTCCGTCTCTAATATATTCACGATCTTTTTTAAACAAATTAAAACCCTCAATAGTTTTTGCAGATTGATCAGTCCACCAAATTCACAAATCAAAAAATTTGCATCCGATTATGGGCTACATTTTCAATTAACTTATCAACTTTAATACTCAGTGATGTGATGTTTGTGTAAAAACAGTTAAAATTTTTTTTTTTACTTGGATCCATTTCTTCACTATTATTTATTGAATTAACGAGTATTGTTTTAATGTTCATTGACTCGTGTGGTTGGCAACCAGAAATACCATCATTAGAATTTATATATTGTTTTAAACTATTTTTATCATTATAGTTTATTATTTGATTATTTTTCTTTGATTTTTTTAACAATATTTCTGATTCCATTTCGAAAGGGGTTGTTTAACTGACATTTTGAATTTACTTCTTCATTTAATTGATTTCTTTTTAAAACCAAACTCTTTGTGAATTTTCTTTTTAAATCATTCTGATTTGGATAAATAGATATTTTTTTAAAACTTTCTGAATTTTTCAGTTGCTTAGCATCTTTATATTGTATATTTATCTGAACTATAAGGTAATTTGACTAAAAACGGTGTACTTGTTTCCATTGTTATGTTATTTTCATTTTTATTTTTGAAGCAGTTAATTCTTTTTATTTTATCAGGGTTTACTTTTTATTTAACAAAAAATAATTTTAAGAATATTTTCATCAAACTTTTTTCTATTTTTAGCATCAAAATGAGTTGAATTTGGTATACAAAAAACAATAATATTATTTCTTTATCCTGCGTCTTCGCTTTAATCTATAATACCTTTTGTAAGCTTTGTTTTTTCTGTTGCTGTATCGCAATTTTACTATTGAACTTGCTCCAATTAAAAACGCTTCTTGTTTTTTTTTCTTCTAATGTTTTAACTTTTGCTGTCAATATAACGTTTTCACTTACATGTTTATCTATTTTAGACAAGCTTTTAACATCTTTACGCTCCAATTCTGACACTCTAGCAATTAATTCTTCAAGCTGCTAGAAACATAATCTGCTTTCGATCAATATATTGAATATATTAAAAAGATTAAACTATTTAACTTTTTAAAATGTTTAACTGTAGGTTAATTAAAAACACACCTGCCATCTTTAATCGCTAGCGTCTTACATATATTTATATACATGACGTAATCTATCTATCTATCTATCTCTATATATATATTCTAATTATATATTAAAAAAATTTGGTTGCAAAAAGTTGTTTTGGGATTCTGCTAAAATCTACATACAGTATCCGGTGCCGTGTATAAAAATTTAAATAACATAAAGTTATCAAATAAATAAAGTTATCAATAAAGGTATTATTATATATTAAGTTAACCACATTTTGAAGACAAAGACAGAAATGTCATGTGGATTTTTATGTTATTTATAATAAGAGATAGCTAAAATAATAAAAATATTTTTTTTAAACAATATTTTCTAAATTTCGGAAAATATCAAACAAACTGAAACTAAATTTCTCAATAGAATAACGGTCCAAATGCATTTCTTCTGATTTTTTTTTACACCGCCATTTTGGATTTGGCATTATTGAATTTTTTAAAATTTGCGATTTCCATGATTTTTGACTTTTGACCAGTTTTTTCAAGATCACGCCCACTGTGTAATGAAATAAAACGATTGATAATTACTAATATAAGAAGTGCTGTGGCAAATGGGTGGGAAGCCTCCCTACCCCAAAACCTGTCATTAGAGGCCCAAATCTTAAAAACTTTCTATTATTAGGTATTACTAAAAAGAATTAAAAAATAAAAAAGCTTTACAATTTTTATTTAAAAAAGAAACCCTTAGAATTGTTAAAAAATGTAGCGCCATTGTTTGGGTGCCAAGCTACTTGCAAGATTGTGCCATCTTGCAGAGAACTCTCATGCCCTTACTAAAATGTTCAGACATATATCATACGTACTTATGCAAACATATATTTGTGCCTTAATGTGCTTTTACAATAGAATGAATTTAAAAAACAAAACTGTATTTTTACAAGAGTTCATTTACAAGCGTTATTAAATTAAGTCGGTAAAAAATTTACCAACAGGTTCTGCGCGTATCTTCAACCATAAATATTTTCGATAAATATCTTTCTTAAACTTAACATACCAAGGTACTTTGGGTAAGTTATTTAATTCTTCTCGATACGATGCAATCTCATCTAAAGAAACTCCAAGGTCGTTGATATGAATATACTTGAAATTTACGCCGTACATTTTCGAACAAGATGTTGTTAGATCAAGAAGTTCTTTACAGTGACGAAATAAAGTGACATCAGTATTCTTTAGCAATCTTTCAATCATTGCGGCAAATTCATTTTCAAATTCTTGTGATAACTTAACCAAGTCACGTTGCAGTGACAGCTTCAGATCTAAAAATTGATACATATCTTAAATATTTATGCTCATAAATGTCAAAACTATATATTCAAAACATTTTGATTAGTGTTCACGTGATTTGAAGTCTGATTTTAATTTGTAACTTTTAATTAGTTAAAAGTATATTTAGCTTTAAGATATTAAATATTGGTAGATTGAACCATATATATATATATATATATATATATATATATATATATATATATATATATATATATATATATATATATATATATATATATATATATATATATATATATATATACACAAATTGCCAAAACACTTATCTAATTTTCTTCAACAATTTGTTTCGCCATCAATAGGCTCATCAGGAAGAATATCTCTGATGAGTTTACTGATGGTGAAACAAATTGTTGAAGAAAATTAGATAAGTGTTTTTACTAATTTATTATTGCTAACAATACACTGACATATTTTATATATAAATATATATATATATATATATATATATATATATATATATATATATATTATAAATTAGTAAAAACACCTATCTAATTTTTTCTTCAACAATTTGTTTCACCATCAGTAGGAACAAGTTGTTCACCATCAAGAAGAAGTACTTTTTTTCCTGATGATGGCGAAGCAACTTGTTGAAGAAAAAAATTAGATAAGCGTTTTTACTAATAAACATATACTAATATATATATATATATATATATATATATATATATATATATATATACATATATATATATATATATATATATATATATATATATATATATATATATATATACATATATATATGTCTATATATATATATATATATATATATATATATATATATATATATATATATATATATATATATATATATATATATATATATATATATATATATGCATATAGAATGTCATAATATAATTAAAATTAATAAAAGTTTCTTGTAGCTATTTTTAGATTAGTATTTTTTGTTAACATTTTAAGACAAAAATTCATCTAAAATTATTTCTTTGTTATCCAAAAGATACAAAAATATTTCTTCTTTTTTAGTCTTAGATTACTTTTAGAGGTGGTTTATGGACCTTGTAAATTTGAAATTTTGCTTCGCTTTCATAGTTTTTATATTTCTTTGAATCATCATTTATCTATTTTATTAGGTACTTTGTTTCCAGCATTTTTTACATTCTTTCAGCGTAGCTAAGAAGTTTAGCATAGATTGTTTATCTGTTATTCCTTAATAGTATTATACATTTTTATTAAATGCAATTACTTGAATGTCAACTGCTAACAATTAATATCTAGTTACCAGTACACTTACCTAAAGTCGTTTGCACTCTGTTAGCTTTTACTTTAAGTTGCCACCTTCGAATTAATTCATATATAATTCCAAAAACAAATAATACTCCCAATGCTACAAAGAAAAATGTAAACAACTTTCTGAACAGCGGAGCACTAAAATTGAAAAAACTTGTATTCAGGTCTGATTCACGAAGCTTTTCAGGTGATTGGTTTAATGAAAAAATTGATGCTTGAGTAGTTAAATTCTAAAAATTAGGAAAAAAGTAAATTTAGAAACAAATAAAAACAACAAATAGTAAATATATTATAATAATCGTAACATTAGTTAGTAAACATTTTATTTGTCAACTTACTTATTTGTGTATGTGTGTTTATATATATTCATAAACCTTAAAATCAAAACTCAAGCACACATGATTACCACATATATACAACATAAATATCAATATATGCATTCCAACCACAGACTATCTATTAAAAGGAAATATTATCTAAATAAGCATAAGTTCAATTAAAGATAGCTTATCTATATCTATATCTATCTATCTATATATGTATATACATATATATATATATATATATATATATATCTATATATATATCTATATATATTAGGGTGTGTCAAAAAAAAGTCATGTCTGAAAAAAAAAAAGAGCCCTAGCTTATCATCTGCCCAGACCATGATTTAGTACTAAGGATTTTTTTTTTTTTGGAAAACCGTAAGGGTCCCTCCAGGGGGTAAAAGGGGCAATTTTTATAGCGTTTTGTACCATTTTTATAACTGTTTGGAGGAAGTCTTAAAATTTATATTTTTAATTTTTTTTTTTATATTTCTGTCTGTAAAGACCTATTTATTCTAAATAAAATGGGCTCTTATCTAAAAAAAAAATAGATAAAAATTTTAAATAGTTTTAAAAAACCTTAACTTTAGGGTTTTTTGGATTTTATAAAACCCATAAATATTTAAAAAAAATTATTGAAATTCATTTGAGTAGGTTTTATTTTTGATTTAGTTTTAACGCAGTACTATATTAAATTCACTTGTATTCAGCTGCAGGGTTTATTTTAAGAAATATAAAAAAGAGAGGGCGAGGATAGGGAACAAATAAATATTTTTTGGCAATAAAATAGTGAAAACCAACCAACCAATTTTTTTTTCTCTAACTAAAAAAAAAATTACAAAATAATAAAATTTCAAAAAACTTCAAAAGTAAAATTTTTTTTAAATTGAAATCCCAGTAAATTAATGATTATCTCTATTTCAGTTATCTATTAAAAACAAAGCAAAATAGATTTTAAAAATTTTTTAACAAAAAAATGTAACTAGATTTTCTCTAGAAAGAAACTAGATTTGCTAGCGGCCTTTTCGTAATCAATTTTTTTTCTACTTTTTCTGTTTTTCTTGTAATTATTTGTAAAGAGAAGGGTGTCCTGCCTTTTCTCCTCGGAATTTGCTCTGTTTATTAGGTCTTGAACTAACTTAATCGCCCTCTCAGAGCAGTCATTAACAACATCAAGTCCCATGACTGTTGTTCTAAATTCTAGATAAAAATCATTGAATTCCCAAAACTCTGGAGGTATCTTCATCCATTAAGTTTCTGTCTTTCCATGTCTAAGCATGTCAAAAACTAGCCACGACTTGTCTGTTATTAATGGAGCTAAACTAGGAGGCTCATCTTTACTGAAGTTAAGACTTTTCAATACAGATTGGTCCATTATTTGGCGCTCCAAAGGGAAACTGTCAATTGGACATCTTTGTAAACTATACAGTTTCTTGGCCATATCACCACGTTCCCTACATTTTTCATCTGCTAGGGCGAAAACTACCAAAGTGGGATCCAGATACCAAGTATGTCTGAGAATAGAGCTCACAACAGCCTGGGAGCCATGTAGATTCCATTCCTCAAACCTTTTCATTTGCCAGTAAGCTTTCATATCCTATTAAATAATATTAATAAATATTTTGAATCATTTTATTCAATAACAAGCCCTCTAACTTCTCAATAAAATACTAAAAGACCATATACCTGTGCTGGTGCTAAAGAGCTTAGCTCTGCTTTTAGAAACCACTCTGTATAGAATAGAGAAATGAATAAAACCATACCAGTTATTTCTTCTTTTTCATTGTCAGTGAGGTTTGGGATTTCATTCATTAAAAGATATAATTTTAAATAGTATAAACCTTTTCCCATGAATCTTGAATGGTGAACTGGTCCGGGTAAATGAAATTTAAAGCTATTTGACGATAGAACCATTAAAGTAAGTTCAGCTAGCTCATGGTATTCTTTTCTAACATTTCCATCCTAAAAAGTTTTGTTATATTTTTAATTTGTTACAATTGTTTATTTTAAATATTTAGAATAAATAGAAACAAAATCAAAATTATAATAGCACCTTTTTAAAGATCTTTAAATTGATCACATTATTACAAAACTGAATAGCAGCTAATTTTTGAGTATATATCCATGTTCCAGGTGGTAATAATATTCTTTTCAGTTCCTTAGTTTCATTATCTATATTGTTCCAATTTTTTTTTAGAAATTCAAATAGTTTGTTTTGTGGACCAGAAGTTTTGCTGCTAGGGTAAATCTTCCAGAAATGAGTTATGTGCCGCTCAATTACATGATGTCTACATGCAATCAGCAACAATGGGCGTTGAATTTGACGAACTAATCTCATGCAAGTACCTTGCCAAACACCTGTATTTGCTGAAGTTGTGTCAAAGCAGATACATTTAACTTTATCTTCTAATCCAAAAAACTCCATTAATTCAAAAATAGCTTGCTTTTGATTATCCCCTGAACTAGACTCTATTGGAGGAATGCCAAGTAGTTCTGTTTTCCCATCAATTCTTACCAAAACTGCAATTCTATCTTTTCTTAATTGCTTTCCGGCCGTCAATTCATTGACTATTTTTCCATCAAAGTGTATGGTCATTAGTGAGTCTGATGAAACTACAGCGTTTTTTATATATTCCCTTATTTCTTTTGCTCCGGCAGATATTATGTTCTCTGCAGCTCTGTAAGATGTGGATTTAGAACACTTGAAGTTTGCTACAGAACCACTAGCCATGACAATAACACTACTAATCAAAGCTGTATGTTGGTGGGGTGTTATACCCTCCCCAACTGCTGTATGAGCGGTAGATTCAAGTATATTTTTAGGAAGAAGAACAGAATTTTGAATATTAGGAATCTCGTTACAATCAAAGTCGATATCTGTTTCCTGGCCTAAATTGTCGCTAGTGTCACTAGAAGAACTTAGACAATCTAAATCATTTGTATCTAACACTACTGATAGCTCTTTTTCTAAATTTGATTTGCTTCTTTTATTTCTTTCAACAGAATACTCATATCTTTTATCTCTACCTCCAAGAAATCCTTTCCTTTCCCCAAGCTGGTCTTTTAAAAAAGCAATATCTTCTTCCTTGTCTTTCACTCTTCTCATTTTATCTTTTAGTATTTCTTCAAACATAACATGAGGGTGTTCTCCAATCCAAAATACTTTATTCATTTGTTCTTCAAATAAATGTCTCTTTTTTACTTCAGCAGGATTTGCTCTGTTTCTTTTATCTTTTAATTTCACCCACTCCTTTAACAATTTCTCAACTTTAATCCTTTAAAAAACAATATTTACTTGTATAAAGGTTTATAGAATAAACTGATTAGAACTCAATGATAAAAATTACCTAAGCTTTTGTATTGTAAGCACTTTAAATCCACCATGTATCCAAGGATCCATCAGTTTAGATAGTATGCAGCAGTCAGACTGATTAACTGGGCAGTTAGGTATAAAAGAAGAACTTTTGTTAGGACAACCTACTAAGCATTTCACTTTTGTTTCACATTTTGATTTTCGTAGAAAGAGATAATATTGAATTAACTCTTTAGCAGTTGCGAATCTCTTTGCTGGAAGTTTGGAGATTAAATTTTTAACTAAAAATATTTCATCCAATCTATTACTTCTAGCTTTTTTTTTTGGTGGCATTTTATTAATTTTTTTATTATTTAATCTAAAAAACAAAATTTTATATAAAATATATTTCAATAAAACATATTATTTACTGAAAAGATTTAGAACTTTATTTAAAAAAGCCTAAATAAGCGCTGCGTAAAAATATTTGTTTTTGTTAAATATTTATGGATTTTGGGGTTTTTTAAAACTATTTAAAATTTTTATCTATTTTTTTTTAGATAAGAGCCCATTTTATTTAGATTAAATAGGTCTTTACAGACAGAAATATAAAAAAAAAAATTAAAAATATAAATTTTAAGACTTCCTCCAAACAGTTATAAAAATGGTACAAAACGCTATAAAAATTGCCCCTTTTACCCTGGAAAGACCCTTACGGTTTTCCAAAAAAAAAAAAAAAAAATCCTTAGTACTAAATCATGGTCTGGGCAGATGATAAACTAGGGCTCTTTTTTTTTTTCAGACATGACTTTTTTTTGACACACCCTAATATATATGTATCTCTCTCTCTCTCTCTCTCTCTCTCTCTCTCTCTCTCTCTCTCTATATATATATATATATATATATATATATATATATATATATATATATATATATATATCTATCTATCTATCTATATATATATATATATATATATATATATATATATATATATATATATATATACACACAAATATATACACATATATATATATATAAACACATATATATGTGTATATATATATATATATATATATATATATATACATATATATATATATACATATATATATATATATATATATATATATATATATATATATATATATATATATATATATATATATATATATATATATATATATATATATATATATATATATATATATATCTGTATATATATACAGTGGTGTGAAAAATATTAAAACCACCGAAAAAAAAGGCTTTTTATTAGTTGATGCCACTTTTTAGATTCTAAAAAAGTGGCAGCACTGCTTTATTTTATCATCAACATCATTTGGTGTATTGAAATTATTGATTTGAATTTGAATCGGTTAACTTTTATTGTAGTGAACATTTGGTATATTTTACCTTGCAAAATGTAAGTTTTTAAGTGAATATTTGTTAGATTATTGCTATTAATAGTGATACAGTTTAATATTTTTCTGGTTTTAAATACACGATTTTGATTATTTAAGAATATTTTATTGTCAGATTATATTATATTTTCAAAATATGGGTAAAGTTGCTGACCTTAGTCCCAGAAAGTGAGACAAAGTTGAAGCATTATTATAGTTGGAAATATTTTCACAACGGGAAATTACCAAGAAATGTGGACAATGTAAAACAGCAGGCCATGGATCACAAAGATTGGACCACAGAACAATGGAGGAAGGTACTATTTTTTATATAAGAGCTTACAATCATGTACTCTAAGTTGAAGCAAAATCTAACATATTTTTTCATGTAATAATGATGTTTAATATCATACATTACCCGCTAGTGCAATTGTTTTATGTCCATAGGTATCGAACATTGTAGCAATGATTATGTTTATTGCATGAATACAAAATGAAGTAAACATGTAACCAGTGATTACGGGATGTTAATCTAATGTATGCTCAAGACTTTTACAGTGTATTTGTATTTTTAGGTTTGCTTCAGTGATGAGTCTATGTTCGAGATACTCGTCGATAATTGTCAGTATATGCGCTGTCGTTCTGGGGAAGAATTTCAACTGCAATGTCTGGTGAAGACTGTCAAGCATCCTACCTCAGTAGTGGTAAGGTCCATGATAAGTTCTCATTGTGTAAAACCCCTTAGAATTGTTGATGGCAGAATGGATCAACATCAATACATTAACATATTGGAGAATAAACTTCTACCTCAACTTCCAATTCATTTTCCTTATGGTTTCATTTTTTAACAAGACAGTGCACCACATCATACGGCACGCTCTATTTTAAACTTTTTGAACCGTAACAATGTTCCTATCCTACACCATGGACAAGTAATTCACCTGATATGAACCCGATTGAAAACTTGAAGATGATAGTCAAAAAGAGAATTGCTGACAGAAAGCCAACAACAAAAGTTGCATGGATTGAGACACTCATAAAGGTTTGGACACATGATCCAGAAATACAAGACTTGTGTCCAAGACTGATTGATGGGATGCCTAAGAGGGTTGAAAAGCTTATTGCAGCTAGAGGAGCATCCACAAAATACTGAACTAGGCTCATTTTATGACATTGTGTATATATATATACATATATATATATATTTATATATATATATATATATATATATATATATATATATATATATATATATATATATATATATATATGCATATATATATGCATATATATATGCATATATATACATATATGTTAAAATGTGGCTTATAGGACACTTTGGTATGGAGATAATAATAATACTTTACTAGCTGTCTGTTGTTGTTTTGTTATGGAATTGGGTAATTCCATGTCAAAACAACAACAAAATCTCTAAATTACTTATTTTTCGAAATAAAGATAGTTAACAATGCTAAAAAGAATTACTTGAAATTCAAAAATTAGTAATATTTTCCTTATCAAGCTCCCCTAGCAATGTCCTTTATAACACGTGAATATTGATGCATACATTGTTACCTTAACTATATTTTTTATGATTTGAAATTTTCCATATTTTTAAATCTAAACCAGAAAATTCTATTCAGAAATTATAATTTTTTACATTTATTAATAAATGAATAAGTGTAAATTGACGTTTTAATTAAAATTTAAAAGCAAACATGTTTACTTTAAGAAGAATTACAGAAAAGGTATCGATCTATTTATTTTCAAACTCCATATTCTTGAAATAAAAGCAACAATAACAAAAAAATACTGAGCTAAGTTTTGACTTGTCTAAAAAAATTTATTTTTGATTGAAAGGATATTTAGATTGAGACAGGAGATTGATAGGTATTTATGTTTATGGTATTTATGGTTAGGCATAACCAGAAAGTAAGAGGTATTTTCACTTACGAGATTTTCACTTACGTGTATAACTATACATATTTATGAAAACCTAATTAAAAATATTTACACATTAAAAAGAGGTATTTTCACTTAGGTATAAAACTGCAATAACAATAGAATCCATGTCCATAACTAAACTCAATTTAAAATATTAAAACACATTAATTATTAATTCTTTTCTTGAATTCTGTTAATAAAAACAGATCAATTTATAAAAATTGACAATTCTTCATACAAATTAGTAAACTTCAAACATTCCTTTATTTTTCTTTGAACTGTAAAACAAAACAAAATAAAGAAATATTTTTTTAACAAATTCAAAATATTGTCATATACATATCACAGGCATATCATATACATATCATAGGCATATCATATACATATCATAGGCATATACAAACTGTTAATTCTAAGTAATTGATATATGGAAGCAAGAAAAAGAAAACAAGATTCAAAGACAAATATATATAAATATCATAAAACAAAAGAAAATTAGGTAATTTTTTTTTAACAAATGAAATATAATGTCATATACACATCATAGACATACACAAACTGTTGATTCTGAGTAATAATTGATAAAAAGAAGCAAGCAAATTCCTTTCAAGATTCAAGGGCCATATTGGTACATAAATTTAAATTGCAACTTGACTTTGCACATCACCTTGCATCTCGCAATTTATAAACTTGTAAGCCAAACTTGGGATAGTGTTCTCACTGCAGTATTTCATCCTAACTTCATTTTGACATAGAGGAATAAATTCATGAAAGTCTCTAGTTTCAGTCTTCTAGTATTGTTTTTACATTTTCAAATCGCTCAGATTATACTATTCTTATTTCTATCAAATTTTCACTTGAAATAAAAATATTTATTTACTTTTTATATACTTAAAAGCTTGATAAAACTTTCCAACTAATATTTACAAAATCCTTTTGACTAGGCATCTGGCGAAAGTTTTCACTATCCTCATAAAATTTTTTCGCTAAAGTATATATTTGATCAGGGAGCCTTTTACCTCATTTAGGTTGCGGGAATGCAAGAACTCTTTTCTTCTTTGCTGAAGATCTACATTTTATTATTAGATATTTTGAAACACCAAAATTCTCACTGGCTGCTTCAGATATTCTTGTGGGCACAAAGTCAATACTTGAATCTTGTCTTAAATAAACAGTATTTTTCAAGTTTTTTTTTGAATTAAGCAACTTTTTTTTTTAATCAAGATTTTTGTTCATTATTTTTAATATTTACCAAGGTGATTGTTCGTTATAAAAACTTCAATTTCTGTCAATAGAATTTTCATAGAACTTGATAACCTTTGTTTGAAAACTGTTGTAATAGTTTTAAATTTTCTTTTTCCATTGTTCATACAATTTACAAATGACCTGCTGTGAAGTTTAACCGGTGACAAACCAATTATACTGAGACAATCAGAAAGCTCTTGTCTGATTTTATTTATATCAGCCTCATGTTCAATGTAAAATACGTTTTCTTTATTTATACTTTTATTTGTGTTATTGTCATCAATATCAATGTTACCAGTATTAATTTCAGTGAGAGCTTTTAATTTGACAATTTGCTCAAATTTTTTGACCAGATACAATATTGAATCTATTGTTTAAAGCTATGGTTCTTAACTTGACTTCTCTGAGAGATGGTAAATTATAAAATATAACTCAATAAAAGAAAATGCGCCTAGAATTACAAACTTAATGAACTTAAAATTATGACAAAGTATATAACACTTATAAAAAAGTTATGTCAAGCTTTACTAACCTTTGCATGGTCTTTTGTAAAATAACAGTGGAGCATTTATTCTGAAACACAGGGAACTTCTCAATTTAAAATTTTTGGTGATGAAACAAATGTTGATTATCAAAGCAGGAGAAACACCAGACCTCAGTGCAACTAAATTTTGCTCATCTGGAGCTAAATCTTGAAAAAAGTTTATTCCAATGTGGTTTGTATATGTTAGCTTATGACAATTTGATTTTAAAATCAATCCAACTGAACATTGAGATGTTCCAGTCATTATAAAAATATCTAATTTAAATAGTTTATTTTTCTAAAACCAACATTTAAACAAAAGTAATTTTTTTACATAAGTATTATTAATACTCAAATGTTAGAACCAATTGCTCCATTTAATTAATGAAACAAAACCAGAAATTTGTTTATAATTTAAACTAAATTAGTGTAATCATAGAAATTAATCAAAAAGGTAATAAAAAAGGCAAAAAGGTAATAAAAAAGCAAAGATAAAATTGCAAAAATAATACTGTAACTATAGAAATGTACATTGAAAAACAGTGAAACAAATTTTGCCTCTTTCGGGTATTTATATATGAATTAATACTGCAAAGATTTGAAATAAATAGATCAATACTTTTTCTGTAATCTTAAACATGTTTGCTAGAAATATATTGTAAAAAATCCAGTTTTCATTTCAAAGTTTTTTATTGAGTATAAGATCTAATACATTCAAGTAACGATTTTTGATTTCTTTCTTCAAAAGTTTCTATACCTGTCAAATTTTGTAAACGTATGTAACTGTGTATACTTAAAAATCTTAGCGTTGGTATAGATATTGCTAAGAGTGCCAAGAATAAAAAAATTAAAAAAATTAAACTTCAAAGACCCATGACTCTTGAAATAATGAAATTGGCTCCAAGTTATTTTTGATTATTCCTAACAGCACTTTAATTACATTTGCGCCAAAACTCAAGTATTTCTGAGATAGTGGGTTATTTTGATGTCTGTCAAATATGTCTGAGACATATTTTCTGCTAACATAAAATATGTCCCACATATTCTCTATTGATATATTTGGTCGTAATTTTATGTCTGATGTACTTGGTGTTTCATATTCTTGAAAAAAAAATCTAACAAATTTATTGCATACTTCAGATTAATTTGAAGAGTAAAATGAAAATAGTTTAACACATTTTTTGCTTTTTTGCAATCAATTATGCTTCTTATCAATTATGTTACTTAAAACTTTTATTTTAAACCCTACAAACAAGCATCAATTATTTCATAAAAGTCTTTTTCTACCTTTTTCAAGGATGTATCATTTGATAGAATTGAAGCTCCTGTAGTGGCGATCTCAAACCTAATTTTTATTACTGAGTGGTTTTAATTAGACTAAACTTAAAATCATTCTTTTAGATAAAATAATTATAAAAAAAAACATTTTCAGTTATTTTTAATTAATAGTTGATCCTCAAAAGTTTCCGTAATGAAAAAAGAAATCTAAAAGATTCTATGGCAAATTAAGAGACCTTGTAGAAAAACAATTGCTTGACTAAAAGACAATTGGAATTGTTGAGTTTTTTCAACCAATTTTATTTTACCAATCAGATTTTGTTTTACCATCATGATAAAGTTTAAGAAATCATTTGAATTGCAAGTACGTAAATGGCTATAAATAATCCGGAGAAATCACATTCAAATGGCAATAAATAAAAGCAAAACCAGAGAAATCACATTCAACTTAAATGCTGGAGAATGCTGAAGAACAAGACAAGGTATTTTTAATGCATCACATTGATCTGTCTCTGCATTTAAAAAACAAATAGGCAATGTCAAATGAATAACATACTGTAAATTCATATAAGGTATTTGCATGAAATATATAGTTCTATTTGTAAACATACCTCTGCTTTACTTTCCTGCTGTAAATTTAAAGTAATTTAAAAAATATTATTTTGGTTTCAACTGATTTTTTTTAAATAGTTTAAACTATGGTTTAAACCATTTGAAAAATATCAAACCAATCTATCAACCATGTTTTATGGCTCAACACTTTTGATTAAAACAACATAAAAAACAGCACTTTTGATGAAAACAACACAGAAAAAAACATACAAATGGAATATGTAACCATACCTTTTCGTACTTTTTAAGATCATTTTCCAAAATATCTCTATTTGCTTGGATGAACTGTTCAACACAAGGACTCAACAAAGATAAACTTCCAAGTAACATAACTAAAATATCATAATAAAAAAAAGTTCCAAAAAGAGAGCCAAAATAAATTAAAAAAACTTATTTTAAACATTTTTTCTACATAAATCATGATTACTATATGAGATTCATCAAATCAAACGTTATCCTTGACAATCAAAAGTTAACTCCTAGAGGTCATTAAAAATTTTCCCTGAAAATCAAAAGTTGTCACTAAAAATAAGTTTTTAAAATAATTTTTATTTGTATATTTGTAAATCTTATATTACAAGTTATCCCTAATAGTAAGATATTCAAAAGTTGACCCTTTCATCAAAAGTATTAGTCTGTCAATAAAAATACATAAAAATAAAAATGTCTTCGTCTACCTCATTTTTTTTTTAATGTCTTTAGCTACCTCATTTTTTTGCATGTCTACCTTTTCACATACAATTTTTCACACATTTTTTTGTGAAATAAAAGATTTGATAAATAAAATATGGTACAATCACTTTCACAACTTTTAGCAGGTAAAATTAAAACATGAATTTGCAAAGAAAACTTGAAAAAATAAGATACTGAAAAGCAAGTATTTTCTTTTCTCCTTAGATGAAATCAAAGATTTTGTTTTACCTGGCAATTTGAATTTGGTTTTCAATAAACTATGCAACTTTATATTATATTACATATTTGTATATTTTTTTATTACACCAGCAAATTTTTGTCTGATTTTTGTTAAGTTTAATAAACTCATGACATTTTTTATAGATTAATTGAGTACATCTTAGCATGTCCAAACCACATGCTGTTGTTGTTTTTTTCATTCATATTTTTTGGCTTTAGTTCAAAGTGTTTGAACAAATCTTTTCATCTCAAAATAAGCATAAATATGAAAAGGTTCTTGAAACTCATTTGCTTCTTATAAATTACATTTAAACAGGTTTTATAAATTCATTACCATAATTTAATCTTAGAATATCTGAAAACTATTAACAAGTTCAGTAAAATTGAACAATATTGTCTAATGTTAGTTCAATTTAATACTTGTTTGCCTGTATTGAAAATATTGTGATAGTGTTGTGGAAATTGTTTACTGTAACATCTCTATTTTATGTGTATTACTTGTCTTTGCATATGTGGTAGTGGTGTAGTGTAGTGCTTGACCCAAGCTTTCTATCTCATTTTTAATGTTCTGATCTACTTAAAGCACAGATTCTTTGGATTCCATTTTGTATGCAAAGCTTAAGGGTTTGCAATAGGTTGTGAATGATGACTTTTGATTACTCCAAAAGGGAGTTTTGATTACTTTAAAAGGGTACCTTTTCATTGCTGTTAATAAATCAGTAAAGTCTATTGGGACTAGAAAAGTAATAAATAACTATTCTTCTAGTTTTAAATTTTTGTTTATGTCAGGTTCTGACTAAACTTGTTTATAAATACTATGGCTAGTAGCACCATTAAAACCAGCCTTACATGTGATTGTCTTAATTTTTTTGCTTTGTTGTTCCATATCAAGTGCCTCAGCACAGGTTCCATAGCTGCACAGATTCTTTGCAAAGTATGAATCATTAAATCTTTTTAAGTAACTGAAGCTGAATAGTCCTCCACTGTTATATTTGCAGGATAACATCTCAACTTCACATCTCTGACATCATTGTAAGTAGGGTAGATGCAATATTCTTTCTCCAAGGCTCCAATTCTAATTAATTGACAAGAAGCTTTTGTCAGATTGGTATCAATTATTAAGGCCAGTGCTTTATCTGCTGAATATTTACTTGCTTTATTTGTATTTGAAATTTTTAAAATGTTCTTAGCAGCCATAACATTAGATTCATCTCCTAATTTCTTACTAACAGCAAAAAAGAATTCATTGAATGAATAAGATTCAAGCAAGTTAGATACACGCGATTTTTTAGTTTTATTAGAACTATCATAAAATGTAAATGGTTTTCAACCACGTCTACTTGCAGTTTGTCTTTTTTTCTGACAATTAAATATTCATGAAGCCAATTCACAAACTTTTTTTCAAAGTTTTTGACAGTATAGTTTGCACATTTCCACTTTTTTTTATACAAGTAAACAAATCGTTAAAAAGAATGCTTTAAATCAACAACTTTAAACTCATTAATTTTTGGCTTAATAAATTTTAATATATCTTCAGTAATATTATTGTAGTTTTGAAATACCAAGATTGTTTGCAATTTGTCTTCAAACCTTTTTGATGGTCTTCCATGTTCTTCCTTTCTCACGTTAAAATCATTATCTCTGAACCGTTGAAACCATCTTTTGCATGTTGCTTCTGAGAGAGCAAGATCACCATATATCTTGACAAGCATTTGATGCAACTCTCAGCACTTTTCTACAAATGAAAACAAAAAATGCCTTCCACAAATTATCACTCTCTGGTAAAAAAGTTTGACATTTTTTACATGATAAAAAAATGTTCTTTGTTCAATGACTTGATTTAAATTATTTGTATATAATGTAATATTATATTATAAAAGTCTCGTTCACAACAAATGTTCCATCATACCATTACACCTGGTATATACAATGAACAAAATATATAATATTTTTTATTTAATTTTTGAAGGTTTTAAAAAAGATACACAAGAAAAAAAATTTACATACTTTATATAGGATTATTAAGAAATAAATTTATGAAAATTAAATCAACTTACCTCCCACACTTCCAATACTATTAGGGTATGTATACGCAACTACAGTACCAGCTTTCATTAATCTACTTTTATAAGGTTTTATAGCATACTGATCG
>NC_088930.1:49947500-50002500 GCF_038396675.1 Hydra vulgaris | reverse complement strand
AGGAAGCTGTTGAAATTTAGGGCAGCATAATAAATTCTCACAAAAATTTATATTTTCCAATCCAACTACTCTTGCAGTACATTATGAATTTTTTATCACATTTTTTTAATGAACTTATATTATATGCATTTTATTATTTTAATAAGTAATAAATTTCATTATTTTTATTGTTTTAATTTTGAGAAAAACAGTCTAGCATTTTGCTTTCAAAAACCCAAAGTAATAAACAATATAATATGAAATACACAGTTAAATTTAATATTTAATAAGAATAATATTTTAAAGTATATTTTGAAATATTATTACAAGAATATTAATAATATATTGAAAACATATTATTAAAATATATCATTAGGTATAAAAAAATTACTGTATTTAAAACTCAAGTTTCAATACGTTAACACACCAGTCCCTAAATCAGAAAAAAAAGAAAAAAGAAAAAGCTTACAGCTTCATTTGGAAAATCTTCTAATATTCTGCTAAGCCGATAAGTTGTTAAGGTCGATGATAGCTTACCAACTAAAATTCCATTAATAACTATTCCAAAAATAATCCATAACATAAATAATATTCTCCCGATAGAAAGGGCTGGCTTTTTATCACCATACCTAAATATGTTTTAAATAAAATAATTATTTATATATGAAAAAATTTAACAAAATTAACACACTTTAGAAACACAAAAATGTGCTCACAAAGAATTCAATAACCTACCCTACTAATGTACTTGTAACAATTGCTAAATAAGCACCTTCAAACATTCCTGATAAAGAAAAAAAATTACTTCGAAGTTGAGCATTCTGGGGTTCCTAAAGTAAATTTAGCAGTTTTGTTAACACAACTGTATAAAAAAAAAATAGAATAGTAACTACTAGCAGCAAATCAATTATTAAAATTAAACAGTTTAAAGTTTGTGAAAGAAAAGTTAAACATAGTTTAAAGTTTGTGAAAGAAAAGTTAAACATAGCTTAGAGTTTGTGAAAAAAAAGTTAAGCATAGTTTAGAATTTATATAAAAATATAATTAATAAAACAAAATTAAACACAGTTTAAGTTAAACAAAAAAAAAAACGATTTACAGTTTAGAATTTGTGAAAGAAAAAATAAACATAGTATTAAACTCACACAAACAAAAAGTATAACACCAGCTAAAATATTGAAAATGAAATATAAGAGCAAAAAACTCATTGTTCCAATAACTGTTCTTAAAAATATATCTTCATTCTGCCTGATAATAGCTTCTAGATAATCAGGTACTTCCATTATTACAAAACCAAGAGAAGTAGAAATTGAAACAAACTTAGCACCCGGAATAATTTTATGTGGATTTAATATTGGGATAATGGCTCCTTTTAAATTATTATTACTATTAGTGATATTTAAGATATTATCAAATAAAGAAACATCCAAAGGTTTATAAACAATTGTAACATTTTGCTTAAATGAGCTGCATTTTTGAGCACATGCTAGTAGTGATGTTTCTAATGTATTGACCAATATTCCTGAAGGAGTTGGAGAAGCTGTAGACAGTACAAAAGGAGGGCTTTGAAAAAAGTTGATTTCTAAATTTGGATTGTCAACCAAGCATGTTTCTAAATATAATAAATATATTAGAATAATAAAAAAACAGCTTTTCAAATAATCCTAAAATTGTATGCAGTTGAAAAAAAACGATTAAAACATACCAAATTCCACTATGTTACTATGTTTCCCAATTCCAGCTGCTGTATATCCAGCCACTTTTAACAAATATTTTGAAAAAACATTCAAGTTTAACAAAGTAAAAGAAAGACTTAATGGGGATTTTACTTCTACCCAGTCCTCATTAATTTGTAAGCTACCTTCCTCAATTTTCTTGTACAATATTTGATATCCAGATGGAATACCTAACCAATGATTTAATGGAATAGCTGCCCAACGGACGACTGCAGCATTTGGGTAGACATGGCTTGTCACAGCCACATTTGTTGGTGCTTTATCAGGATCTAAAAAAATGTCATCTTCTCAAACTTAAATTAAAATAAAATAAAAGGTGAACACCATTTCAAAAAGGTGTACACCATTACACCTACACAATTAAATAAACTTACACCATTCAAGAGTTTCACACACTAAATCTTGAGATGGAACACCTTCTCCATCTTTTGTCCATGCAGTCATTTTAATAACATATTTTGTTATAGGCAGAAGAAAGATAAGTCGTATAGATTTTAATGAAGAATCCTGTTCAATTGAAGTAAACAATAACTTATTTTTCACTTTGTAATAAACACGATAACTTGTCAGTATTCCTTGTAAATAAAGTGGGGGAATATCATCCCAGCAAATTGTTAAAGATCCATGATCACTGCCACAACAACGCAAATTAAGAACAGAAATTACTGGTGCTAAAAGAAAATAGAAAGTTTTTATTAGTCATTTTATATGTAAAAACTATACAGAATCTAAGTTCTCATGTCCAACAACATGCAATTTTTGCATGTCAGTTTGCATGTCTATATTCCTAAAAAGATGTCTTTGTTCCAAAAATTTTTTATTGGTTCTCACTATTAAACATTAAAAAATTTTAATAAATTTAGAGACCTCTATTTTTTTAGAGAATAGATCTGTAAAGAAACAGAAGTTATAAAAATATAAAAAATATTATTATAGTTTTCAGCAGTAAACAACTGAGTTGGTTAAAACTGAGTTTGGGTTAAAAACCACCATCCACTATGAGCACTAAGCTATCACAGAAAAAAAATCAAAGTCAAGATAAGTTGCTGTGATTAAATTGTGATGAGACTTTGTTAAGACAGAAGTACACAGTAAAACTGTAGTAAACTCCAGTACACAGTTGTGTTATTAGCCAGAATTACTGTATATGAAAGATCAGGAAAATCATTATTGTAAATGAGAAACAACACATGACCAAGGATAAAATCTTGTGGTACCCCAGATGTTACTAAAAATGAAAAAGTGCGTTATTTATCAAATATGATATCAATATTGTGATTGGAAAGAAATAACTCTATATACACTATATGAAAAGACTTTATGAAGACCAATTATAATGAAAAAGACAATGAGAAGATTTGAATATGCTAGACTATGAGAAGATATGAACATTCCAGACTATATATAACACTTTTGTAATTTAAATAGCCTGTGCCTAACTGCTTTCATCTAATGCATAATAAAACCTTTCTGTTATCACAGTTAACAACTCAGCTAGTAGAACAAGAAGATCAAAACTGGTAATAGTTACAATAGTGTTAATGATCAACACAAAACAAATCTGAGTAATAAAGGCAACTTGTTTATGTCCTTATGACAGCATTTTTGAAATATGAGTTCTGAAAAAGCTGCCTTCATGTTGTTCTAGTATGTCTTTATTTTGCTCCAGTATTGTAAGTTATTTTTATCGTGAAATTGCCTTGCCTTTTTTAAGATTATATCTTAAATCTTTCCTCATCATATCAGGTGTAAGCCTTTTTTTTTAAATTTTACAAAACTTCTTAACTTGTGCTTCAGAGGATCCTTGCAGATCTTGGTATACTTCGATAACACAGGTCAACAAATGAAAAATTTTTTTCTGGTTCCGAGCAAACAATTTGTTTTTTGTATAGCATTTCTCATTTTTATTTCAAACATGCAACTCATTTCTTACCATCACGTCAAATTGTAAAGATATTTAGGTTCAAATCTTTAGTATTTGGGGTAAAGTCCCTCATATTGTCAAAAAAAAAAATTATTTAACAGTATGTCAACCTGGGTCTCAAAAGAAGTGTATTTTCATAGAGATTTTGAAAATGTTATTATTTTTTGCATTATTGCTGAAAAACATTTTGTTAAATTTTTTTTAAGAGTCTTCAGCATTTTTTCACATAAACTTTTTGTCAATTAATTTTAAGGAAAAATATTTACCTTTTCTAAAATCTCTATGAAAATATGCTTCTTTTAACACCCAGGTTGACATACTTTTGAATAACTTTTTTTTAACAATATTAGGGACCTTACCCCAAATACTAAAGATTTGAATCTAAATATCTTTACAACTTGAATTGATGATAAAAAATGAGTTGCATATTTGAAATCAAAATGAGATATGCTATACAAAAAACAAATTGTTTACTCAGTATCAGAAAAAAAATTTTTTTTTGTTGACCTGTGTAATCGTTAATGACTGATCTCATGATCTGCTCATCGCCATTAATCAATCAAAATCTCAATTCTTAATTTTTAATTTCATTAGCATTATTATAAAAAATTTTGCTATTCACAAAATGGTCATGAGCATTGAAGATATGGCAAATCTTAATTCCACTTTCGATATTTAAAAAAAAAATTTGCCATACCAATTTGCTAAATTGTCACAAGTAGTGAATCCCTGGGAAAAGAATTAAATAAATAAACATAACAAAAATTTGTCAACAAAGCAAATTTTGACAGTAATATAATCCAAATTTATATTCCATATAAACTTAGGTTACCAGCAATTCAAAATTTGTCCAGCTTGTCAGGAAATTGCTAAAATAAGGTTTATTTGATAGACCACAGAAGACTGACAATAAAATTATTTTATAACTTTCATCTGAATGTTGTCATACGAGATGAATGCCATTCACCCCTTTTGAATAAATTACACATTAAAAAGTAAAAAAAAACAACACTTTCAATCAAATAATTACTTATCTTCCAAGTATTCTACTTGGAAAAAGCCTATTGAGTAGACATATAAAAGAGTATATGAGAAGAAAAAAAGAAAAGTAAACTTTAGTAATCAAATCAAAATTAAAAAGTTTGAATATAAAGAAAATTAATGAATTTTAAACCATTTAATTAATGTAAATTAATTAAATGGTTTTTTATTTTAAATAACTGAAATATAGTTAAAGTTGCTGAAGCTTTTTAAAATATTTTTTTAAACTGTTTTGTTTTCTGTTTGTCTAGTAAAACAATTGGCAAATAACATGAGCTTTGATTTAAAATAAAAAAAAAATTGAGTAAAGGGGATTACAGATAAATACGTATTTCAGAATAGAATGGATTTTGTTTCAATTTGTTCAATTTTTGGAAAATTATATTTTTTTTTAGTTTTATAGGAACATTGTTGTTAGCACAACAATTTTTATTATAGCTTACTTAGCCACTATCTACTTAGCTTTATTTTTATTATAGCTTAAAGTAAGTAAAGTCATTAAAGGTAGTTAAGTCTGATTAGTAAAGGCTGATCTTAAAGTCATGGTAGTAAAATGTGATTGGTGCATTCAAAGTCACGATAGCAAATATGATTGGTTGATTTTACTTACTTATTGCATTCTTAGCCTTGCGTAACGCTCTATCAAAAGACTGTGGTGAACGGGGTTCAAAAACTCTTAATAAGCTCAAAAAAATTTTTAGTATCAGGGTTTAAAGTAAGACACTTTCTAGTAATACTTAATTTTCTTTTTTTCTTATAAAAAAAAGTGTAAATATTTTTTAAAATATTCATAGTATTTAACATATAACTACTGTTTGTGATTATTCGTCACTATATTTAACAGAGAAAAATAGATTTTTTTTAAATGTTGAACTTTAAAGACATCAGTCCTCAAATAAAATCACGTGATTAGGAGCAATTTTTGTATAGAAAAACAGAAGATAGTGCAAAGTGCAAAATTTGTTCAGCAGTTTTAAAAGCGTATGGAACAAAAGCCTTATATATCACCTTCAAGAAAAGCATAAGATTCATGCTAAATTTTGTCTTGATAAAGATCTGTCAACGGAAAAACAAACATCATTAAAGGTATTTTGCTTTCTTTATTTATGGCAGAATATGGTAAACAATCACCATCATTAAGTAAGACATTCAAAAGATTCAAGAAAAAGAAGGTCGTTTTTCTATTAGCTTCAACAAATCCACTTCAGTCAAAAACGATTGTTTTTTAAATTTGAACTTACATGGTTTAAATGGTTTTCAATCACTAGGAATGATACATGTCAACAGAAGTATGAACACTGAAAAAGTTATTCAACTTGTCAAAATGTTTTAGTGACTTATGATTTTTTGGAGATTTTTTATTTATTTTTTTTCAAGACCTCTCCAAGACCATAAGTGCCAATGCAGCCGAGGAGGCTACTTTAGTTGTGGTTACAACCCTCTCAATAGATCAAAATTAACATGACACCATTGTTTATAAATTATTTAAAGACATGTAGCAAAGTAAATGTACATTTCAGTAACTGAAAGTGAATTAGAAAACAATTCGGATAGTAAATAAATTTACTATATAATATTACAAAAATAAGTAATTTAATAGCAAAATTACTAAATAAAATTACTAAATAAGTAATTTAAAATTAAAACTACTATTGAGATTACAAATAAAAAAAAACTTGAGACAAAATAAATAACACAAATTTTAAAAATTTCAAAATTAAAATTGAAATACAACACACTTCCTTCAACTGTGTTAACCACTAATGGTTCACTGAACGAACCATTATATTTATTGTTAATGGCAGCTGATATAGCGTAGTTAACAAAACCAAACAAATTTTCTATCTGAACACTTGTTGCATTTGGATCATTAATTATAATTGTCCTGCAAAAAAAAGTAATAAATGAAAAAATAAACAACAATTTTTATATCCAAAGATAATATTTTTTTAACCCCTTAACTGTGGCATAGATTTAAAAATTACATTCTCTATAATGGCAAAATATATTTGTTTAGGATTATTTCAAGTTGTTTACTTTTTTTTCGTATAGCGCGCCTAAATTTGTAAATGTTTTATCAAAAAAAAAAATTTCATTAAACGGAATAATCCGTCAGAGACACAGAGAGCTATACCTTGGAGAGATGGATATATCCGCCAGACACAGTTAAGCAATTGATAAGAAATATGGAGAATATTTTCAAAGTTTCAAACAACAAATCTTTTAAAGAAAACTGATAATGATAAATTTACATACTCATTAACTTGTAGTAATCCGTCATAAATTACTGCTGGTAGGCTCCTTCGTTTTCTTGCTACTGGTTCTTCAATAGGCATATAATCTTCTTCGCTAACAAGAGCCATCACAATAACTGTATATCCAGTGATAGGGCCATAAATCTGTGATAAATCTGGGGGTTCCCATGAAAAATTCAAGCTATTTACACTAACATTGGCATCAAAACCTGATAGTAACGCATCAGGGGCTAAATACAGAATAAAAAAATAAAAAATTATAACAAATATATATAAAGCAATAAAGAAGTATTTATTAAACTACACAAAAAAAATGAAAAATTGAAAGTTAAAAACTATTAGAAATTGAAAGTTATTAGAATCTTAGTTATAATAATTTATATATATATATACATATATATATATACATATATATATATATATATATATATATATATATATATAATATATATATATATATATATATATATATATATATATATATATATATATATATATATATATATATATATATATATATATAAATTAGTAAAAACACTTATCTAATTTTTAGTTTTCTTCTTTTAATTTAGATCTTTATTTTAAATAAGATCTTTAATTTAGATAAGATAGATTTAGATTAGATCTTTTAATTTAGATCTTTAAAGTTAGATAAGTGTTTTTACTAATTTATTATTGCTGTTCTTTAAGAACATTGAGCACTCTATTTGTAGAATACAACGACATAATTTATATATATATATATATATATATATATATATATATATATATATATATATATATATATATATATATATATATATATATATATTATATATATATATATATATATATATATATATATAGATAAGTAGAGTATGTGCTTATTTTAAGACTTTTTACTATTTTCAGACTATATAATAACACTAAGCACTATAAATGGGTGTTTAGATAAGCACTGTGACATCACACTGAAATATTCTGTTGCCGGCGGTTTCATTATAATTTTACAAATAGTAAGTAAGAGTCCACTATAATTTCACAAATATTTTATAAACTTTAACCTGCAAGTAACAGTAATATGTAGATTTTTGAAATTTATTCATTGTTTTTTCTTCAGCATAGATATTACAACTCTTTGCAAAGTAGAGATTGCAAATCTTTGCAGAGTAAGATTCCCAAAACTGTACTTTAGTAGTAATTTTGTTAATCCCCCTAATATTTCACAGTAACTGCTTTTAGTAAGTTCTCTGTATTCTCTGTGTGAATCTCCCCCTGATACTTGATGTTATACTATTTTGAATTGGTAAAAAAGCTATTAGAGTGACACAATTTTACTTTGTTTATGTTTGACTTTAAAATATTGGATGTTGTTGCTTCAAGTTCTTTGATTTCAAGACATTCTAACCCTAAGGTTAACAAACATTCTTCTTAAACTTGAGACCTGGTACCAAGTTTTGAGGCTTTTTATTCAAGTTTTGAGGCTTTTTATTGAACTTTTTCGACTTTTTAACTTTATTTTTTAATATGTGAATTCCTGACTTGTGTTCAAAATGCTATCTATGTTGTGTAGAGTTTAGTAACATGAATCAATATTTAAATGTATTCTTCAATGTGCCTTGTTTAGAGTAAGATTTATTTTTAGTAACTGTGATGTAGTTCTATTTAAAATTAAGGTTACTTCGTGATTAGTTTGATGTTGACACTTAATTTGATGATTGCTTCATCTTGAGTAGCTATATAAAGTGGGATAGATTAATATATTTGCTCAATCAGTTTCTTCATTCGCTGGTGTGAACTTTTGTGATTTTACATTTTTCATTATTTAATTTTATTAATTCAAGTTAATTTTAGAGAACAAATCAAAGATGGCCGATTATTAAAAAAATAATGATAGTAATGTACTAAGCATCATAGAAACAGTTTCAACAGCAACACAAGTTATTGAAAGTGCATTAAAAAAAAATTTTCTTCTGTTAAAATGTAACTTTTTGAAGTTAATGATCCAATTTGGGCTGTATTTAATCAATACCAACGGCGTGGAAAACATACTTTGAATGCTACAAACCAAAAATCTGTTCGTAATAATAACATTTGATGATGGTTAATGACTATTATCATAGTAGTGGTCTCCTCTACTATGATAAAATAATTTCATAATAATAACTTTTAATCTATATAATTCAACCATAATAATTGATAATGATATAATAATAAAAATTATTTATACTTAAACATTTATTTAAACTTGTAATAAATATCAGAAAAATACCAAAAGTAAAAAAAATACCCAAAGAATGAAATATAGCTAAATCTATATATAAAAATATATGAAACAGCTATATATAAAATAGCACATGTGTTAAAGAAATTTATCAGCAACTTAGTGCTGCTAAATTTTTAAATTTTCAAGTAATTTATCAGCAACTTAGTGCTGATTACTTTTTAAAGCTGGAAAAAAACAATTTATTATGCAATTACCAGTTCTATCCGAGCATTCTTTAGTTGAAATTATTTTTACTTCAGGTTTTTTTTAAGCCACTCTTCCCAGCAAGAATAAAAACTGCTGAAAATGAGTTAAAAATGCATCTTTTTTTTATTTTTTGGTCCTTTTTCTAAAAATGTTAAACATTTAAAAAATGAAAACTGTGGCCATATCCTTTGAACACCAAAATTTTGATGAAATCTAATCATTAACTATGATTATATTTAAAATAAAAATTTTAATTATGATCATAATTTTTTAAAATTATTTTTGTTTAACTAGGGAGATACTGGTAACATTTTTTGAGGGTATTTACATATATATGTATATTGTTTGATTTGTAAATTACATAGTGTAAACCTTAAACCAAAGTTTTTTTATTTTAGAGCTAACTTCAAAATATTGGCCCAAAGTGTCTCAACAAACTACATCAATTTACAAATAACTTATTAGAATATTGATTTATAAAATTAAAAACCTAATATAGAAAGTACTAAACAAAGACATCTTGTTTTAAAATAACCTTGCAAAGAGCAAGATTTCATTCAGAAAATAGGAAATGGATTTATTTCTACTTTTTTAATAGAAACAAAAAATTTATATCAACAAATATCTACCTTTAAATAGTTTATTGATTCAAAGACTTTGCTGAATCTGGATTTAATTTGAATATAAATTATCAACTAGAGTTAGTGAATGAAACAAGAAGTAGATGACAACTACTTTTTGCAATATAAAGTATACTAAAAGTAGCCACAAATTTAATCTTTTTGAATTCACCTGAATTCACATTTTCTGAATTCACATTTTCCTTCTATTTCTATTAACCTAATACTTATTTCATTTACCCACTATTTGTATTTAAAAAATTAATCACTTTGCTCAGAATTCTGTCAAATTGTTGGTCCTGGTATCCGTCAGCTTTACAACAACAAAAATGGCTGTTCAAAGTCTCGAGTACATAATTACTTATTACTGAGAGAGTTATTTTTTGAACGCTAAAAGAAAAATTTGTTGTTTGTGATACAAAGTAAAAAGGACAAATATAAAATTTGCTCTACAAGAAAACCATCTCCACAATGCATTTTCAAAAATTGCAGCATTTCATATGCCTGAATTTTTCTTTAAGATTATTGCATGTTTTGTGTGTGTCAGTAAATGCAGATTACTTTGAATTTATTTTGATTACTCTAAATAAACTCTAAATAAACCTTGGAAACCTTGGAAAATTCTAATTATTATTGCAGTAATACATAGATTTAAAATTTTATTAAAATATGTTTTTGTTCTCAAAAAATACAACCATATAAAGTTTAGAACTGAATTTTAGAATGTTTTACATTTTTATAAAAAAGGTCAAAATATAAAAAGTGTTTTACATTTATATAAAAGATGCAACTTTTAATTCGTTTTCAATGGTTTTCAGCCACAAATAAGTTTACTTGAACAAAAAACAACTAAAAAAATGTGGTGAATATCTGCCATTACATAATTGTTGGTGGATAATGGCTGATATCATCAAACAAAAAAAGTTAAGCATTAACCTAATGCCTAATCTATAAGAATTGTTGTAGTTCTGCAAACTACTCCATGCAGTTGTGTTACTAAAAAACTGCTTTCCACACAAATACATTTACTGTATTATTTTGCTTATGAATTTGCATGATAAATATTTCCTCAAAAGTGACTTCTTGTTATTCACCAGTTTTTATGTTCCAGAGAAATATTTTTTAATTAATTTTTTTTCCATTTTGTTGCATGTGCAGCAGTACACATGCAACAAAATAGAAAAAAAAAAGACTGCTGATGTATTATTATGACACATTTTAAGTCTTAAATACAATCTGAATGCTAGTTTATTTTGTTGACTGCTTCTTTTTTTCTTAATTTTTTCAGCTCACTTTGGCTTGACAGCTTGATCCTTGCAAAACAGCTTGATCCTTTTATGCAAGCACTTATTTTTTATAATTATCTAAAAAAACATATATATGAACTTTATTCCTTTTTTAAATTTAGAGCAAAAAAAGGTAAATAAAGTAGAGGATTTAAAGAAATAGTCATGACAATGTTTGTTTTTTACACTAAAACTTTGCAAACATTTTTTTAATTATTTGCAATACTTTTTATCAATGAAGCAGGTATTAACAAAAGGAATTGTATGTCATTTATGGAATTGGCTTTGAATTGGATGAAATAGGCTTTGGATCAGGGCAAACAACACATATTTTACAAGTGTGGTGATAAAATGACCATTAAATTTGTTGGCAGCAATGATCTGCTAATAATCGTTGTGCGCCATACATGGTCACACATACATATATGATGTGTATCCAGATGATGCTATATACCCAACAGAAAATAAGGTGTTTGTGCAGTGGCTAACTGATGTTTATGTTCTTGCCATTAAAAATTAAAATTTATATAATTATTTAAATTAAAATCATCAAAATTATATAATTAAATAACTATAGTTATCAAATAATACAAACTCATATTTTAGTCGTAGATGGACACTTGACACATGTTATATTTCTTATTTGCATTTAGAACAATATCTCATTACTTTGTTCTTTTGTCACACGTTCTGCAGCTACTAGATGTTAATGTTTATTTCCATATCAAAAAAGTTTGCGTTAATTACTTCAACAGTATTACGTAGAGAAAAAGTTTAGCAATTTATCAAAAAGAATGTTTTTATTAACTGTAAAACTTGTAAAACTTTTCAGCTCTGGCAAAGTTTTTACATGCATGCAAATAGTCACTGAATTTTAGAATATCAGTTTGTTTCCACCAGACACCAATAAAATCAATCAGTTAAAATTAAAAAATTGATGATACATTTCAAACACTCATTTGAAAATCTCAACCAACAGTATCTACGCTAGTACCACTATTAGCATCAATAATTACACCAGCAATTTCCGCAGCTGCCTTCCAAACCTTGAAAAAAATTGGGATCAGCCCAATCACTTGTCACAGCAATGCATAAGCACCAAGTTTAATTGTATCAAAAAATGCCACACAAGTAACAACTAAAATCATTCTCCAGAACTTCTCAACAACTCAATTTGTCTTGTTAACCCCAAATATAAGAGCAAAATGAAATGGTATTTTTTCAACTAAATTTAATTTCTTAAAAAATTTAAAAATTTAAAATTTATTTGATTAGTGTATATGAAAATTGATTAGTATATATTTAAAATTTTTGCTTATAGCTTAAAATTCTTTACAACTTATATTTTACTTATTTAATTTGCATAAATTGCGCATATTCATTCTTATGTATTTACTTGAGAAAATCAAATTAAGAAAAAAAAAAGTACAAACAGACAAGTTTAAATTACCCTGTTGATCTGTAGATGCAAATAAGCTTTGAAGATTCATAGGCCCAGATCCCTTTAAATTTTTACAGTATACTGAAAACTCATATTCTGTATATGGTAGCAGATCCGTTACTTCAACTTCAGTTGTTAAATAGCTAAAATATATTACCTTATTTTATATATAAAAAAGATAAGCTCTAAATAAACTCATTAATTCATAAATACATACATACATACATACATACATACATACATATATACATACATACATATATACATACATACATACATACTTACATTCATACATACATACATACATACATACATACATACATACATACATACATACATACATACATACATACATACATACATAAATACATACATACATACATACATACATACATACATACATACATACATACATACATACATACATACATACATACATACATACATACATACATACATACATACATACATACATACATACATACATACATATACATGCAATACATACATATAAATATATACATATATACATAGATAAATACATCATATATACATTTATACAAAGATAAAAATACATACATACATCAATCATAATATAAGAAATACTCAATTTGTTTCTTAAGTTAATATTCAACTTTAAATGTTAAAATACAAAATATTTATGTGTGAAAAAACAAGCAATAATTCAGAGAACCTAACTTGACATTTTAATGATAATGTTGCCATTTAAAATTGTACAAAGTTTTAATTTT
Organism: Hydra vulgaris; assembly: GCF_038396675.1. Taxonomy (NCBI): domain Eukaryota; kingdom Metazoa; phylum Cnidaria; class Hydrozoa; order Anthoathecata; family Hydridae; genus Hydra; species Hydra vulgaris. Next base: position 49,989,014 of record NC_088930.1, on the reverse strand, counting down.
TTTAATTTTAATTTGTGTGATGTTAATATAGCAGGGCATTTCCAAAAAATCATGCACTTATAGAAATCTCCTACCATGTTAACATTACAACAGTGTTATCTATGGTCAATATGTTGGTAGACATACGCTTCTGGCTTTAAAACAGTCAGATGACAGTTTCCTGTAAAAAAAAAAAAAAAAAGTTTTAGAGTAAAAATACATCTTTTTTGCTCTTTGATGAAAATTTTCCAAGTGAATCATTTAGACCCTAGTTATGAACTCTGCCAAAGTTAGCGCAATTTTTTTTTAGAACAAACGATTACTTGTTGGGATGTTTGGAAATACATTTATAATTTACAAATGAGTTTGTAATAATTCTCTTGATTATTTCAATAAAGACCATTGGGGAAGACTTTGAAAACTGTTTAAAATCTCCTCCAATGCTATTGTAATGATTGCTACATAACAATTCATCAGACAATTGTTAAAGTTTTGTAAATTTTTATTTTTACAATCATAAATATATAAACTATAATAGCCACAGGTCCCCATATAAAAGAGGCACTTGCAGCTGCAAAAAAAGCAAAAATGGCAATAAAGCTTACAAAAAAGACAAATAAGTAGTTTCTATAGAAAAACCCCTACAACCAAGCAACCCTTCAATTTGTCTGAATGATTTCCTAATGAATCAATAGAGCTACAAATTTCAACCAATGAGAATACATATTACCTTACGGACGATGGATTCAAAACATAAACAATACTAAAACATCTGATGTGCTGGAAGAAAGATTCTTAATCATAAAGGTTTATTGATGAGGAAAACAATTAGGTCATAACTATACAACAAAAGCTGTTAAAAAAAATGAAAGCGGGTATGAGGTGGAGTTTTACAAAATGAAAATCCCTTCCAATAGATTTATAAAACTAATGAAAAATCTGCATTTGTTGCCTATGTAGATCTTGCATTTTAAGTTTCTACAAAGGACAAGAGGTTTTATTTTAAAGACATGATATAATTTAAGTGCAATTTGGATGAGTACCGATTGCAATAATTTAAAAATAAAAAATAAACCATCATAATTAAAATTTCGTATTTATTTGTTTGATGTCTATAATCTTCATTATACATGACTAAAGTCAACTAGCAAGCAGCATTCAGAGATAGTTGCTGTTCCAAAAATGCTAAAATTAGCAACTTAAAATGGTAAATTGGTAATTTGATGCAGTAAGTTCAGCATACTTTAAAAACAGACAAAAAAATAATTCAAATTCATAAATTCAAGTGAAACCAAAACCGAAATGAGCAAAAAACCTAAAAAAGAATTTTGTAAATCTTTAAGATTAATTTTCATTCTCTTTATATTCTTTCTTTATTTATACAATAATTATACAACATAATTGAAATACTTTGTTTGCAAGAAAAAAAAATTTCACAATTTTTTCAAAAAATCTGATTTTATTATCTGGAAGAATGTCACTGGCAGTTAAAACCATTCAAAATCTGTAGATGTTGGTGGTGGTATGAAGAATCTTTTCTTTTTTTGCCAAATTTAACTTTGTTTTCAATGTTTTCTCTTTGTATTCTTTCCAAAATTCTAAACAGGATAAAGACAGATACTTGGTTAAAACTTACTTTGCCAAATTGTTATCTTATCTAAATTCATGTCAAAAAACTTCCTAATGTTGTCACAATTGGAATGCATGCACTAATGCAAACCCACTTTCCAGAAAGAAATTAAGTGGCTTCCTTAAAAATTGCAATTAAAAATTTCTTACAGTAATTTTTTTTTTTCGATCTTAAATTTTAAAAAACACACTGGACAGGACCAAATACACTTGGTACCTGGGTGTATAACTACACACATTTCAGTACCATCACCTCCTGCTCATTGATTATTAACAGTTAAACCCGCTTTCCAATCAAGAGTCAGTGTTTCATCATTAGAAAACGACTAAATTAAAATCATTATTTTATGTCTTTTCTTTGTATTAATTTCAAAATGTTCTTAATGAACAATAATAGATAATAAAATAACTTTTGGTTCTCTAATTATAATAATATGCCTTGCTTTAGTGAGCAACCGGGGTTAAAATTTGACCAGGGTCAAGGCCAATTTTTGATAAAATATACCCGAGGCTAGGGCTGGGTTTGTGACCGGGGCTGCATAAATATCCTAAAGTTGTTGTTTTTTTTTATTCAAATTCATCTTATATTATGTATACATATGCATATATGAACATCATTATGATCAACATGATCATCATAATTATCATTGCCATCATCATCATCATCATCATCATCATCATCATCATCATCATCATCATCATCATCATCATCATCATCATCATCACCATCATCATCATCATCATCATCATCATCATCATCATCATCATCATCATCATCATCATCATCATCATCATCATCATCATCATCATCATCATCATCATCATCATCATCATCATCATCATCATCATCATCATCATTATAATCAGGCTTTAGCCTTCCCTATTTATGCTGTTTTTCTAAATAAACAATCTAGAGCATTTTCTTTCCGTAACTAAAGCTCATTCATACAATATGTAAAGCGCTCTCTTCAAGTTTTCTTACTTCTACCTTTACTATTTAATCTAAAGGCTGCTACCTCTCTTCATGCTGTAACTAAAATCACTTTAATCTTCTCTAACAAATGTTGCTCGATACATCGCTTTTTGTTTAAGATTATCATCATTTTTTGTCAAGATTTGTTGCTAAACTATTAAAAAGTGCTAAATAAGTTGTTCCAATTTTTAAAAGCTCTAGAAAATACTTTGACCTCTCCAACTATCCTACAATTAGTCTTCACTCTGTTATTAGTTACTTTTTATAATGTTTTTGAAATTATCAAATTATTTCTTTCTAACTGCAGTATTAAAGTTATTTTTGAAGACCTACACAATTCTTCATTTTGAGTAACTTTAAGGGTACCACAAGGTTTTATCTCTGCTTCTGTTTTGTTTCTTATCTACAATAACAATCTTCATGAAAATTTTAGATCTAAAGTGGCTCTATTTGCTGGCGACTAAACTTTATACTCTTGTCTTGACAAAAAGTCCTCACTTTTTGACTGCTAAGAACAAGCACCCAATTTTTATTTTGGTTTGTGGATTTTAAGTCTAAAATCCACAACTTTTGTTAGACAACAAAACTCATTTATTTACTGCAAAAAAGTATTGCAATATTGTTGGCATTCTTACATTGACAAATAACAACCCTCTTCCTATAAAAGTCTAAAAGCACATTGTAAATGTAATTAGACCTGCTTTATCTGTCAAGCTTGAGACACTCTCTCATTGTTGTAAGGTTGCATTTCTTTCTTCTTTCTACAAATACTATCATGGTCAATACTCAAACGACTATTATATCTATTACAATAAACTAAAACTCATTCTTGCTTGGCTTCTTATTTAACAAGTTGCATCCTTTCACTCTATCTGTCCCTTCATGTTATAAAAACTTATATTTTAAAGTAACTCATAACTTAACAGTGTTTGCTTGCAACCTTGTTAATAGTGTTTGCTTGCAATCTTGTTAAGTGTTTGCTTGCAACCTTGTTAACAGTGTTTGCTTGCAACCTTGTTAACAGTGTTTGCTTGCAACCTTGTTAACAGTGTTTGCTTGCAACTTTGTTAACAGTGTTTGCAACCTTGTTAACAGTACTTGCAGCCTTGTTGGAAGTAAATAAGAGTTTGATAATATATAAATACTATTTAATAAATAGTAAATGTAAGTATAAAATTATAATATATAAAGTTTTATAAACTTTTTCTAGCCCTGGATATCAACCTCTGCTAAATTTTATAATTTTTCCATGGCCGAAACCGGGTTTGCAAAAAGTCTCATTTTTAGCTGGGGCCTGGGCTCCAGTAACTTTAGTGAATTAACATAAAAAAAACTCTCCCTTTGTTGTAAGGTTGCATTTCTTTCTTTTTTCTACAAATACAATCATGGTCAATGCTCAAACAAGCCATCATCTCTATTACGATAAACCAAAACTCATTCTTACTTGTTTCTTATACAACAAGTTGCATCCTTTTACTGTATCTGTCTCTTCATGCTATAAAAAAGTTTACTATTCTAGTTTTTTTCCTTGCGCATCAAAAAAACCTTATAACTATTAGCCATCTTCATGCTTTTCTTTTATATACAACCTACACTTTTCAAGTCTTCAATTAACCATTTTCTAGTATTTTTACTTATTCTCTATTTTAAAGTAACTCATAACTCAATGGTGGTTGCTTGCAATCTTGCTGGAAGCAAATTAGAGTTTGAAAATAAATAAATATATGTCAGTATTTAATAAATAGTAAATGTAAGCATAAAATTATAATATATAAAATTATAATATATAAATTTTTTTATAGCCCCAACTATCAACCCCTGCTAAATCTTATAGTTTAGCTGGGGCCAGAAGTCTCATTTTTAGCCGGGACCGGGGCCCTGGTCACTTACTACTTTGCTTAACTCTTAAAATCCAAAGCACAAACATTGATAAACAAATAAAGAAAAAAGTACTTCCATTTGAACTTTTCCTTCTGTTTACAATGCAAGAGGTAGAGTTCTACCACTACACTGCTAACTTGTAACTTAATTCTTTTATTTTTAACATACCGCCTGAACCAAAATATCCTTTTATACATTTATTAGTTAGTTTCAAACCTACAACTATAACCTTAAGTACAAACCTAGTCATCAATCTCCTTGCAGTTTTGAAATTTTGTTTAAAGCTTTAAACTTTTTTTAATAATTTTAATTTCTTACTCAACACAACTTGTGGATTGCATGATATTATCTTGTTTAGTATTTACGCAGAACATTCTGTTTTCTAGCACTCCCCAAGATTTCCAATCAACATCATTCCATTTGACATGTATTGAAGTAGAATTTGTAAAATTTGCAAATGTCACATTAGGAGCAACTGTTGGAACTAAAGAAATAACAGTTTCTAAGTTTTCTTATCTAATAAAATAATATTTTTTTTATAATTAGTAATAATTAATATATTTATAATACATAACAGTATGTAACCATAGTAACTATAATAGTATGCATATACATGGTGAATATGTCTTTAAATTGATAGGATCAGTTTTTTTTCCGCAACCACCAGAAGTGCAAGCAGAAACTGTACAATTGTATGAAGATTCATAACTCAAGCCTGTAGCTTGACCTTCAAGTTCATTGTCAGAGATTATAAATTGACTTGAAAGTTTTGTCTTTAGATTTGTACAAATTAACATATATTGATCAACAATACCATGTCTTAAGCTATATTCAACTTCAAGCCAAGTAAAATTGAATTCTGATGGTGAAGCAACAGTCCCTGTGAAGTTCAGTGGTGCACCAGTAGGTTCTACAAAATTTGAAAAAAAAAACATTTTATTTAATAAAGAATAAAAAGTTAAATTTAATAAAAGATTTGTTTAAAAATAAAAATATAAATTTAATAAAATTTAAATTTAATAATAGAATCATAGCAGGAACAGCATATGTTTTTAAAAGTGGATCTGGATCTAAGGATCTGGATCTAATAAATCAAACTTTAAGTCAGACCAGAAACCCAATTTAGATTTTTGTTAAATTTACCCAGATGTAGAATTACTAAGTATTAATATTTTTTTCAGTAAAAAGATTTAAATGCCAAATCCATTTTATTAAATTTATTTAAAATTATTAAGAAAAATTAAAAACAAGCTATTGTTTCACAAACATTTATTATTTAATTAAGCAATTAGGTAAACCAATATATAAAACACAAAAATGTATTTTAGATCTTGTATTAAGGTGGAAATCAGTAACACATTTTTTGTTACTTTTAATTGGCAATTAATCACAATTTTATATCAGTTTTTTATAAATAGTTTATAATGAAAATATATAGAATATATAGCTTTTATGCTGGTTTGACTTAGATAGTTGACTTTTGCATTCACAACAATTGTGGTAATTATCGATTAATTGACAAATGTTTTGTCTCTGAAATGCTAAAATTATGAGGGGAAAAGAAAAGCAGACTTGGAGAGTTTCAGCTTTATTTAATTAGATGTGGTTAAAAGTTAAAACTTTCAGCTTTATTTAATTAGATGTGGTTAAAAGTTAAAACTTTCAGCTTTATTTAATTAGATGTGGTTAAAAGTTAAAACTTTCAGCTTTATTTAATTAGATGTGGTTAAAAGTTTTAACTTTTATAAATGTTAAAAGTTAAAACTTTTGACAAAAAAATAAAAATAATAAAAGTCTTCAGATAAAAAAACTGAAGAAAAATTTGTCTTAAGCTTTTTATTTAGAAAGGGACTAGGTACTAGATTAGGTAAAGATTCTTTACTTTATCTAGTATATACAAAAGAAGTCAACTAAAAATTTTACTTTTTTGAAAGAACCTATAGTATGTAGTATAGTATAAAAAACCCTATTGTGTGCAAGAAAAAAAAAAAATCTTTTTAAATATTATTTCATATATTTCTTTTACAAATTATTGTTTGAGACACCTTTAATTCAGGTTAAAACTAATAATTTGGTATCAAAATATCAAAACTAATTTAACAAAATTATTGCTAAATATTATAACATTTATTAGTTAACCTGATCTCAAAAAAAGTGTATTTTCATAGATTTCAGAAACAAATATTTTCACAAAATATTTATTGACAAAAAAATAGTGTGAAAAAACGTTTAAGGCTCTAAAAACAATTTTAAAAAAATGCTTCTTGGCATTATCAAAATTAATTTTAATTACAAATGAATACTATTTTTAAAATCTCTATGAAGTTCTTCTTTTGAGACCAAGGTTACACATACAAGGTTACATACTTTTGAATTTTTTTTTTGACAATATTAGGGATTTTACCCAAACTGCTAAAGACTTGAACCCAAATATCGTAACAACTTAATGTGATTGTGAACTTGATGTGATTGTGAACTTGATGTGATTGTGAACTTGATGGGATTGTGAACTTGACGTTTGATGGTGAAAAAATGCATTTTTAGCTCAAGCAAAAGAAATGACATATCAACTAAAGTTTAAATTTATTTTTTTTAATAAACCTTAATAAGTTTGACCATTTTTTTTATAAACCTTAATAAGTTTGACCATTTTTTTTATAAACCTTAATAAGTTTGACCATTTTTTAAAATAAACCTTAATAAGTTTGACCTTTTTTTTCAAAATGTATACTTTTTAAGCAATAATGAATTTGTTAAATAATTATAAATAACCCTATTAATATAGTTAGAATGTTTAAAAAGTTTTCATTGATTGACCAGCCTTTGACTAATAATTGAAAATGTGCAACTATATCATAGAAACAAATTGGCACTTTAGGGAAATGAAATATTAAAAACAAGTAAATTTTTACATGTTTAAAAAAATTATTTAAATTTGAGTTTAACATTTGTTCATCTTTATTTTATAAAAATAAAACCTACCGCTTTCATCTGTTGTGATATTTATAAACATGTAATTCTCAAATACTGTCATAAAGTATGACTCAACCTTGCAGCGAACATTATAATCAGTATAAGAAGTAAGATTGTTTACTAAATAACTTGTGAGATGAGTACTTGTATTTTTCAACCAATCTGAACTATCAGATGGCTTATATGCACAAGAGTATCCAATAAAATTGCTTGAATTCTGCATCATAGTAACATTAAAAGTATTCCATGAAACTTTGAATGATGTCTTAGTTTGATCCACAGTTGTTTGCGGGAATGGTACTAAAAAATATATATATTAATAAACAAAAGTAGAAGTATCTCTGAAAGTAAGTTTTCATTTGTTTGTTTGTTTTTGTTCTGTTTTTTTTTTCCTATTTTACAACTTATGAGTTAATTGACTCTGAATGAATATCAAAATTTTTTTTTTTTTAATTATTCACCTCCCGAAGGCCAAGAAGGCCACTACAGTCAAGGAGGCTACTTTTTTTTGTGGTTACAACCCTCTCTTAACTTTATAACTCCGAAACACGAACCTTGACAAACAAGGCCACTGCATGGAGAAACAAGTTGAGCGCGGTACTACCAGGGACAATTGAGTAATATATTTATTGTCTCTATTTATGCCAGAGATGCAAAGTCCCAAAAGGATTCTGGATTTATATCTATTTTTTCTGGTCTCTGGTGTGGTGTCCAGAAGCTCCGAGCATGTTGGTTGACTTATGATCTGTTATAAGAAAAAATTAAAATTAATAATAAAGATTTAATGAGTTGGAACTAATTGTTTTTAAGCCCAGAGTCCTTTGCCACCACTATTCTTAAGGGCTATGGGGTCAAAAATTGATTTTTCCTCTAACCTGGAAGTCCTTATTTTTTCCCATTAGCTGTCCATAAGCTTTTTTATATCTTTAGAGCTCCTGGAAACCAAAAGCTAGGAAGAAGTAATCTTTTTGTGACTTTTAAATCTGGAGCTCTTTTTTTCAAATCCAGAGCCCTTTTTAAGACTCACACATTATCATAAGCACAATAAAAATCTCAAACAACAACAACAACAAAATTATTGAGAAATTGACATGCATGCTTGACACCTTGAAACTTAATATAGTCCATTTGGAAATATTTTAGTTTTAAATAAATTTACAGAAAAGATAAAACTATTAAATAATAAAGTATTGCATCATTCAATTATTGTCCAATCAAGTCCATCTTTTCGCCTACAAAAAAAATTAATTTTTTGTTTGAATGTAGGAAGCAAGTCCCTTACATATAAAGGAATTGTCATTACAATATTGTGTAACTTGAAAAATAATCACTAATGATAATTAGTAATTATATTACTAATGATAATTAGTAATATAATTACTAATTATCATTAGTGATTATTTTTCAAGCATCATTTAGCTAGAAAAATTTCACTCAAGTTTTAGAAAGTAACTTTAAAAATTGCATTAATGAACAGAAACCAAACCACAGTAAATAAAGATTTTATTCAAATTATTAAATATGTGTGTAGCAATTTTTTTTGCTAAAATAAAGTTGTATTTTACATGTTAAGTTAAAGACGCAACTTTTCAAAACGCAATAAAAATATTGCGCATTAAAAAGTTTATTTGTTTTTAGAATAAACAGTTTGCGTAGGTTAAATTTTATATATTTTATCAAAAATTTATTAAAGAGTTTTCAACTAAAAAAATAAAACTAAAAATTTAAATAGCTTTTCTAAAAATTATTAGTTCTCTATAGTTTCTTCATTGATTTTTTTTTTACAGCTTTTTTAACATACTTTTTAATGAAATTCTTATACATATTATCTAAACTTAGTTTATTTAAAAATAATTTTCCTAATTAAAAAGAAATCTTTTTTGAGATTAGCAGATTTATAAAGCAGACCCAAAATTTACATAAGATAATACTAAAAAAAAATTATAAACAATAATAATAAATTCTAGATTATACTGTCATCATTGATGATTTTTTTTGTTTTCTAATTATAAAACAAAATGTTTAGTTTATTTCAACACTTTTTGGATATTAACTTTTTGCTTTTAAACTGGTGCATTGCATAAGGCATAGGCAAAAGCTAGAAAAAGTCAGGGATAAATCTGTTTTAAATATGTTTTAAGTCTGATTACACTCCTTATCCTAAGGCTATAGGTTGAGTATAGGCTTGAGATAGTGTCACAATAAAAATACTCACCCTAAGTAAATTTTGAGTGGAACTTATATTTTTTTTAAAGAATGCTAGACAAAGAGGTAATCAGAAAATTTTTGTTGACTAGTCTAGTCCAGGTCATGCTTTGAAACCTCCGACTAATTTTTTATGCTTTTTCATTTAGCACTTCTTTATCATTCTTTTTTTCTTGTGAATATTCTCTTTTCAATGTTGTTTTTGATTTAATTAACCTTGCATCTCATTATCTATCAGCCAATATTGTTGTCATTTTTGATTGTTTTGAACCAGCCAATGTTGAATCTGATCTCTCTTCCATGATAGTTTGGGTTTTTAAACTTTTTAAACTTTTGTTTAAAAAGTTTAAAAACCCAAAGCCCCTGCGCAGACAAACAAGATGAGGGCAGTACTACTGGATGTGGTGGGGATCGAACTCAGAACCTCTTGCTTATGAAGCAAACGCTCTACCACTACCACATATAAATATATATTAGGTGTTATATATTAGTATATATATATAATATATATATATATATATATTTATATATATATATATATACATATATATACTATATATATTAATATATATATATGCATATATATATAAGTTTATATATATATATATAAATTTATATATATATAATAATATGCATATATATATAAATATATATATATAATATGCATATATATATAAATTTATATATTTATTTTATATTCATATATAAAAATATATATATATATGCATATATATATATATATATATATGCATATATATATATATATATATATATATACATATATATATATAATAAATATATATTAGTAGATAGTAATAATAAATATATTTTAGTAGTAAATATATATTAATAATTAGTAGTAACAAATATATATTAGTAGCCGAGAATAAATAAATATATATTATATAACAGAGTGAAAAAAGTCTTAAAATCAAAAATTCTGAAGAAAAAGGATTCTTTCTGATTTTTATTCTTGAAAATTAAAATGAATAAACTTTTTTAAATTGACTTTTAAAACTTTTGCTTTAAACTTTAAACAAAAGTTTTTTACTGCTGATAATAATTCAATAATTAGTAGTAATAACTAAAATAATAATAATTCATTAATCATTCAGTAATAATTAGCTAGTAATTAGTTAATTTTTCAGTAATTAACATTCATTAGTTAATATTCTTATATTGATGAAAAGCCAAACTTTTGCTCTCTACTTTATGCCTTCTCTGATTATCCTTCACTATTACCACAATCATCTTTTTCAAAAATAAATCATTAATTTCATTGCAAAGTTAGCATCTGCTTACCTTTTGCATTTTTCTACTCATGATTCCTTTGTTCACCTCTATAAACCTCTCACTCATCTGTGTATGGAATACTCCTGTCATATTTGGATTTGGATTTTTAATAATGCTCTCTCTTTTAGAGAGAGTTAAGTCAAAAATTGCATTGCTAATGTTGTTGGACCTGATCTAGATGCCAAACTTGAGTTTTTATCCCATCCTAGAAAGGTTATACCTCTTTCTATTTTCTACAAATACTATCATCGTTGCTGCTCAATTGAGGTATCATCAATGTTTTACTTGTTTTTATTTAATTACTATTTTTATCAAGACTATATATATATACATATATATATATATAAATATATATATATATATATATATATATATATATATACATATATATATATATATATATATATATGTATATATATAAAAATATATATATATATATATATATATATAAATATATATATATATATAAATATATATATATACATATATATATATATATATATATATATATACATACAGATATATATATACACACATATTTATTTCATGTAAAAACTTACATGCCTAATTGTAAAATGCTTTTATATATATATATATTTATATATATATATAAAAGCCACTACAGTCGAGGAGGCCACTACAGTCGAGGAGGCTACTCATTTTTTTGTGTTTTTTATTTTTTTGTTATTATTCGTGGTGCAACCCTCTCTCAACTCTTTAACTCCGAAACACGAACCTTGTCGAGCAAGGCTGCTGCGCGGAGAAACTAAGTTGAGCGCGGTACTTCCAGGGACGTGGTGGATCAATTTTTATACATATATGTATAAAAATTTACATATATATATTTTTTTGTTACTTCACCTCCTCAAGGCCATGAAGGCCACTACGAGGCTACAGACAAGGAGGCTACTTAATTGTGGTTATAACCCTCTCTCAACTATATATTTCCAAAAACAAACCTTGACAAACAAGGCCACTGCACAGAGAAACAAGTTGATATGTGTATATATATATATATATATATATATATATATATATATATATATATATATATATATATATATATATATATATATATATATACATAAATATATATATGTATATATACATATAAATGTATATATACATATATATATGTATATATACATTTATATGTATATATTTAATTTTTTGAAAGGTCCTGGGCTCAATTTAATTTTTTGAAAGGTCCTGGACAAAATGTCCAATCAAAATTTGTTTGGGTCGGACAGTGTCCAATCAAATTTTTAAAATATAATTTTTACGGTTTTACAGAATTGAGTTATGCAATTGAAATACATGTCATGTTATTCAGTTAATTTAACGTTAGTCAAGTGAAATTGTAGTTTCTATCTTTATTATTTAGAATATTTAATTGCAGATTTTTGTTTTTTAATAAAATATTTTTAATCTAATATTGTATGTTTTTTAGATAGACTTCAATTTTGACGCTGTAACTGACAACGCTTAGTTTTTTTTTGTTTTTTTTTTTGTTTAAAATTTGACAATGGCTGTTTTGATGTTTTAACAATTTAAACGCAATAAAAAACATCGTTATGTTAAGAATAACTTTTAATCATCGATCTTTTTTTTTTTTTTAATCTAAGTTTTTGATTTATGGGAAGGCTTTAAATAAAATCAAAAATTAATTATAATGATTGTTTAAAATAAACGCATTATGTGTAAATTAAAAGTTATATTTAAATTTTTTTTTTAGTCAGTATGCATTTTTTATGATAAATTTAAATGTTTGAAACTATTTTTTCATGTCTTTCTAAAAATCTTTTGTTTTTAAGTTTAGCCGGACAATGTCTGATGTCCGACTGTTAAATTGAGCCTTGTATATATATATATAGATATATTATACTGCTGGTTTAGGTGAGCAGGCTGATATCATACTGAAATAGCCTGCTGCCAGGGGCTTCAGTACATACATCAACTGACAAATAGCCTGACTTATAGCAAAGTGTATCAATATTTGATAATGATATATATATATATATATATATATATATATATATATATATATATATATATATATATATATCATTATCAAATATTGATGAATGAAATTATTGTTAAATCATATTTTGGTAATTATAAACTCATTTTATTTGTTTTCAAATATTTTATATCATCAACTTAATTAATGTAAAAACTTACATGCCTAAATGTGAATATATATATATATATATATATATATATATATATATATATATATATATATATATATATATATATATACATACATAAATATATATATATATACATATATATGTGTGTGTGTATGTATATATATATATATATATATATATATATATAAAACAATGGCCTTTTAAGGTTTTCTTCATTTTTGGGAATAAGAAAAATTCACACAGAGCCATATCTGGTGAATATTGAGGTGGGGCATGACTACAGTGTTGTTTTTGGCTTAAAAATTTCAAACAAACAACGACGAGTGAGCATGTGCATTATTGTGGTGCAAAAGCCATAAATTGTTTTGCCATAAATTGGGGTGTTTCTTTTGGATTGCTTCACATAAACACTGCATAACTTCAAGGTAATACTCCTTATTAACCATACGACCTTGTGGTAAGAACTCATGATGAACTATGCCATTATAATCGAAAAAAACAGTAAGCAAAACCTTAACATTTGCAATCATTCATAGCCATTTTTTCCACATTTTCATTGATTATTGAATTATTGACGTGCTGGGTTGACTGGAGCATTCATCATCTTCAACATCTTTGCGGCCATCTTGGAAACGCTTATACAACTCGTAAACACTTGTTTTTTTCATAGCAGACTCACCATAGGTTTTTATGCAACATTTCACACACTTTGTTACACTTTATTTTTTACACAAAATTTAATACAAATTTTTTGACTCTTCAATTCTTCCATTTTTTAAGCAGGCAAAAATTGCAGAGCTCATAAAAACACATTGAACCTTAGCGACTACCACAGACAACGTAAACAATTAATATAGTTGAGAACTTCATCATACTTTAGGGGCATCTATACCAACACAAAAAAAAAGTGCTTATAAAAGACTTATAAAAGTTTATTTAGAATGAAGGGACAGATAAAGTAATAGGATGCAACTTGTTAAATAAAAAACCAAGCAAGAATGAGTTTTAGTTTATCGTAATAGAGAAGATAGTTTGTTTAAGCATTGACCATGATTGTATTTGTAAAAAAAAAGAAATGCAACCTTACAAAAATGGGAGAGTGGCTCAAGCTTGGCAGATAAAGCAGGTCTAATTACATTTACCATGTGCTTTTGTTTGATAGTAAGAGGGTTGTTTTTCATTAATATAGTAATGCCAACAATATTGCAATATTCTTTTGCACTAAACAAATGATTTTTTGTCTAAAAAAAAATTGTAAATTTTAAATCCTGAATTTAAATCCATAAGCCACTGCAAGACTTAGGCTGTTACAGAAGTGAGATCAGATTTAAAATTGGCTGCTTGTTCAAAGCAATTAAAAAGTGAAGATTTTTAGTCAAGACAAGAGTATAAAGTTGAGTCGTCAACAAATAGAGCCACTTTAAATTTCATGAAGATTGTTATTGTAGATAAGAAACAATACAGGAGCAAAGATGGAACCTTGTGGTATCCTTAGAGTTACTTAAGATAAAGAAGAAATTAGGTCTTCAAGAATAACTTTAATACTGCAGTTAGAAGGAAATAATTTAATAACCAAAAAACCTTTATATAAAGATATTGTCATATAAAGAAATAGTTGGAGAGGTCAAAGTGTTTTCTAGAGTTTTGAAAAATTGAAGAGAGTTCTGGTGAACACTTTTGGAAACTTTGGACTATTCTATGGAAATCTATTCTGGAGCACAAACTGTAGAGTGTTTAATTGAGAATTAACTTAGCATTGAATGCCAGAATGATTTCGATGTTTAATAATGGGTTAATCTGTTTAACTGGCAGGAAGAGTGTGGCCATTAAATCATGATTTAGAGATTAAATGTTAGACTTACTTTAGTTTATGACATTTTTGAAGACTTACCAAATGTCTCAAGAACCTAACATCTGAGATAAGAAACAAGATTTAGTAAACTTAGAATAACAGAGCTCAACATCAGATAGGACCTTTTTACATTGGTTTCTCAGAGTAGTAAAAGGACATTTGTTTATAAGAGAGATGTTCTTGTAAAAAAGATGAATAAAATGATTACTGTTAATAAAGCAACTGTTCAAGATGGCAAAAAATGCAGAGTAGAATGAGACTTGACTAAATATTGAAGAGAAGTAATAAAAGCTTCCAAGCTTTTATTTCAGAAGGAATAAAAGCTTCCAAGATTTATGCATACATATTATGGGTATAAACATACATGTTTGTTATTTATTTAGATGCTGGCAAGTAATATCTTTTCATATGATGAAGATGATGACGATGACAATGACCATCATCATTATCATGATGACATATATATATATATATATATATATTTATATATATATATATATATATATATATATATATATATATATATATATATATATATATATATATATATATATATATATATATATATATATATATATATATATATATACAGTCATGGACAAAAGTTTGCGACCACTGCAATTTTTTACAAAAAACACTCAAAATTTAGAAAAACAATTAGTAAATTATAAATCAGTAAATTATAAAGCTTCTCGCAATAGTCCGGCGGAATCTCCTGCACCCACACACGTTTAATCCAGTTGATGAGGTCATCTTCAGAACTTGGGCTATGTGCAGCAATCTTCTGCTTCATTACAGTCCAAACATTCTCAATAATATTGAGATCTGGACTGTTGCCTGGCCAAGGCAAAAGTTATGGTTTGGGGAGCAAAATTTTTTGCTCCCCAAACCATAACTTTTGGAGCCTGTTTGACTGTTGGTATAACGTACTTTGGATTATGCCTCTGATTTGGTGGGCGTCTGACATGTCTACAAAATGAGTAGAATTGTGACATGTTGTCTCATCTGAAAACATCACTTGTTTCCACTGGGCTAGTGTCCACTGCTTGTACTTCTGACAAAACGGTTGGTAAGATTTCAAGCCTGCATCAAATAATTGTCTGATTTTTTTGCTGCCTTTTTTTATAGCATTATCCATACGGTTGCTTGTAACCTTCGGGCGCCCAGCCCGTGAACGGGATTTCAAACTTTTCAGCTCTTGATTTCTCTTTACAGTAGCTACAACAGTGGAATGTGAAATACCAAGCTTTTTGGCTATCTGTCTTATAGAAATGTTCAATTTGTACAAAATAACGACCTGAGCTTGCTTTTCAGATATCAGTTCTTTACCGCGTACCATTTTAACTAGTACTGCTTTAAATAAGGTCTCCATAATATAAAATGTTCCAAAATATTTCAGTTATATCTGAAAATAAACATGTAAACATCAATTTTAGACTCTAATTGACAATTAGCACAAATTGATACAAAATTGTAGCACTAAAGTAGCCCAAAAGCAATTCAGAGTAGAATACATTAAAAAATATGCGAAAGTCAGATGTTTTTTTTCTTGCTACACAACCTCTGAGAGCAACACCTATCAAATGTCATTTAACCATTGTTGACTTTTGTTACATGGTGTTCATTGAAGTCGGTGGCAATTTCTGGTGCTGTCCATCAATGACTTTGCATGGAACTCATAACTATGTACGGGTCTTCTTTTCTGGTGCTGAAACAAAGTCTTTTAGATCATTGGCGGTAGTGAAATGATTCAGTTTCTTCTTTTTGTTTAACTGTTTCTCACACACATTTCTCTGATATGCCAATAACTCTATTTAAGTATATATTTAGATCACTTTTTTATTAAAACAATTGATTATTTTTAAAATACAATTTTGCCTCACATTTTTTGATATTTTTATATATAAAAGTTCATTCATAACTTTTTTTTTGTAAAAAAAATTTTTTCTAATTTAAAAAAGTTAAAAATATGAAAAGAGATTTTAAGTTATAAAATATGTGTGTATCTATATTTTGCTTTAATTAAATCCTATTTTACATACTAAGTTAAAAATGCAACTATAAAAGTATTGCATATAAAAAAGTTCTTTCTTTTCTGGAATAAATATTTATTCTATTTAACTTGTTATTCTATTTTTAAAGAGTTTTCAATTAAAAATATAAAACTAAAAATAAAAATAGTTTTGTTAAAACTGTTAAAACTGTCCTTTCCCATTGCTTTTTTTACAGTTTATTTGATACAGTTTTTAATAAATATGATAAAATATATTAAACATATATATATATTTAATATAATATATTTAATATAATATATTTAATATAATATATATATATATATATATATATATATATATATATATATATATATGCAACCCTCGGAATTAGGAAAAATGAGGTCGGCAATAATTTGCCAACCTCAATCTTTTAGAGGTCGGCATCAGGTCGGTAAAAATTATTTGATACAAAGGTCTTACCATAAAACATAGAAACGAGGTTGGTAATTTTTTGCCGATCTCAAACACTTTCAGGTCGGCAGTTAGGTCGGCTGACCTTAATTCTGAGGGTCGTATATATATATATATATATACATATATATATATATATATATATATATATATATATATATATATATATATATATATATGTATATATATATATATACATATGTGTATATATATATATATATATATATATATATATATATATATATATATATATATATTTATATATATATATATATTTATATATATATATATATACATATGTATATATAAATATATATATATATACATATACATATGTATATATATATATATAAATATATATAAATATATATAAATATATATATATATATATATATATATATATATATATATATATATATATATATATATATATATATATACATATAAATATATATATACATATAAATATATATATGACTTTGAACTGTGTTGAAGTTCAATTCAAAAAACTATTAATTTGGTTTTTTACTGACTCAAAGTATATTTATTTATTAATTTATGTTTATATGTTTATTACTATATTTTTTTATTACTATTATTTGTTTAGCATATTTACTACTATTTTAACTTATATTTTTATTGCTAATTACTGTATCTCATTTTTCAAAACTTTATAAATATTTTTTTCATAACATTAACTATTTCATACTTTTATAACCTTAACCAAAAAGGGAAATTAAAAAAATCAGTTTCTATTTGATTTCACCCAGTCTCAGAACCTTAATTTCCAAGCTAATATAAATATATCTATTTGGAATGTATTTTTAATAAAATGATATACTTTTTATAACATCAGTATTAAACAACAGCATCAACTTTAAAAGAGTAGCCATGGTAACTTTAAAGCTTACTTAGGCACTTACATGGTTATTATAGCCTCAACTACAGTAGTCCTATTTGGTTCGGGGAAACAAAACTGTATATAAATAAAAAAAGTAATCAAATCAGATCACTTTATCAATAAAAAAGTTTTTAATGGAATCACAAGTGTTGTTGAACATTACTTATTTCAAGTACCACCCTATAAAACTATTCTATAAAATAACCAGTCTATGACTGCTCAGAAAAATTTTATTAAATCAGTACTACTTTTAATTTTCTAATATCTTAATAGAAATCTTACAGGCGCACTCAAGATAACAGTAGGGCTGAAATTCACAAAATGCATCTGAAACATCTCCTGGGATACTGCAATAACCAGAGTATCTTCCTTTTCCACATGTTACGAAAGAATATTTATCACATTTTAAACCAGAAATATTAAATGTAGATACGGTATAACTTAAAGGTGCATTGTATCCTATAAATTAAAACTAACAGTTTAAAATTCAAATTTAACAACAACAATATTTGAACTATTATTACCACATAATTATTATATTTTTATTGTCATATATATTATTACATAAATTTAACAAAAATAATATAAATTTATTAAAATCAAACAAATCCTCATTATAATTGATTCCTAATAAACGTTAACCAACTTCCCTAAACCAAGTTAATAATAGCCAATATTTATAAAATTTTTATGTACCATTAACTTTGTCATAAGCATTGGCAAACCTTTTATATCACAATTTATCTTTACACTGAGATAAATTAGAAAACCAAATCTCTTGTAAAACTCATATATAGTGTCATTGTGCTTTAACCTTTACAATGTCATATGGATTTTATGAAACATTGAACTCAGGACTCGAAAGTCAAAAATAATGAATGATTAGATTTCTTGATAATTTAAGCGAAAATTTAAATGCTGAAAACTCTGAAATCAACATAAAAACCTAGTAAAGTTGAATACAACTAAATGCAACCTAAGCTTAAATATTGGTGTGTATATATATATATATATATATATAATATATATATATATATATATATATATATATATATATATATATATATATATATACATGGCTGTAACGGCTTTATTATACATAAAACTGCTTTGTAAATGTCAAAACATTAGTTGGGGAAGTACATTAAATTTTATCGTCTTTTAAAAATCCACAAAAAAGCAACTTAAATGACTAATCATTTATGTCTTTAATCAAGATTCTTGATAGAGTTTATTTTTTTATATTTTATACAGGTTTACAACTACTAAACTGAGGCTAAAATTACAACAATTTATTATATATCATTATAATTTATATTATTATATATAAATGAATTTTTATATCTATAATCAAATTTATATTCTATTACCTATTAAATTGTTATAAACTCAAAAATTAATTTCTATTTTATTATCTAAAAATAGGAAAATATAAAAAGAATTAATTTCAATTGTTTATCAAGGCAATCAGGAATTTGTTTTTTCTTTAAATAATAAATGTTTGCTTTGTTTTTTAATGTTTTTACAATGTAGGAATGAATAAACTTGAATTTCTTTGCACTTTTTTTGCCAAAGTTCTAGATCAGTCATTCTAGACAACTTTCAGACAATTGATGTTCCTAGCAGTCATAATTTTTGATTTTCTGTCTGATTCAAGCTTACGAGACATTGTTTCTTTCACATTGTTCTTCCATTTTGCCACATAACATTTGTTGGTTCTTGCAGGTGATTAGAGGTAACAAAATACTCTACAAATTTCTTAGTTATAGCATTCGGATGCAAATATTAATATTTGTACATTTGTTTAATTAAAGTAGTTACCTTAATGTTGCAATTTTTTATTACCTAAATAAAAAAATTAAATAAACAAAACTCTCACTAAAAGAAAATCAAAACATGCAAAACAACGAAAAAAGTTAGCCTGGGTAAAATATGCATCAAACAGCAAGCAACAAATGAAGATAAAGAATAAGATAAGATAAAAGATAAAAGGGCTCATCTCAATAACACTATTGTACATTTAGACAACATTTTTGTAAATTGTAAATTGAAACATCCGTAATCTTCTCCATACTCTTGATTTTCGGGAGATTATTTCAATGAAGACAACCTTGCCGGTTGAAAGATGGTTTACACAAAAAGATATTTCTATTTTTAATAAAGACATTGCATTTTTGGCAATTAAAAATCAAATCAAATTTGCATAGACATTATGTAGCAGTTGTTTAAGTGTTTTCACTAGAAAAGAATTTTCTTAAAATTAAAAATTACTTTCATTTATCAGTTTAAAAAGTAACTAAAAAAAATATTGCAGAATAAGAATAGCAAAATCAAAAATAATAATTTGTGCTTTTATCTTAAAACTTCTTGAAAAATATAATATGAAAAGATTTCATGTTTTAGAATATTTCAATACTTTCATTATAAAGCAAAAATTATCATTTTTATTTAAAATTTAAAAAAAACTTAAAGAGCAACATTAGTATCAGGATGGAATTCTACAAAAACATACAAAGAAATGCATTTAGGTCGCCACAGATTTCTTCAAAAAATTTAATTTTATAAAAACTAAAACTTTATTTCTTTAACCACTTAAATCTTCAAAAATTCACTCTGATTTACTGTATCCAGATTGCTTACTCTTTGGTAAAGACTTCTAATACTCAACCACTATCACAACTTTTGACAAAACCTCTATTGATTTTTATATCTAGCACATTAAAGGCAATAACTTCTTCAAGTTACAATATGCAGCCCTGGAACTTATTTGAAAGGATTCATTAATAGTATGTAATCCATAGGTACTAATGTCAATTAGCATACTTAATTCATTGCTCTGACGCTCTAACTTTGTTGAGCAATGCCAAATATAGTTTGGTTACATTAGATACCTGAAGCATTTTTTCTTCTCTTAAAGTCATGATACAGGATTGAAACATATTTAGAATAACTGATACAGACGTTTTTCCTATTAATTCTGAAGTATAATAATCACATACAAACACTATTACTCTTTTTATTCTAATATCACATGTGTAAATGCAATTGACTTCTTTTCACAATTTTATTGTAAGACATCAAAAAGACATACAAAGTTATTTATTAAAAGTTTGTTAAAAGCTTCTACTGGAATTTTTTGAAAGTGTTTTTTTCTTCCAAAGTATAAAATATTAAGACACTGTTAACTAAAAATCCCCTAGATTGTAGGCATGGTGTTTACTTGAAGAAACACTTGTAAAACAAAATAAAATTACTGACTATATATATATATATATATATATATATATATATATATATATATATATATATATATATATATATATATATATATATATATATATATATATATATATATATATATATATATATATATATATACTGTATGTGTGTGTATATATATATACACACACATACAGTAGTGGCCAAAAAATTAAGGCAGGCTACGTTTTTTAAAATTTTTTAACTTATTGTTTATTTATGGCGTTATTACCTTGGGTACAAGTAATTTTTTTATTATATTTTGATTTTTGAAGATATTTTGATGTATTTTACCCTGTCAGGTTGCCATAGTTGTGATATTATGGGTAAAAAGCGTGATATTAATAACTTTGTTAAAGGTAAAATAAATGCACTATTTTCTGAGGGCTATTCTCAAAGTAGTATAGCAAAACAATTAAAAATATCAAGATTTGCTGTGCGAAATGCTTTGTGTGTGCAAGACTATTCAAATCGCAAAAATTGTGGTAGAAAATGTGAGTACATCACGAGAAGACCATATTTTAAAGAGAATTGTTAATAGTGAGCCCCACACAATATCTGCAAGGTTATCACAACTTGTTATGTAAAGGCGACTTACTATTAGTTCGAGAACAATTAGAAGAAGGTTTTGTTATGACTTTGGTCTAGTTGCAAGAAGACCAGCTATAAAACCTTTAACTCCATGTCAATTACAAGCTAGGATTAAACTTTGTAAGAGTTTAAAAAACAAGACACCGGAATGGTGGGAGCGCGTAATGTTTACAGAGGAAAGTATGTTTCAACAAATTAGAAGCACAGGTTATAATTATGTTAGAAGACCTGTGGGAGAACTGAATCCACAGTATACCATAAAAACAGTAAAACAACCTCCTTCAGTCATGGTATGGGGAGCAATCATATCGCAAGAACGATGCGGGTTGCACATCTTTAAAAAAGATGAAAAAGTCAATGCACAAAAGTATCTAAGTGTATTGAAAGACAAAGTGAAACTGCGCATGGAAATTACTAAAACCAGCATTTTTCAGCAAGATTCACTACCTTATCATACAGCTAAAACAGTTAAGAATTGGTTTACTGATAATAAAATTGAAAAATTATCTAATTGGCCCTCAAGCTCACCCAATCTTAATGTTATCGAGAACTGCTGGAATATAATGAAGCAGAAAGTTGCAGCACATCAGCCAAAATATGAAGAACATCTTCAAAAAGTTCTTAAAGAAGTGTGGACTAATGAAATCACTTGAGAATTTTGTAAAATTCATTTTACAAAATTCTCAAGAATTTTATTTATATATATATATACATATATATATATATTTGTATATATATATATATATATATATATATATATATATATATATATACATATATATATATATATATATATATATATATATAT
Organism: Hydra vulgaris; assembly: GCF_038396675.1. Taxonomy (NCBI): domain Eukaryota; kingdom Metazoa; phylum Cnidaria; class Hydrozoa; order Anthoathecata; family Hydridae; genus Hydra; species Hydra vulgaris. Next base: position 49,966,053 of record NC_088930.1, on the reverse strand, counting down.
ATATATATACATATATATATATATATATACATATATATATATATATATGTATATTTATATCTATATATCTATATATATATATATATATATATATATATATATATATATATATATATATATATATATATATATATATATATATATATATATATATATATATATATATATATATATATATATATTGTGTGTGTTTTTGCTTTAGTCAAGTATTTTTTTTATTTTCTCTTTCATTAAGATTTTTTTTCTTTTTTAAAGTTTTTTATTAGATAAATTTAAGTAAGTTTTTGTAGCACATTTTAAAATTTTGAAATAATGTCAAAAGCTGCAGTCAAATCATCAAGGCAAAATATAATTTGCCTGGTCATATAAAGACGTGCGATCACACGTCTTCTTGTGAAAGACTGATATATATATATATATATATATATATATATAAATATATATAAATATATATATATGTAAATATATATATATATATATATATATATATATATATATATATATATATATATATATATATATATATATATTTATATATATACACAAAATACTTATGACACTATATTAGTTTCATAACTTCTTTACAAATAGTTTAGAAACATGTAGTTAAAGTTTTAAAACACTGTCAATTATTTTGCAATAAAAAAAATGTTCAGTTTTTAAAGTTTTTAAAATTTATTTTTATCAATAAAAAAAAGTAAAACTACCTCTAAATGGGGTTGCTCTAATACCCGGGGTAACATTGATAATTTTTTTGATGATGCTTTTTCAGCATTATCTTTGTAGTATGATTTTATTATCTTTTGTATTTTTCAGTGTTTTGTTTTTAAAATTTTTTGAAGATTTTGTTAAGATTTTAAAAACACTAATCAAAAGTTTAATAAGAGTTCATAAAATTAATTTGAAAAAAAACAGGTAAAAATTTTTAAATAAAAGTGTAAAAAAAAGTATTCTAAACAATAATAAAATACTATAAGAACATATTTTTTTTATATACCTATAGGTATACCTACTTATATTTTTTTATATACCTATAGGTACTATATACCTACTTACTTGTAATATGAAGACCTAAAAAAAGGAAGAGAGTCGTGCTTATCATTCATATTTGGAAACTGGGTTATCAGCAGCCCTTTGATGTTGCCGAAAGGGTACTATGAGTTTGCTGAAAGCATCAAGCCCAAAACATTTAAAATGCCATATGGGACATTGCACAACAGAATAAAATGTGAACATGGAAAGCAAATTGAACATCCAGTTGCTCTCTCTGAATGTGAGGATCACCTTTTTAAGATGGAAAACGCCTATTGATGGTGATTCTGGAATTAAAATGAAACTTCAAGATGACAGTGATGACTTTATGGAATCAACTGATAAAACAATTAACATTCCATTTGAATTTACTCCAGGAACAAATCTGTTGTTAATTTTATTGGTCAAGTTGGTAAAGTGTTTGAGAAAGTAAAATTGCTTCATATAAAGTTTTTGAAAAACAACTGGCAAGTAAATTTTTTAAATATACAGAAATTAAAGATGATAGGGATAAAGCTGTTCCATAATCTATTGTGGTGGAGAGAATTACAGATGAAACAAGGAAAATAAGGGATCAATATTGTTTCCTATACCTGTAAAAAATTTTTGATGATATTTTACAATTTTTTAAATGTTTCAATTTTTTAGATTGTATTAGGTGAACTAGGTCTATAAATCTTTTTTAAATGCCTAAAAAGTCATTGAGCCCTTGTGGTGAGGTTAACTTGATATTTGATTGAGAAAAAATTAGCTATCAAAGTAACCCTGACATGCGAGGTTGACATGCAGGGTTGCATTGATATCTGTTTGCGCTTTTAAAAAAAGTACAAGACAAGTTCTGATATTTTTGAAAATCATTTATTTTTTGAAAATCAACTTTTGGTCCAAAAATATTTAACTGGAGTTTTAAGTTTTAAAAAAATTAATTTGTTTTTATTTGTAGTATATGAGATTATTTTCTAAAAATAAAAAAAATTACAAAATATAAACAATACCTAAAAAATATCCTTTATAACTTGTGTTTAATATAGTTTTGTTATAGTTAAGAAGGAAAGATCCAACAATGGGTGTGTCAGAATATACTTGCTCAACTCCCATTGCCATATAGTTATAGGTAGTACTGTTTACTTTTTCTACAATTCCTCCAAACATGTATCTTGGAATACCTTAAAGTTAAAATAGTTAGAACTGTAATTGAACATGAACTTCTGAAATATGAATAATACAAAATTGTAAAAAAGACAAAAAAAACATTGCTATGTATATATGTATATACATAGCCATGTTTTTTTATTTTTTTGCATAATAATAATAATAATAATAATAATAATAATAATATATATATAAATTAGTAGAAAATCACCTAACAAAAATTTATCTCATTTAACACTGTGTTTCATCAATAAAGACTCATCAGGTTTCTGATGAGTCTTTATTGATAAAACACAGTGTTAAATGAGATAAATTTTCGTTAGGCGATTTTCTACTAATTTATAATTGCTCTGTTCTTTTAAGAACATTGAGCACTCTGTTTGTAGACTACATTTTAAAATTGTTTAAATATATATATATGATTCTTCCTGATGAACTTACTGATGTAGATTTTCCTAATTCCTAACTCATTTTTTCCGAATAGAATTAGGAAAAATGAGGTTGCCAATAATTTGCTAACCTCAAACTATTAGAGGTCGGCAAAAAAAACTTGATAAAAATGTCTTTTTCTGAAAAGCAATTTTCTGTCAACCTTAAACACTTTAAGGTCGGCTTTGCTGAATGCTGACCCTAATTCTGAGTTGCATATATATATATATATATATATATATATATATATATATATATATATATATATATATATATATATATATATATATATATATATATAATATATATATATATATATATATATATATATATATATATATATATATATATGTATATATATATATATAGATATATATATATATATATATATATATATATATATATATATAACAAATATATATTGTTTATATATATATATATATATATATATATATATATATATATATATATATATATATATATATATATATATATATATAACAAATATATATATATATATATATATATATATATATATATATATATATATATATATATATATATATATATATAGATATAAACAAAAATATATATCATTATTATTGTTATTATTATTACTATTATTATTTATAGAATTATATAAAAATTCATATTGCATAAAAAATAACAATTTTCAACAAAAAGTGAAAAAGAAAAAATGGAAAATTTTAACAAGATTTTTAATAATAAATTCTTTGAATAAATAAATTTTTATAAAAAAATAACACTATATCATAAATTAAATATTTATAAAATATTCCTATGCAATGAATATTTTATGAAAATAAAATATTAAGACAAAAAAAAACATTCTAAGAAGCCCTACAAACAAGCAACAATTCTGAATAATTATTGCATTGAAAATATTAATGCAGTCATTAAAATAGTTACAAAGAATTGAATGTAATCAGAAAACTATTTTGGCAGTTTTTACTGCTTCACCATTAAGTCAATATTTCTGTTTGTTTTATTAATCCTAGCAGCCTGTAATTATGTAAATTATTTTAAAAATTTATGATATACTTTTGGTTTCTTTTAAAAATTTTATTTCTGTTTCAATAAAATTTAGATGTCTTCAACCAGATCATCTACTAAAAGTGCATGGCTTGTTAGAGTCATGATTTCAGAATTTTCTCAATCATCAAAGTTCTGCAGCTGGTACACCTACAACTTCAACTTCTACACCTGCAAATAAAATTTCTACACTTACTACACCTACTATCTACTACAACTACAGCTGCTATATTTACAACTTCAACTTCTACATCTACAACTATAGCTGCTACACCTACAACTGCATCTGGTATACCTACAACTTTTAAAAAAGAAAATTTTGTATACATTCAGACAACATCATTTTCAATGAATCATCAATATTAGAGTTAATATAAGGAGGTTTTAAAAATATTTTCTGAATTTTCATTACATGTGTTTCCTGACAAACTAATTTATAATACTATTGATAATAATGATAATTAATGACATTAATGAATTTAAAACTAACAAATGCCGGATTCATGTTTATGTTTATTTTAAAGCTTATGAAGCTATTATAAAATTAACATTGTTTCTTACCTAATAGATTTTAATTTCCCTGAATGTCATTTTTTTCATTTACAACTACAATATTCAAAGTTTTGGAGTATTTCATGCGGTAGTGGTGTAGCGGTAGAGCGCTTGCTTCATAAGCAAGAGGTTTCAAGTTCAATCCCCACCACGTCCCTGGTAGTACCGCACTCAACACATTTCTCCGCACAGCAGCCTTGTTTGTCAACAAGATGAACAAAACAATTTTAGAGTAAAGTAAAGAGAGGGTTTTACCACAAACAAGTAGCCTCCTCGTCTGTAGAGGCCTTCTCAGCCTTAGAAGGTGAATTAACAAAAGAAAAAAAAAATTTACTAAATAACAAAATTCTTTTTTAAATTTTGGAATATTTACACACATTTTACTGTTACACTATTTCCATAGATTTTTATATGATTGTCCCCAGTCTTTGTTATTTCATTGAACAGAAAAATAATTTCTGAGAACAGACAAATATATTTACCTGATTTGGTCACAGATTGAAACCCTGGGTACCAACTTATTGTTTGTGATAAACTACCTAGCGGCAAATCTGAAAAAACAAAAAAATGATAGAAACATTAATAATATAATGCATAACGACAATATGAATTAGTTAAATAACATATCATAAAAATAAAAACAAAGTCATTGTTCAAGCCGATGTGCATATAATAGAAACCCTATTACGCAAAAAATGCCTAAATACTTTAATTTTTTAAAGTAACTAATATAATTACATAGTGCTGTCGATGTTATAATACTCTAGAGTTGAGGTGCGGCTGATGAGGTTGTGGGTTCGAATTCTTGTAAGGGTTCTTTTTTTTTAATTTTAATGTTTTATTTTAAGGTAGTTTTAATTTTTTTAACTATTATTGGTGTTATTAATAGTTATATTTTTATTTTTCAAAGTTTCAAAGATTAAGTACATCAACTTTTACATAAATCCACTCATATCTATAGTTACAGTAGAGTGTCCATGCATTGACAGACTTAAATATGGATAGGGTGTACATACATCAACTGACTTAAATTGGAAAAACAGTTCAGCAGAAGTTCAGGTCAGGTCAAGATTATGATCATCATGATCATCCTACTACTAGTAACATGTAATCTAGTATAATCTGTTGCATGTCCAATAAAGACAAGGTAAAGTTAACTTTCTTAAAATGCCCCTAAACCCCTTTTTTTAAGGTTCTTGGTCAAGTAAACTTTATTGCTTAGGATGTCATGCGCTATCTATAGTTGTTTTAAGTTCTTTACTAATTTAAAACATGAATAAAATAACTAAAGACAGTAAAAAAATGCCATCATCTCATCGTCATCATCTTTAAAGTAACTTTTAACCTGTTGAATCTTATCTATTGCAAAAATCAACAAATATTGTCCTTTGTTTAAACTTTGTGAAACTCACTGGTTTCATCTTAGAAAGGTTAGTCTCATTTGATTCACTAAGGCTAGTATCCTGGTTCACAAAGACTGCATTAGTCATATGCATAGCCTGGGAATATACTTATGTATCAATTCATCTAATGATACATAAGTATATGTTATAAAATCAGGTTTGAAACTTTTGAACATTCAATTATGTGCTTCCATTTAAAACCTCTTCAATCAATCATTTTCTTTTTGTCTTTTATTGATCTCCTACTTTTTAGAAACTTTTTAGTATTAGAAAAACCGCATTCTTCAAGAATGCAGTTTTTTTAATACTGTTTAAATCAAAATCAATCTCAATTTAAATGGAAGCAATATCAAACTCTTATTATTTTTCACCCAATATTACTGAATGGATCTAGTATGTCATCACACTGAATGGATCTAGTAATACTGACACTTCTGGCTCTAAAGCTCTTAACTTTTTAATTTCTCAATCCCTTACTAAAACCTTTACCTTTTTACTTCTTAATACCATTAACTTAAGTAAAGTCTTGTACTTCTTTTGCATGAGATTTTTTACTACTAACTTAACTTTACATCAGAAAAATCTAATTAGCAGAGTACATCAGTAATCTAATTTATAGTGTACATGAGTACTAACTTAAGGCTAACTTATTTATAAAGATTTTTTTTGAGCTAACTGAACTTTTTTTTGAGCTAATTTTATGTCTTTTTGCTAGAATTTGTGTCGCTTTTATAATCTCCTGGATTCAGACAGGCATGGAAGCTTTAACTGTTTTGTGTCATTTAAGTGAAGTCTTATTCTTATTGATTTACTCCATTTTACCTTTTTGACAAAAACTACTCTCTCGCAAGAAATCAGTGCAAAATAAATATAATATCTGCCCCAACACAAAGGGTAAATGGATAAAAGATGTAAAATTTACTGGATGGAATAAATATTTGATTCAAGAGGGAAACATTTTTTATCATTTTTTATATTTTTTAAGATGCCTTTAATAAAATATTACAGTCTTTAATAAAAGATAAAAGGTTATGAAATAACAAATGCAGTGTTATCAATATGAAGTATTATGATGTGATAGAAACCATTAATAAATTTAATGATGAGATAGACATAGTCAAACTAAAAAAAACATACACATTAAATATAGTTCAATAAATGCAAAATAACCTAACATTAGATAAAATTGTAAATAAAAGAAAAAAAACAGTCTAGGCTTCCTCAAATAATAATTTAGAATAATAATAAGTAGCCAATGATTTCAATCGGTCGAATACCTGATTATTCAGGGTGTTCCATCAATTGAAGTCATCAAATATAAGACCATAACAATCTGAGCAAAATTAAATCAAACATATATGTATACAACAGAAATAAACACATACTTTACTTAAATCTATGATGGACTAAACACTCAAGTATGGTTTTCTATCTGCTCTATGAATCAAAGAAAAATTAGTCCAACCCACACCCAGAACCAGTATCCCGTGGAAGCTCAGGTAGTGTAATGCGTGTCTGATAGTAAGTGTGTATAAGCGACATGTAATAATGGCATTACAATAGCATTATGCAATAATAATAAAAGATAGTTATGTAAATATAAATGAAGAAATAAGAAAAGTAATCAGCCAAAAAATAAAGCACTATGATAAAATGTGTAATAAAAGTAATAACAGAATAAATACATCATACATTCTTTACTTATATTCTACTTTCTAATGCTAAGGTCAATCATTCTCCTATTTTATCTCAGAAGTTAGGTTTAAGAGACCTATGAAAAATCTTTAACAATGTCATTAGCAAAGCCAACTCAAAAAAAAAAGTAGCATGCCAAGTAACATGTCATAAAAACATGCTGAGTAAGTGTGGTGTTCATAACTTTCCTTAATCTTTAAACAAAAAATTAAATAAATTTTTCTAATCTTTTTTTTATTTTGTCTTTGAGATTTTTATCTAAATAACCACAAGCATAAAAAAAAAAATTATTTATACATGAAAAAAAAGAAGATTATTTTGACTTTGGTTTTAATTTGATTAATTTCTTTTATTATTTTTTATGTTTTGTAGCTAATAAAGAACTTACTTATAGATAACTTGATATTTTGGAATTTATTATTTCACAAAAAAATTAATTTGCGCTGAAAACAACTGAGGAAAAAATGCATATTACAGACAATATCCTAAAGAAATTTGCAATTTATATAATGACATGTTTCATTATATCAATTCTTATTGGTCAATACCTATTTCAACAGACAAAATTCAATTGGTTGATTAAACATGTTATATATTTTTACTACAAAGAAATATATATTATTACTTTACAGCAATGAAAAATATTCTTTGATTTTAAGGAATTCTTTTATATACTAAAAATAAAATTTATTGCTCTTATTTATTCATTTATTTATCATAAATTTATTAAACTCAAACATTAATCTAGATGTCATAAAAAATGACCCTTAAACTTTTGTTGAAAAATATTATTTATATATTTTATTATTTGATAAACAGCAATGAATAGCAAACAAAGAAGTTTGATAAGCCATTAAGTTATATTTGAATACCTGACATTGCAAGCATTACATAACTATCAAAACTTATTGCAGTTTTATTTGAAAAATGGTTCAATAATGTATTCGGTGATGAAACAACTAGTTTAGCCCATTTTCCATCAGTAAATAATTGAGAGTAATTACTCATTCCAACACAAAAATATGGATATATTTTCTTATAATAGTTTATAGATTTAAATCCATCAACATCATCAATAAGTGAGTCAGTATTCAATGTTTCATTACTACTCCAAATAGATCCTGAATAACTCCAATTCTAAATTAAAAAGAACACGTTATAAACTTATAAAACATTTACCACAATACTTTACTATTAATCTTTAAATAAATAATTAAAATATTCCTTAAATACAACATTAATTGCAATAAAACTACAAAACTTAATAATAGTGTTCCTAAATGATACAAATGTTTTTCTTTTTTTTTACAAAATTAAGCCATGTAGATATTACCTGTTGTATCACATTACTTTTATACACACATAATCCTATTCAAAAGAAATTGCTTTGATTTTGTTCAAAGCAATTTCTTTTGAAACCAGTGCATAATTTAAGTGAATATATATATATATATATATATATATATATATATATATATATATATATATATATATATATATATATATATATATATATATATATACATATATATATATATATATATACATATATATATATACATATATATATATATATATATATATATATATATATATATATATATATATATATATATATATATATATATACATATAGCTAGTATTAATGATTATCTGTTTTTGCAATAAAATGTTATTCAATTAATTTAATAAGAATATTGGTCAATATATTTAACAGTTTTGGTTAACTAAATAATTTGTTTAATTATGATTATTTAATTATGATTGTTTAACTTATTTAACTGTTATTGTATAGGCAAAATCATTCTTTCATTCATTTTCATTCAATGATTTAAAATCATTTCAATTTCATTCTTTTCAACTCATGTCAAGACATGTTCAATTTTCTAGTGAAAAGGATCATTTTAAGTGCATATATTGTCACCGCCATCCACCTTGCTTTATAAAAAAATCATGGGATCCTGAAACCCAAGTCATTTTCAGCTAACCGCAATAACGCTTACCCGAATTCCTCTTCTATTCGGGTATACATCCTCTGGATTATTTTTCTATTAGATGTAGTAGTATCAAAAGATATATTGATGATATTTTTATGAACCCTAAAGCAATCAACTTTTTGTAACTATAAGACGATAACTGCTTCTTCCCAATGTTTTTTTGAGCCACAGGAATGCCAAGCAAAACAAGCCTTTCAAAAAAATCTCACTAGAACTGCTAGAAGGAACAGGAATGCCAGGAAACTCTCAAAATTTTTCAACTCACTAAAACTATTGTTTTCTATGCTGTCTTTCAAAGTTTTAACACTCCTAACTGATAGCAATAGTTTACTACTGCTATGTAAGACCATGAGAGGATTTTTATAGGTACTCTTAAATATTATTTGCTAGCTTACCTCTATTGATCACCAAAGTTGGTAAATGGTAGATGGAGATTTGAAAATTTATGAAGCATCATATGGCCAAGGATCTTTGCAGTAGCTATAAATGAAGAACTTAATTTGAATAGAGAGCTGTTCTCAATTCTAAGTAGAAATGAGTGTTTGATAAAGAGGTTTTACTTTAAGATTAGGGCTTGTTTTTTTCATTGCATGAGGTTAAAGTGTGACCATTTTGTTGCTAAATGCTACCAATGATGATGGAGATGAGCCATCAAAATGTTTTTATTAATTTTAATGATATCTTTTTAATATTTATTTTTGTATGATTTAATTTTATCTTCTTTTGTAAAACTTGTTTTTGTTCAAGGCAAAAACCTTGTCTGCTCCATTAACTCTGTCATTTCATACTTGTTTTATCTGTATCTCTTGATTTCTCTTTGTAATTTTGGTATTCTGTGTACATTATCTGTATACCAGTACATATCTTCCTTTTTAACAGAAATTTTAACAGCTTTCCTTGCCTTCGTTTTTAAATGCTGTTAAAGCATTTAAAAGAGTTTCTTTCATTTTGATGATAAACACCAAAACTTGTTTTTGCATGTAATGCATATATGGAAATTAGAGATATCAACATGCATATATGAGTAAAAAGATTTTTCTTTCTTCTTTTTGTAGTCGATTATTAATTAAACAAATTTAAAAGATACAATTTTTAAACATAAGTAATTTAAAAAATAATGATGGAAGAGTGTAATAAAGTTCAAATGAATCAAAATATTTTTATTGAAAATATATTATTACAGGATATGACCCAAACGTTTTTTATACTGCAATCGTCATTTTTTTGTAAAGATTTTAATCATCTTGATTGATACATTTTTCAGCCACTTTTCACTTCTTTGAGAATTTTGTTATCAGTTTTTTGTGTTTTGGCCAGTTGATATTTAATAGGGTGTCCCAAAAAATAACATTTTTGAAAAATATATGCTTTTACCCTCTTAATGTGTTCTATATGATAAAAAAACACTAGTTTTAAAAAAATTAAAAATATTTTTAGGGTCCCCAAGACCTTTGAACATATAACAAGTTCCTAATATTATCTAAAAAAAAAATTTTTAAAGTGTATTATGTTGGGTCTCAAATAAAGCAAAATTAAATAAAAATTTTGAAAATAATAACTATTTAAAAACAAATATGTTAGACTTTGCATCATTAAAATTAAAGTTTATTAACTGAAAAAGAAAAAAGCGCATCTTAATAAGTATTTTTTACAATATTTTTTTTCAATGGAGCTTTTTATAATATAATTATCATTTTTGAAATTTTCCTAATATTTAATATGATACCCTAATATTTAATCCAGATTCATAAATTTTCATTTGGGTACAAATCAGTTAAAATATATATAATAATGAGAGAAAGAATTTTTTACGAATGCAGAATCTAGAAATATTCATATGAGAAATATATACTTTTTGCGAACAAATATTACTAACACACAACTTACTGTGTTTGACATAGGTTGCAAAAGAAAGTCATAAACTCCACTGGGACATCCTAAAAATATAAAATAATTTTACATTTTACAAATTAGGATTACAATATTATTAATTCCATGAACTCTAACTGAAAATTCCATGAACTCTAACTGAAAAATAATCACTACCTATGTTTGATAAAAAAAATTCTTAACTTTTTTGCAATTTATACAAGTAGTTTATTATTTATTGTTACTGCATTTAATTAATTCATTGAAATTACAATTCAGACACAAATACTTATATTTCTTTTTCACATCAACATCTACTTGCTCATGAAGATTTTTTATTTATTTACCTGCTCAAGACTAAGTGGGCTTCTATAGTCAAAAATTCTTTTTTTTTTTTTTTTGTTACAACTCTGTCTGAACTTGTAAACTCCAAGACACAAACCTTGACAAACAAGGTCATAGAGCAGAGAAACTGCTATGATGGCAAGAAAACTCTACATTTTGAGATTAGAACAATTGAATACTTTAATATTTAAAAATATAAATTTCAAAACATAGTTACAAATATGTACCTATTACTGCAGATGAAGGTATTTACTGCATAAAGCATTACTGATGTCACAATCAAATGTTAAACCTATGTCATAATTAAAATTCAGGTCAGGATAAGGATCACACTGCTACTGGCAACATGTAATCCAGTACAACCTGCCACATGAACTTCTGCTCCCAAGAGCATACTTTTTTAATCAAAAAGCCATGAGAATTTAACTCTAAACTCCTAATACTACTTATTCAGCAAATAAATAAAGAGGTAAACAAAGAAATTTTGTTGATCTTGCAAACCTGTGCGACATTGTTTCCTGCCTGGAATGGTAAATGCTAGACCATTTTTACTCTACTTTTGGCTTCAATTGCCTATTGCAACTATTTCTGTCTGGTTGAAAGATTTTACTAACTCTGTAATAACTCTTTAAAAGGCATTAATAGCATAGCTATTAAAAATCAGAGTAGTAACATGCTGCATATGGATGGTGTCATTTTCAATACTTTTAGTTGTTAAGATCACAAAAGAAACCTATTGTATCACTATAAGTTTATTAACAAGGATGTGGCAACTGCATAGCTTATTAATAACAAAGTATGCTTAAGTTAAAAATTTGTTTTATATTGATAATCAAGCTATATATTTATATATATATATATATATATATATATATATATATATATATATATACAAACATATATATATATATATTTTTTAAACATCTTCGCTTCCAACAAGGCTGCAAGCAACCACTAATTAAAGTTCGAAGTTACTGGAAGAGAAAAGATGAACATTGTAGAGCAAGATAATGATTGACAGACGACTTGAAGGATTGCAAATTATATGAATCAGGAAAGCAAGATGAAGGAAGCGAATTCCAAAGAACTGATGTTTGAGGAAAAAAACTAGATGAATAAGCGTTTTTGGAGCACTTAGGAACAGTCACAGAAAAAGGATGAGATTTATAGAGATAGAGAATAGAATCCGAAGTAAGAAAGTATCAAAGTCGATAAAGAGATGCAACCTTAGCAGATGCTATTTTGCAACTGATTTGACATATGGTTTCCAAGAAAGATTGGAAGTAAGAGTTAATCCTAGAAGATGAAGAGTATATGACTCATCAAGTACATCACCGTTCATAAATATAGGAAGATCTAACTTATTGCGATAACGATTGACTAAAATAAATTGAGTTTTATCTGTATTGAAGTTCACCAACCACTGTGAGCCCCATGCTATAGCAGAAGTGAGATCCTTTTCAAGCTCAAATGCCCCTCCAAGCAATCAGAGAGTGTTGGTTTCTTATCTCGACAAGAGTAAATGGTAGTATCATCAGCAAACAATGCCACCTTAGATGTGAGAATATCTGGAAGATCATTAATGTAAATTAAAAAGAGTATAGGGCCTAGGATGGAACCTTGAGGAACCCCTGAAGTTACAGAATAAGAAGAAGAGTGCTGTCCATCGAGGACAACTTTTATACTAAGAAAAAGATAGGAAAGGAAGGATTCAATGATCTTAAAGATGTTGCTGGATACACCATAAAAAGAAAGCTTATGGAGAAGACCAGTATAGCAAACTTTATCAAAAGCTTTTGAAATGTCAAGAGCGATGGCCTTAACCTCTCCACCTTTATCTAATGCACGATAAAACCTATCGGTTATTACTGTTAGCAAATCAGCTGTAGAATGAGAAGATTAAAATCCATATTGATGGTCAGAAAGTAAGTTATTAGATTCAAGATGAGAAATTAAGTGCTTAGATACAGAAGCTGGAGTGATACAAATGTCAAGCAATGGATCAACCTGTTTGTTGGCAATATCAGGTAGAACGCAACTAGTGGAATCAAGAGACTAATAACACTGATGAAATGTTTTTAGCAAACAATTCAGGTTTGTCTTTAGGTGAGGTGACAAAGCCTGAACCATACAAGAGAGATGGAATTAAAGATTTGCCCTTATTATTATTATTATTATTATTATTATTATTATTATTATTATTATATATATATATAAATATATATGTAAATTATGTTAGTGTATTTTACAAATAGAGCGCTCAATGTTCTTAAAGAACAGAGCAATAATAAATTAGTAAAAAACACAAATCTAACTTTTTTCTTCAACTTGAAGTTTCACCATTGCTGGATCTACAGGAAGAGTTCTTCCTGATGAACTCTTCCTGTAGATCCTGAACTCTTATATATATTTATATATATATATATATATATATATATATATATATATATATATATATATATATATATATATATATATATATATATATATATATATATATATGTATATATATATATATATATATATATATATATATATATATATATATATATATAAAAGAAAAAAAGGAAGAAGAATAAAAAAAAGATTGCTGCCCTATGCCAAACCCTCAGTCAATGTAGCAGCACTCCTTTGTGGATCAGGCAATATCAGCAAATATGACAATCGATATAACTAAATGCCTAATTATTATATTACTTACTATTTCACTATTTCTTAGTCAACCATTAGAACAGAAAGGGAACCATATTAATTGATAATAAGTATAACTAACCATTACAACTATATCTATACGGTAGTGGTGTAGTGGTAGAGTTCGATCCCCACCACGTCCCTGGTAGTACCGCACTCAACTTGCTTCTCTGCACAGCAGCCTTGTTTGTCAAGGTTCGTGTTTCGGAGTTATAGAGTTGAGAGAGGGTTATAACCACAATTAAGTAGCCTCCTCATCTGTAGTGGCCTTCTTGGCCTTAGGGAGGAGAATAAAAAAGAAAAAAAAAAACTGATAATAACAGAATAACAAGTCTTATCAGATCCTAAATGAATGCAGTAAAACAAAGGTTAATGCTCTTTATATATCAAACAAAAGCTAAAATTTATGAGCTAAAACTTAAACCATGGTTATTGTTTAAAATGTTTTCAACACGTCTCATTACAATGCGACAAGATGTTATAAGGCTCTTAAACTTTGTAAGATGTGGTTTAAATTGAGTAAATGTTTCTGCATTAAAAAATTTCCTAATTTATCAATGAAAAAATATTTTTATCAATCATTATTGTCTTGACATAATTCATTAGAATGCTTGAAGCTTTTTTCCCACTAAAGCAAAAACGCTTTTTAAATCAAGATAACTGTCATATCCTCATAAAAACATTTGCATTACTATTTAAACTTTTTTCTGAGCAAGCATGCTTTAAAGGGATTTCCAAGTGTGGATACAAGTTGCGTTCAAACTGTAAACAAACCATAAAAACTAAGTTTAACAATAATTTAACTTACCTCAACAAATTGTTAAATTATTAACAAAAAACTTTATTTATAATGCTATATTGTTTTTTGCAAAAATTCTGCCTTGTTGATTTACTAATTTTAAAATCTAGTCTGATTAACATGCTAATGTTAATATTTGACATCAATACAAAAAAATCTTTAAATAACTTAAAACCAAGTTATAAAATGTTACATATAGGTTTTCCCTTTAGCAGTTGATTTTTACCTCCAATAAAAACAATAATTGAAAAGAAAATTCAATTTTAAAATACTTATTATTGGTTAAGCTAAAGAAAAAATAATTTTTAAAATGGTTTCTTGAATAAAAACTGTTACTTAAAAAACTTTTTCTAAATCTTGCACACTTAGTATTTTTTATAGAATAAAAAGAAAGCTTCTAAGAAAAATACTCTTCTTAAGTGTTTTGAAAGCTTTATTTTTTTAATAGGGATGCTTTAATATAATAGAGCATTTATATAACTAATATAATAATAAGGGGAAAGTAACAACCAAATGCAAGCAGCACCAAATAGAAGCCAACTCTCATATAGGCAATTTACTTATCTAACCATTTACTTTTCCACACGATTGATTCCTTTTTTTGAAAAATTTTTTGATAGACTCCAAGATTGACAGGATTAACAACCCTTTTTAAAGAATACTTATTTTTTATTAGTGATTATTGATAACAAGAATTATTTTTGAGGCCAAATAACTTACTGGCAAAACCTGAGTATTTACTTACATTTGGCAAAAACTGACAACTAGTATTTTCTCAATTAAAAGACTTTTCAAAGCCATTAGCTGATACAACTGTTTCATGTATCTATACACATTTTCATCTTCAATTTTTAATGAGATTCAATTTGGCATAGAGTTACCAACATTTTGATAGTTTAGTTATCAAAATGCAAAGTTTACTGAGCAAATAATAATATAGCAAGATTAAATCAACATAATTATCAATATTTTATAATAAAAATTTAACTCTTCATTAAATATCCCTAAATAAATATGTCTTTTATTAAAAGTAATTAATAACTAATACATTATTTAGATACAAGAAAAAAAATGCCATAGCAATGAACAGATCAAAATTTAAAACAAATTTAATATTGTAACAATAAGTAACTATTTAATGTCTTCTTTTAATTTGCTACAATTTATTTTGCAAATTTTCCTTAATCAAAGTGGATAAGCATCAGAAAGACCAGAAAGATTTAATACTAATCCCAAAAACTGCTAAAAAATAAAAACAGCACAAATGGAATATAAATTTGATGTACTATTGACTATTTAACAACTTACGTATTCAACTATATTGCTGATATTGAATCGTTTTATGGTGCTATCTCTTTTTGATATTGTGAAGCTAACATCAGTTAGCTTTATATAAATTGGTATTGGATGAATTTATGAATGAGTTTTTGCAGGTTATCCACTCTTAGAAAAGATCACAATTTAAAACAAGTTATTGTTTCAGAAAATTGTAAAGAATACCTTATGACGCATTCATATGAGGTCTAAACTCACATACTATTGACTGTCAACTACTAGTAAACTCTACTCTTAAATTTACTGAGGCTTATAATCAAGTTTGTTCACAGAAAAATGCTAAAAAAAATAATTCAAAAAATCATGCTCAGAATATAGAAATGTTGCAACAACTGAACTAACAGTATTCTTAGCATGGTTGTTAAACTGCCAAAAAATAATTCGGCAATCATGCTAAGTAAGAACATTTTAAGTCCATCCTTGTGAAGTTTACTTTAATATTAAGTACCCAAATCTAAAATTTCAATAAAAATTCAAATTCACTCATCAATAAATAAAATAAAAGCACTACCACAAGATAAAAAAAACTTTATTAACACCTTCTTAGTTTTGTTACAAAAATGACCTTTTTTCCAGATATGTATGAAAGCCTATATTTGATATGCCTACTACCAATAATAATCCTCCATTAAGCACTTCATTAAGTACTCTCTATTTAGTACTTGGCATGTTCTTGTACTATTCCCAAAATAAAAAACATTTTTCAAATAAATCTTTTATCTCAAAAACTTTTCAACTGCCTGCAGAGGCTATAAAGCATTTCAATAAAATGAAAGAAATCTTAAAAGATCTTAAAATCTAAAAAAAAAGCTCAACAACCAACTGACAAAAAAAAACAAAGTTGAAACAGATGTTTCTGATTGTGCCCAAGCTGCTTTTCTCAATCAGGCTGGAAAACTGGTTCCATTCTTTTAAAACAAAATTTTCTAAACCAAAAAGAAACATTCTTTTTTCTGAAAAGTTAATTAAAGATTTACTAATTCTATTTATATTTCATAGATTACAGCTACTAACATTGGTCATCAACTACTATTTATACTTAAACCACAATGCAAAATAACCAAACTAATTGTTACGAGATTATCTTGAAAAATCTATATCAAGAAATATCTCCTAAAATAATTGCATAGAGTCATATTAATTAATGCTATAGTATACAGTTATAATGTATATTTATTAAACAAAAGTTTATACCAATTGGCTTTTATTCATTCACACAGCCAAATTTTGATAGCAGAGGGAATGAATCATATTATTCTCAAACTTTCATTTTATAGAAGACAACAGCATTAAAAAAAATTCAACACATTTATGGTGAAAAAATTAATAAAAAGTCTTCAAAAACATTACTTTTTGGCAATATTAAAATAAAACATAATGTTTGTAAGCAAAAACATAATTAAATATTTCTCTGCCCAAAGAGAGAGAAAAAAACAAGAATAATAAAAAACAATCATAAGAAGAAAAAGTATTAAATCAAAAGATAAACTAAATAAAGATGAAATAAAGAGTAATTACTCTTTTAAAAAATATATATAAACTACTGTAATTATTCAATGATAATATACCAAGTATATGTGTGTAAAAGAACACCAAAAGGAATTTGACAATCAGCAACAGTTAATGACAGAGCTATTACATCAGTAAAAACGATGGAAAATGAAAGTATGTAAAAAAATAGTAATGTTAGCTGTACAAAAATCAATCAAATATGTAGACAGAAGCAAATTGTGATACCATGAAGAGAAGAAGCAGCAAAAATAATTTTAGAATAGAATATAAATTTTAAGGGAGTCATGGCGCAGTAGTTAGAGTGCTGGCTCAGAACCCAGATGTTCGAAGTTCAATGCCAGCTCTAGCATGGTCCTCTATGATAAGACCGTAAGGACTTCTGGGAGCACCTTAAAAACTACAACAAAAAAAAGTTAAAGAAATAGCACTTAATTAACTAATACATACAGAAAGAAAACTAATACAAGACAGAGACATTGGTACTATTTTTGCAAACGTTGTAACACAATATCATGAAAAAGGATACATTTACAAGTTGGGGAAAACAGAAGTTAAGAATAAAAGTTGGTATTTAACTCACTAATCAAAATTAATTGAATAATCATCAAATTATAAAATAAGACCAGTACTTAATGAACCATTTAAAAATACAACTCTTTAAAGGCCTTTTTTTTATTTTCAAATATAAT